>NW_006799972.1:1744945-1806844 GCF_000485575.1 Poecilia formosa
AAGTTCGGTTCTAATCAAAAATGCTCTTTTGATCCCAAATAGAAATTAAATGTTGTAAATATAAAAAGTTATTTCAGCTGGTGATGGCCATGGGCAGGAAAGGCCTCCTGTAGCTGTCTGTACTACAATGAATTTGAAGAAGCCTCTGACTGGAGACACCCCTTCAACGTTTCCACATTTTAAGCACAACATAGCTGAGTTTTTCCCACAATGAAACGTGGTCTTGAGTCTCGACAGAATCATGATGTCGGGATCTGATGTCGGGATCTTGTTCTGCAGGAATATGGAATCTCGTTGGAGTTTCTGGGAATATGGATGGATATAAACTTATTAGAGGCTTCAAAAGGCTGTGACCTGTTGTTCACCTCCCAACAGGTCAAAGACTTGTTGACTTACAGGGAGCACTACAATAAAATGGCTCGGGTGAACGCATTTGTATGTGTTAGAAAGGTCCAGTCAAAGTCTAGATGGAAGTACATTCAACAAGTTGTGACATAACTTAGAGACTCTTGTCACAACGAACGCTTTTCGTTTGCTCCAAATGAGTTAGATTTATTGTCCTGCGAAAGGCGAGAAAAACGAAAGTGACAGTCTGAATGTGCAAATACTTTTTAAGGCCTTGCACTTTGCATTTGAACGCCACCTTCTGAGAACATTCCCCAGGATATGCGTCATCATCTTCATTTCATGCAGATCTTCATGACTAATAAGTCGGAGAAACAAAAGGAAGTACGCAAAGCCTTCTGGGCACATCGAATGCAGCAGAAGAGTAAATACTGCTCTGCCCTTGTAGACCAGACCGTCTGATGACGATTGCATTCCGTCTTTCTCTTCCTGTGATGCTTCAGGCCACGCTCAAGGTGGAGGCTCCTTGCGTCGAGTTTACAAAACACCAGCGCATCACGCAGCGGCGCATTCAGACGAGGAGCCGCAAAACCAGTTCAACCCTCGGCTTGCGATTCCTGGCACTGACCGGGCTACATTTCCTCCAGCATGTGTAAACAATAGAAATATGCAGCTACAGAAGAGGCTGAGGCATCCTGCTTGCTCCGTAAAGCAACACAGCACATACGGGTTTAACAGGACTTTACTCTTTAAACATCGAGTTAGATGTTTACAACTAACCATTAACTGTTTTTATCTTTACGAGTGTATATATTTCCCCTACTGGCTTTGACGACGTCTCTGTTGTGTTCTATTGTTCCCTTTGTTTCCATGAGAAAATAGAAGAGCTTCTTGTTTACCTGTTCTCATTCTAGATAAAAAAAAAAAGCGTTCTAATCACTGCAACACATTAATTAGAAAAAAAAAATCCTCATTTATAGAACATTTGAAATGCAATTTGCGTGATTAGATGCCAACAGTGAACGATTACAAAAATGGTATAATGGAGGCAACTACTCAATCATACTTTAATTGGTATAGCACCTTAAAATGTTGTGGATAACATTGTAAGGAAGGAAAACAGTACCTCCCTCCCTATCTAGGAGAAACAAAGACATCTTATCAAGGTCAATATGCGCTTCAGTGTCAACTATGACACAAACATCAGCACAACTGCCCAGGAGAAAACATCGCCGTGGCCGCCATGTTGACAACAACCAACGAAGAAGACAAAACATACAGACACAAAATGCAGTTTGACTTTTCGTAAAACTAGTAAAATATTTAGTGGAAAATAAAAATGATAAATAGTCCGACAACTAAATAAAAGTATGTTTTATTTATGACAATTGGAATATTTAAAAACCTAATACCAGCATTCTGGTTTTGAAGCAGTTTCAATTGGGATTTTTGTTCTTTTAACTAGAGAAAATAACATCACAACAACAATCCAATGCAACTACATTGTTGGCGTCAGCTTAGAAAAGCCATGTCTGATATTAAATAAACTATTTTTCAGATTAATAAATCCATTTTTTTTACTTAAAGTGTCTCTTAACCCCAAAGCCGGACCAATAAATGACTCCTGTTCATTTCCCCCGAGCTTCAGGCTTTACTTCAGGTTTTTCTCTCTGAGTTTCAGAATCCGTCACTGAGGTGGAATTATAACCCGGCTTGTGTTTTCAGGACAGGCAGCAATATGAAGCTGTTAGTCATCAGAGCACATATGAATGAACTGACACAAGCCTGATTAACATTCAGTTCACTGGCAAGGCACCAAGGCAGGTGTGTTAGGAATATCATTATTTCGTCTACAGGTTTTCAAAACACCACATGAATCCAAAGTAAAGCCAAACAGTTTAAGAAAGTTTTATCTTTAAAAATGACAGACTAACCCTAAAAAGACACCAAAATGAAGAAACTTTTAGAGCATGGAAGCAGTTCCTTCTAAGGTCAGGATTTTTATCTCATTTCCCTGTGGATTATTCTAAGTGCTTTTAACATATAAATAAAAACCTGACATCTTCAACATGTTCACCGATCATGGAATGAAAGACGGCTCAATGTTTATTCTTCTGTGAAAATGCCCAATGGATTGTGATCTAACCAGTTTGTCGCAGTTGCATGCCTCACCCTTTACAACTCATTCCCCCCTGATAAGAGCTTCAGTCTCCTTGAGGAGCGCCGTCCCTACAGCCCCATCTTACTGCTACGTCTAAAGATTTTTCAGGAAATGAAATAAATCCAGATCTTGAGTTTTCTCAGCCCATGTCACCTGAGACATAGAGGGCATCAACACATGGCATTGTCCCCTGAGGCATCTTCAGTCACATGCTCCAAACCTCTGTGACGCACGTAGTTGCTTTGGCTGTTTGTGTTTTACAGTTTGAATCTGAAATTGCTTGACTGTTGTTGTTTTGTTTTTTTTTTCCTCTGATGGATCCAGAGGTCAGGACCTTCTTATTTAAAGGTGTAACCCGGTCAAATGTGTTCCCATAATTGGAGGGGTGAGTGTGTGAAAAGCTATGAAAAATCCTACTGGATTGTTTCTATTTCCTCATTAGTGTTATTCTTTTAGCTCAATGATGCCTATTAGAGTAAATTAGAAGACAAAGGGACGTGATTGTAACTCCTCTGTAACAAATAAACACAATTCTTCACACAGGTGAAGAATTGTGTTTCTTCACACAGAAGCATTATTGTAGAAATGCCGTCTTTATTTTATTTTTATTTTTTTTAACCGTATTTTCAACTTTGACAGAAGTCTCCAAAATGACAAAACAATCGCAGAAATGCTCCTTTTGTTAAAGTTCTGGGAGTCAGTGGGACGGCTCATTGTGGGGTCGGGGAGTGAGGGCGACATAAATAATGCATGATATAGTTGGGGGAGGGAGGAGCAGGAGTTTCGACTCTGTCGGCTGTTCGGCTCCGTTGCGTCACGTTTTTGATTTGGAAAGCGCAGGGACATGGTGCGGATGGATGGCTGTCCACACGGCCACAAGAGGACCAGGTAACCGCGATTTATTGATTTTGAAACATTATTGTTCTTCTTCTTATTATTATTATTCATTATTTCATTGGGGTTTTTTTTTTAATGGAAGATATTCACTGGTTGTTTTTATAAACTGTTGCTGCGTAAATACGAAGATTTTGTCGAATCATTTTACGCACAGCAGTCATCTCAGTCGCTCTTGACTCCTCTCACGTAATGTTGCTCTGTCTGTAGTTAACTAGAACCACTGGCGACTGAGAAGAACAAACCGATTTACCTCTATAAGCATTTTTTTTTTCAGTTTTCAAAAGTTTGTGTGGGAAGAGTATTTTAGTTACACTGAATGGAAATATATATTTCTTTACGTTTATCTAATGATCAAAAAGCCTGTCATAAGTATTCTGTTTTTAGAAGTGGTCCGTTTGACATTTGCTCCGTGCAGACTCAGCAGTCTCAGTCTGCGGCGTGTTTGTGTCACAACAAGACTACAAAAAAAAAGATGATTTAGCATAATACTTCACACAGGATATGAGGGTTTAAATTCATGCGTGCCAATAACCCACCGAGGTTCAAGCTGCGCCCCGAAGCCAGATCGCTTAATCTGACTGGTTTTAACTTGCAGGAGCGGAGATATTATCTTCCACCGGCTGTGATTTGACTGTGCCACGCTGCGTTTCCATCGACCGGATTTATCCCCTTCTTATTCTCCGCTTAGTGGTTTAACAGCAGTAATGCAGAGAGTTAAAGAAACTGAAAAAAAAAGGTCACCCATGTGGGAACGGCGCCGCTCCCTGTGCGATTATTTACCTCCGCTGATGTGTGCAAACACATGGCGCGCTGTTGTGCATTGGATAAAAGGTTGGGCCATTTGCCTATCCCAACGCAGTCTGCTCGGATTTTTACTGTTTCTTGTTTCTTTTTTTTTCCACGGACAGAGAAAAGAAGCAAAGAGAAACTGACTTCGACTGTGCAAACTGAGCTTAGTCTTAAACTGGCGCAAACACACACAAAAAAAAGAAAAAACAGGTGACAGAGGTCAGCAGAGTTCACAGGATTGTTTCGACCAACTTGACCTGCTCCTTGTTTTACTGATAACTTTAAAACGTTTTGCCCTTTCACGTATCTATTTATGTTTTTTTTTCATCACACTTAAAAGTTGCAGATAATAAAGTTAATTTTAATATTAATAACATTGAATGAGTAAAACAAAGAAAAAAAGAAGAAAACAAATAACTCAAATGGTTATATTGATTCCATAAAAAGAAATTCAAACCAGAAAAAGAAAATGCATCTCCTCTTTATCTTTACTTACTGATTGGCATGTAGAAAATTGACTTACAACACTGTAAGAGTCCATCAATAACTGATCCAGCAGGCCACAAAAAATAAACTCTGTCACCACAGTGATGTTTAAGGGGCATTTTGATTTTTTTTGCAAAGTTGGCTTTGATAATTTTGAATAGCTTTTTTTTTTTTCTTGTAAACACTAAACACTCACTTATAAACTGCCTTCTGATTTTTATCGGGTAATGTTTGATGTTAAATCATCTGAAACATTGATGTATGACAAAAAGCATACGTCAATGCTTTTTCCTGCAACAGGGGTAATTTTTTTTCCCCCACAGCACTGTATTTTTTAACAAACCTTATCAGGTATTAATAACAACCAGACTTATAGCCATGCACTGTAATCTTCAGATCCCCTGGGACATTCTGCAGATGGTCTTCCCTTACAGTCTTTTCTGATTTTCTCCACCATAACCTACAGAGTTCAGTTTGAGTTTCTTTCACTCTGTTCTGTTGGGCTCACGTTTAGTTTTCCAATGCAAACTGTTGCAAAGTGTCCTCCCTTGAACAGCTGCTGCAGTCCAAAATGTTCTCTCCTAATATGCAAATCCCGAGTCCAGGACCGTTTCTTCTCCCCAGAGGGAGACACAGTTTGACGTAGATTTATCTCATTAATCAGCAGATCACCCGCAATCCCCATCCTCTGCACCTTTGATACGGGAACATCTGCTTTTCCTGCTGCACTGTTCCAGGACTCTTTCTTCTGTCTTCAAGTTTCACAGATGGGTCTGTAATTGCATTTGTCAGGTTGCGTTATCAAAACACACAGTCTGTTGGAGCCTGATTTATGTCCTCGCCGAGCCCCTCGCATCCCTCCCCAACGTTTGCTCAGCAGGCTTTAAACGCTTCCTGTTGTGAGATGCTGAGATCTCACCGCACCCTGCCCTGGTTTCTCTTTACAGATCTGAGTGCCGGGGGATGACACAAGTCGCTTTTCCTCCCTGGCTCACAGATTACATAATACTGAACATATCTATGTCTGAATCGTATACAGATTGGTGTTCTTGAGGTAGCAGCAGCAGCGCAGCAACAGGGACACACTCTACTATTTGTTTTTAAGGTTTTTAACCACGAGGTGAGTGTTTAATCTTGAATGGGAATTATGACTTTGAGCTCATGTTGACCAAAAAAAAAAACAAAACAAAAAAAAGGCTGTCACACATTAGTTACTTAACTTTCATCCTGATTCTGCACACCCACATACAGAAACTCAGGGGACAGGGAGTGTGTATGGTAGAGACAGAGGAAAGCGCAGTTCCTGGGCTTTCTGAGAATTTGGCTCAATCAGAGCATATAAAACTAACTGAGGGATAACAAATAGGTCACAGAACGGACTCGACCTCTGGAACGCCGAAGAGAAACTGATTCACTCAGGTTTTTTCTGTTGTTCAGAGATTTTGCACAGAAGTAAGTTCATGTTATTTCATCCTCCCTCTAAGAGTCAGAATGTTATGTAATTTCTTAAAAAGATCTTAATCAGAGCTCTCTCTTTATTGTTTAGCTGATTTCTTCTGTCATTTTCTATATAGTTATTTTTCTTGAGAGGGGCATCATGTTGTCCAACGTCTCCCTTTTTAACATCGTTTGACGAATAAAAATCGAAATAGTGCAGCAGGCGATTATTTTTAGCCCGCCTACCTGTAATGGCTTCAGATGTTTCTTAGAATCTAAACGTGAGTCATTTAATCTCACTGTAAGTAAAGCTATTCTGTGAAGGCTTCGGACGTTTGTTTGAGGACATTAGAAAATAAAAAAAGCGTCACGTAGATCAGGGAACGTGGGGTGTTCCTGGATAAATGTGGAGATGTTTAAATTAGGGTTAGGTTTTTAAAAAATACATAAGCTTTTGAAGCGGGAGCAGTGAGGATAATTCTTACTTTGGAGGAGCTGCAGAGAAACACACATTGGGTGTACGAATCACTTATGTACACATTTTACCGAGGAGCAAGTTTAGAGTAAATCCACAATAAATTCAAATGGGTGGAATTTTAAATCTTGTTTTTAATAAATCTGTGAAACTTTTTTGTGTACGGAGAAGCAGCGTAAGCCTCCGATAGCTACTTCATCTCATGTCCATGGATTTAACTGTGCTGCAGCTGTGATTATGCAACACGACACGTTTTCAGTTATTTTCCGCCATTTTGCTTGTCTCAACTTGCGAGAAATTCAAGGGATTGAAGAAGTTTTTTGGTTGTGTGTGTGTGTCTGTTTTTGTTGTTTAACTTCATGCACACGAAAAGCTGTAAAACTTACAGCACAGAAACATTTTCCAGAGCGTGTAGACTGCTTTCATCTCTTTGCTTTTCACGGCAGGTTTCACAGCTTATCTTCTTTACATCTCTGGCAGCCCCTTATATTTTCCATCTTCTTTTGTTCCCCCGTCAGAACAAAGCATGGCTGGGAAGCCTTTTCGGGCCACCTACATCTGGAACAGCATCATTTCCAATCTCCAAAGTCAAGTCGAGGTGAAGCACAGGCGCCACAACCTGAAGTCGTACCATGACTGCTTCCTGGGCTCAGAAGCTGTGGATGTGGTTCTGTCGCACATCACCCTCAGCCGCTTCTTTGGCGACGAGCCGGTGCCTCGACACAAGGCCATCCGTCTCTGTCAGGTCCTCATGGACTCTAAGGTGTTTGAGCCAGTCGGGGTTAAAGTGTTTGGAAAGGAGAAGAAAAGAGACAAGTTTGAGGACAGCAGCGTCAGATTGTACAGGTTCCTGGATCCGGTAACCAGCTCCTCCTTAGCTCTGACCAACACCAACTCTGAGTCCACTGGTACCATCAAGAGTGGCTATGGGTCACCGAACATGAACCAGAGCAGCTGCTCACTAACAAGCGAAAGGTATGGAATCGTATAATAACATCTTATATAAAAGAAGAGAAAGAAAGCTCAAAAAGAGTCCAGGACTCAAGTTTTATTTGTAATGTAAAATAAAAACACAAAGAAGATTAATAACACTTTTATGAAACATCAAAACTCAGTAGGAAAAAAAATAAGCTATAAAAAAAACTAAACAAAGTCTGTGGTTGTGAGTGAGGAGACATTAGGAAACATGCTATAGTTTGGTTTTATCTGGACGTGTAGGAAGGAAATTGGCAGGAAATCCAGAAGCCTAGAAGTAAAGTAAACAATGATGGGTGATTTCAACTTACAAAAATATACTTTAAACTATCATCCTGTCTAAAGAGCAGTGTGGGATATTCTCAATCTTTGCATCTGGAATGGATGGGCGATAAAACAAACAGATACAGAATTCAAGGAAAAAATAAAAACTTCACGAGACAAAGTTTATTACCCTTTTTATGCAAGCAATACACACTTAATTTATGGAAAAACAATTCCTGTAAACCACCATGTGAATGAAAGACAGGTTTAAGGAAGCTTTTTTTTTTCTTTTTCTTTTTGCTGTATTGATTGAGTCTGTTCCTGTAACGAGTCTCTGAACCACTTCCATTGATTGCTCTCTTTATGTAATCCATCAGTCAAGGGGTCCCAAGCTACTCCACCCACTCCCCGGTAAAGAGAGAGAAGCTGCTGGAGGAGGTGCTGGGAAACCTGAACCTCAGCGCCATCGTCACCCCCCAGATGAGCCACCTCGGCCTCTCGCAGGAGTGTAAGCTTCTGTCCTGACACCCAAGGGTGTCGTAAAACAAACCGGTCTAAATGTTTTCATCTGTAAACACTGTAAAGCTGCTGCTTGTCTTTGGCAGGTTTGTGTGAAGTGTGGCACCAGCAGACGGTGTCCAGGCTGCTGCAGCTCATAGAGCTCCCCCTGCTGGAGAGCTTGTTAGACGGCGAGGTCGCGTCACCGTCCTCTCTGCACGGCATGGACAGCGACCCAGACCTGCTGTGTACAACAAGCTACCTGGACAGAGAAGTTCTGAAAGCTTTCAGTGAAGCACAGTAAGTCCTAACTGCGACTTGTGAAAACGTCACCTTTTTATTGGGATTTTCTCGACTTGTAGTTATAATCTGCGAGCTTCTAAAACGACTTCCCAGATCGAAAGCCTAAAATAATTTACCCTTTGATGAGAAATCATGTCAAAATCAGAAGAAATGTATTTTTTCCTTATTTTTATCATGAGCCTGTAACTGACCAGTTACCCTTGGTGTCTCGAAATCCTTCACATCTAAGGCTGTGATTGTAGTACAATTACACACAGTAGATAAGTAGATTAGGGGCCATATGCAAAAACTGCATTGTCCACAGTTAAACTCTATGCCATCTGGGCAAGTCTCATCAACTGCCTTTACATCTTGTTTCAATGTCTGGTACTTAAATAAGAAAAAATGAGTACAAAAAAATAAAATCCATGTTTAAAACTAATTCCTCCCCTTCTCTCTGCCTCAGGGCTGATGAGTGGATGTCGGTGGCGGTGGACTGTCTGGAGTTTCTGCCCGATGAGCTGGTGGTGGAAGTCAGTCGAGGTTTGGCTGCTTGTGAGGACGACTTCGTTCAGTGCAAGAGGTTGCTTTACCAGGTCCTGGTCAGGCATTACGGACAGACGCAGCGGACACCTCTGCTTAATAACTACATATTTGACATCCACTCTGGGATCTCAGAACTACTTGGTAAGCAGTCTTTTTTTTTATGTTCCTACCTTTCAAAATCATTTTTAATGTTGTGTCAAAGAAAGTGCCTGACTTGTAAACTGGCTAAAAGAAGATTTCTATACTACTTACTTCCTTTACAAGAAAAGCATAACCCATAATAATTGCGTGGAAACTAAAGCAGCTCAATTAGGATCATGCAACCAGTTCCTAGTGTTGAAGCAACAACTATTTTCAGTCAGTTTAAAGTTGATAATTGTTCCTGTTGCGTTGTCAGTTAACGGGAAGCTGGAGCTGGCTTTGGAGGCGCTGCAGCTGAGCCTGAGGCTGCAGGACTCCCACAGCCGGGAGGAACTCCGCAGACTGCTGAGATTCATGGCAACTGCGGCCAAACCGCAGGAGGTGAAGCTGCACAAAGAGGTCAGCGGTCCTGCTCGTCCTCTGTGTGCCGCTCTGCGTTCGCTTTTGCTCCTCGCTAACTCCAGATGCTCTTCCCAGATCGAGAACAGGATGGCGGTAAAGAGGGCTTTCTCCAACTCCATTGTGTACAGCGGAAGGCTCTCGAAGGGCAAGGTGGACCTGATGGTTCTGTTCATGATGGATAACCACTGTGATATGTTCAAAGTAAGTGCTCGCGGTTCGTTTCTTAGAAAGGTGATGTCTTTGCTGTCGAGATAACAAATTGGAGTCGATAGAAAGGAGTTCGACTGGACTGAACTGAGTTGAATTTTTCCATCAGATTCCCTCCTCCTTGCACAAGATGGTGGGTGACAGATTGAGGAATATCGTAATGGGGAAGGATCCGGACGCGATAACAGGTTCGTAGGTTTATCCGCTGCTGTAGATTAACAGGAACGACTTGCTCTGCAGTAAGTTAACTTCTTTTCTCTGCTCCTCCACTGCAGGCACGGCGTACTGCTCAAGGCTTAGTGATAAGGAACATTCAGAAAGTGGACAGAAAGCCACTAACGAGGAGATCCTTTCTCTGCTGAGGACAGTTTATGAGAACCCCAAATTCTCCAGGAAGGAGAAGAGGCGACTGCTGGGACAGTTTCACAAAGCTCACCCTGAGACTTTTGTTCAGTACTTTGGAACTAAATTATCTAGTATCAACATGTTGTTGCAGTAATATTTATACAAAGAGTTTAAAAAAAACAAACAAAAAAAACAACTATGTTCACATGGAGTTGTGCAGATAGTAACAGATGACTGAGCAAAAATGTAAGCTATACTATTTAATGATCTATTTAACTATTTTATTTGGTGCAGGTCACTGAGACAAAATGTTCATTTTGATGTGAAAACCACCGATACGTCCTCTGAAATAGAAGAATGTTATTTTTCAAGCTCAAATAGACGTTGTAGGTCTGATTCAGTCAATAGCAAACCTGCAGGTTGGCTGTTTGTGTCTTTCTTGTGCAATAGCATCAGGTAAAAATGTGAAAATTTGACATTGGAAACCTTGGAAGTCCCTTATTCTGCTGTAGCGACAGTGGGGACGTGCTCCTGACTCTGGGTGGTTTTGTTTTCTAAAAAAAAAAAAAAAAAAAAAAAAAAAAAAAAAAAAAAAAAAGATCAAAACAGATGTTGGAGAGGACAATCTCAGCCATGTTTTAGTGGTCTCTTCGGGGTTGTTTAAATCAGGTACAAATAACCCTTCTAACTGGCTTACTGGAAATGACTGGAGTGTTTCCTGCTGGTTTTAAAACATCATGTTTGTATTTCATGTCATCTAAGGTCAAATTGAGATGTAGAACCGAAGCCTTCATGCATCTTTTGCATCAGCTCTAAGAAGACAATGGCATCTGGTATGCCAGCTACAAACTGATTCAGAGTGGATAATTGTGAAAGACAAAGCAATTCTCTGCATGTAAAATGAAGAAAAAAATAAACTTGTGAATTTGTTTCTGTGAAATAAGATATGTCTGAAAGCGATTTTTTTCTCCCCCCTGCCCCCTTTTTCTAATAGTTCACGGTCCTGTTTGTGACAGAAATCCTTTTGTTCCGAGAAGACAAAACCACAGAACCCTTCGTGTGCTTCCACTGCGCTCCAGCTGTAACCCGTTACCACCGAGACACAGAAGAAACATTTCCAGGATGCAAACACACTTACTGCAAGACACGACGGTGCCGTTGGCTTAACTGGTTTAAATATCAGGATGTAAACACTAAAACGAAGCATGTAAACCTTTTCAGTGTCCCATTAGAAACACTAGAGTACAGAGAGAGCCCAGTCTGTTCTCAAATGGGTCCCACTTCTGCCGATTCACTGAAAAAAGCCAACCTTGGAGCATCAGCGATATTTCACGCTCAAATAAAAACACAAGCTGATCAAATTATTTTTAAATTTTATTGAAAGGAACAGTGTTTCTAAAAAAAAAAAAAAAAAAAAAAAAGAAAAAGCTTCCACTTTGCTATCCTTGGAACAGCTGAAACGTAAGATCAGAACTGAAGTGTATCCCAAAGTCCACAGTTGAATTAAAAACTTTGTACAGTATAATTATCAGTCTTTCAAAATAAAAATAAAAATTCTTGACGCAAAAAAAAAAACAAAAAAAACAAAACAAAACAACAAAAACACTTTTGTGTGCTAAAGTATCTGTGTGAGAGCGTATATGGTTATTTGTACAGATGTAAAAACGAGTCCTGTGGACGTGTGTCTTTATTCTCTATGACAGTCTGTTAAGATTACATTCTTCCAGCGGTTTCTGTTTATCGAATCCTCTTCTGCTGACGCGCGCGGTAGATGTCGTGAATGGGCGGAGCTATGGCTCCCTTGTCGTCCTCCTCGTCGGAGTCGGCGTTTGGCCTCTTGAGGGACTTGGCGGTGGCGTGGTTCTCCAGGGGGCCGTTGCCCTCCCCTGCCGCCTCAGGCTGTCTGCCGGTGATGAGCTCCACAGCAGCATCGACACCTGAACGCAATCGGTCATACAATAAGGAGGACAGTGAGAAACTAAGAGGATATTTTAATGGGATGACACAATTCAATGTCTTTTTGTTTGAATTTTTATGTGAATAAAGCGACAGAAACTAGCTTGGGGAGAAAGAGGCAGTGTTTCCCAGAAGAATTGAAAATTCTACACCTGAAAAGTGTGGCTTGCATGTGAATGCAGCCCCTTTTATTCTGATGGCCCTAAATACAATTAACTGCAACCAGTTGGCTTTCAGAAATCACTAGATTAGTAAACAGAGTCCACCTGTCTGTAATGTAATCTCAAGTCTAAATCCAAGCTGGACAACATGAAGACCAAGGAACAATGTAAAACATTATGCCACGTTTTCAACTTTTCACCGAGGAGTGGTATAAAGAAAATAATTGTTAAAATAAAAATAAAAACTGTAATAAGCACTGTAAAGACAGTCGAAGTTCACTGGACAACAACATTTCTGATGCTTCTCGATCTGTGACAACAAACAAACTTACTCTCAGGAAGTGTACATCTCCTAAAAGTTTCCATGAGCTCATCCACTTGAACAAAGGGACCCTACGGACAGAAACAATTGAAAACTTAACACTGCTGCCACTGACAACTCATCAAAGACGAGCCTGGTAGCGTCAACCGGCCGTAACTTACAGTGAAGCATGTAGGCGGAGGGAGCAGCTTCATCAGGACAACAGCAGCTGGAGGGACTGGGAAAACTCCACCAGGGACCGGGTGTAGACCTGGAGCTGTGGGGAGGAACAGAGGTAAGATCAAAGATGAATCCATTTACACATCAGGTCTATTTAGAGGGAAAACAGTGGAAAGACAGCAGCAGGCCACAGAAAATAGAACTCAACACACAAAAATGAACCCTGCATGAAATATCCGGGAATATCCGGGATTACGTACGAGCGAGGTGACGCGGCTGATACGGGATCATCTGATTGGTGTCTGGTTTGGGATACTCTGGTTTACGATCAGGATCGTCCTTTAGTGTAGGCACCGAGGGAGCCACCACAGCCTCAGGGAGCAGTGCTGCCAGTTTGGCACGAGACACATCCTACAAACAAAGCAGCAGAAGACGAGTCAAACACACAAAGTCTTTCTTGGCTCAACCACACTGGCAGTCATGATTCAAAGTCATGTATCAGGAAGAAAAACACACCTTGTAACCAAGGGCTTTGAGTTCACTGGTAGAGCAGGGATAAAGGTCCATGAACTTGTATCTATCGACAAGCAAAGCCGTTTCTTTCCCCTCATACTCGTCTTTGAAGGCTGTGAAACGTCGGCGCTCTACTTTCAGAATACTGGCCAGGTCTCCGATGTTGCTCTCGAACGCCAAGAACCGAGCCCAGATCTCACTGAGGACCAGATGCATGTCATGGTTCACTGGTTTGACCGATATCTTGAATGCACAGACAACACAGCCAAATGCTTGACATTACCCTGATTTCTCTGGGGATAGACTTCCAGAGGTGAGGACCCGTTCGAACAAAACCCTAGTGTTGTTGTCCTCTGAGAAAAGAATCGGACACATAAAGCAACGTCTGTAAAAGCAAGCAGCAAAGCTACGGAATGGTGAACAATTTGGAGGACGTTACAAACCATTAAGGTGGGAGAGGTAATCAATGTAGGCAAGTATGTACTCTGGAATGTCTCCATACTTCTTCAAGCCCAGCTCAAAAATCTTAAAGGCCACTGATTTATCCTGTTGAGAAAAACAGACAAAAAAAATGTTGAAGCATCTGTGTGTCCAGCCACTCCTCAAACCACACGCCGAACTTCTGCTTCGTCTTACTTTGCTGCAGTAGTATTCCATCAGAGCTGCAGACACGTAGACATGGTGACGTGTGCGTAGGTCCTCTCGAGCCTTTTTGAAGATGGAGCGACCTGATTTGATGCCCTCCGCCCTCCTGGCGAACTTCATGTACTGGATGTAGACCAGCGTGGGGTCGATGTCCTCGATCGCCAGCAGTTTGTTGTAGATGCTGTGCACTTTCTCGTACTTCATGCGACTCTGAGAGAGGGACACAAGAATAACGCTGGTGTGTATTGTGTGGTATGTTATGAAGTTTGGTTAGATTGTTCTGAACACGTAACCGGACACTCACTTCTTCGTAATCAGCAAACGCAAAGTAGAGGAGCATGTTCTTTTTGAGGAGAGTCCCAATGGCACGTTCATAGATGTTAGCTGCCTCGTCGCTGAACAGCTTTGAATTATTCATGTCCTGAAAGAAAGAAAAAGAACCAAAAAAATTAGGAATTAAGGCAAAAGATTTGTCTGATATTCAATATCTGAAAATTATTCAGGCTCAGTTTTGAAAGTGTAGGTGTGTCTTACTCCTTTCTCTGCCAGTAGCTTGCTGGACTGCTCCAGGTACTGAGCTGCCTCATACCAAATGTCGGGATGGTGGCCCAGAACCAGCAGGCACTGCTCATAGGCAAACATCACTGCATCCAATCAAATTAGAAAGCAATTCAATTAAAATGTTCCTGCTGTGCAACAGTAAAATAAAGGGATTCACGTCAGAAAAAGAGTAAAACTCTGCCCTCTAGTGTCGTATCTGCAGGTAAGATGATCTCTCTGCATCACTATCTGACGTAAATGTAAGAAACTACATACAACAACCAAAATGAAAAAAATGTTTTGAGACAAAACCACCAACATTGTGTTACCTCTCTTTGTGATGAGGGTCTGGTCTTCTGTACGGAGTGGGTTGCTTTTTTCCCACTGAATGTACTTTTTCCACATTTCCACTTGCTGGGCCTCCTGAGGGGAGTTCTGTGGTGGGACTGAAGGTGCGTTTCTGTCAAGCCCTTTCATTACCGTCTCATACTCCTGCGTCACAAAGATCACCCAACAGCCTGTGTCAGTTACCAGAACAGTATTTGGTACATTTTTCAGTGGGAATCTGATTTCTCACCTTTGCCACTCTCCTTGCATTCATGTAATCCCTGCTGCGATCTTCAATCATCTTTTTAGCCAAATGCACATTGATACCCTGTAAATAAAATCCATGGATTATTCCTGCTTTTTTTTACTGTTGAAACTCTAAATCTACATATATTTGTGATAGCTTTTGGCATCCATTGTAAGTTTCTATGTAAAGTTTACACAGAGAAACTTGCTCAACTTTGTTCAAAATAACAGAGATCCTACATCACTAATAGGATCAAACACTATGACTCATGGCAGTCTTTTTATATTTCAAGTAACTTTCATACGCCCTGCTTGCATGAATGTCTCCAGAACTATTTCCGTTCTGGAATCGTGATTTATTTTCCAAAATTAAACACCTAATCTCCTGCAGAACTTTAGATTTTTACGGTTCTAGATCAAATGAGATGAATTAAAGCCACTCTGGAGAGCGTAGGGTCATTTTGCTGACTGATCTAGATTCTGCTGTGATTTAAGTATATGTAGCACTTAGAATTGATATAAATGTGTAATTATTGCTTTGTGATTTTCTTTGTCTTCAACAGAAAGCCAACACAGATGGAAACCAAAATACTACCACCGCCATGTTTCATTATGCTTCTTCTTTTGGCAGTTTCTTCTTCTTTGGGAGTGTCTTGGTCAGTAAATATGTATGTCATCTAAAGGAAACAACCATGTGATTTTTCACAGCTCTTAGTACGGGGCAGCAGCATTCGTTTTGGATGGCAGAATGGCAAAAATACACACTCATAATGTAAAGGTGCCCAAACAGAATGAAGATGTTTGACTAGTTTATGCTATTATAAAACAAGGAACCCAATTCCAACTGATCAAGTTGGTTGACAACTCTTAAATACAATTTCACTTTAAAGTTGAACTCTAATCCTGACTGTTAAATAATCTTTAATCTATTTTATGTAGATTGCATGGATAAATATGTTCTTATGTTCTCCTTTGCTACTGTTTGAGTTGTAAGTGAAGCTTTTAAGCTCATTTTCAAAGAAAAAAAAAATACATGCAGGAGAAAAACACTTGAGCATTGATTGGCTCACTTGCCTCTTCATATTTGCTATAATCTCTCCAGAGCTGTTCAATGTTAATCATTGGGTTCACGCAACCTCTTTGGTAGACTCTCCGAACCGCAGTGATTCTCTGATTTTCTGCGTATGAGCCCACTGCCTCACTAATAGAAGACAGAAAAACAACCAAGATTTTAGTTTTTAATGCAGGTTAGGATAAAATTTAGGTCAACAAATTGAAGAAGAAGAAGAAGAAAAAAAAAAAAAACACTTACACTCCTTTCAGGAAATTTATGTAGTCGACCCAAATCTGAGAGAAAGAAATGATAGCAAGTTAGATAAGAGCGCTGAACAGAAACTAAAACAACTTGATAAAAGTTCATATTTGCAGACCTGATAGGACATAATTTCCATGCCAATTTTATCAAGGGCGAAATCATACGCCTGGGCCATCTTCTCTCTGAGAATAAGGGAATGAAATTATTCACATTCTCTTCACATGCTGGATGTCAGAATTCAGAACGTCTTCTTACTTGTAGCTGGGAAGCTTCCCTTTGGTCTCCCGAACATATGCAAGGTAGCATTTCCACAGGTCAATGTGCAACACTTTCATTAGGCATCTCTGGAACAACTGCAACATGATGCGAGAACATGCAGGAAAAAAAAACAAAAAAACATTTTACATTTACTCCATAAGACAGAAATCACATACACAGGCTGACTGATGTAGCAACCAAATAGCTGGTCAAATGTCCCATGAGGCAAAAACTGTTTCGGTCATTGATATATCTATATTTTTAATTTATCTAAGATGCGATCTTCAAGCTACAGTTCGACGCTTGCAGAACTTCTGAGATTATATGCTGGAGTAAAAAACAGTTAAAATCAGAAATGAGCAGGCACTTAAAACATTTGAAGACTTTATTAAAGTGAAGCGACATAAAAGGTACACGCAGCTTCAAGCATATTACATGTAGATGAAAATATGTGAAAAGAAAGAACCAGAAAGTGTTTGGGGTGGGAGGAGTACTGCTTGCATGAACATTGAAGACAGATAGTTCAAACGTTATTGAAAAGGAACGCCAAACGATACTAGTTAAACTTCTTTTTAAACTTTCTAATGAGCAAAATTCCTACATATTCAGCCAACAATTAAACAGAGCTTCAACACTGAAAACGAGCTTACAGTTTGGGCACTTACCTTCTCTACCTTGTCATAGTTTTTAGCCTTTATCTGCAAATAAAAGTGTAAAAACTTATAAATGGAAAGCTCAAAGTAAACATGCATTCATGCAGTTTTAATAACTCAAACACACACACATCCACACAAACCTAAGAATCAACAGTGATATTCACACAAGAATGACGACTAACTTTCAGAAAGGGGTTTATTTTATTTTCTTTCCACTTAAGCCAAGAAAACGCGATAGAAAAACAAACAACTCATATTGTCAAAATTCATTTAATTAACTGTAGTAAGACCAGCTTTTAAAGGCAAAAACATCTGAAATATGAAATAATCTTCCTACAATAACTTCTAGGGTGCATGGCTAATAAATTGGTTCACTGATGACAATCTTCTGCCTTCAAAGAATCTCTCGGCTCTTTCCAGTAACAACAGACGCAGCTCTACTAGTTCAAAATGGTGTGACGGTGCAAATATCCCAAAGACACTGATCAGAAAGTTTTACTAATAAGTAAAAATAAACATTTTAATGCCACACATAATCTTGAGCAATAAACCCAAGTGAAAAGTGTTGTACATTAGTATAACATCCCTGCCTCTTCACATCCTATACGCTATCTCTTCTCACTTAAATCCTTCTTGCTAAACATATAAAATCATTGGGGGGGAGGGGGAGGGGTTGGACACATTTAAATTATGTGTGGATTAAAGATCAAAGTCTTATCCTTATGAAACTGCAAATGGGCAGAGAAAAGAT
This sequence comes from Poecilia formosa, assembly GCF_000485575.1. Lineage (NCBI taxonomy): Eukaryota > Metazoa > Chordata > Actinopteri > Cyprinodontiformes > Poeciliidae > Poecilia > Poecilia formosa. Next base: position 1,763,045 of record NW_006799972.1, read on the forward strand.
AAGCATATTTGTGAAATGGTTTCATCTTTTCAGGCATCCTACTCCTAAAAAAAAAGAAAAAAAAACTGAATACAAGGCTGAGAGGTGTGTGTGGGGGAATACAGACTAGTAGAATAGGAATAAGAAAATCCTGAACACATCCTGCAAATATTTGGTTCATGTATCTTTCATAAAATGCAAGAAATACAGCATAGAACCTTAATCTTTACGTTTTTAATACAAAATGTTACAGTACACATAATGTTTTGAGGCATACCACAAAAGAAGTGTTTTCAGTCAAACTAGACTTGAAAGTTGCATCATAACTTACAAGCGACCTTATTTGACATAAATGTGTCATAGGAGAGTCGGAGCATCTTGAAATTCTGGCCCTACTGCACACAAACTAAAACAGTCTTGCCCACTTAAATTTAGCATTTCAAATTCAGGTCAAGACGATTCCGTCTTTGCACTAAAGAAAAGCACAGATTTAAACCTCCAAACATTTTGCCAAAAATACTTTCAAGAAGTTTTTATGCAAAAGCTGTTTTTCTTCACAACAGTTTGGTATGAGTAAAAAGGGAAAATTTAACTTCTTCAAATTAAAAACTGAGCTCCAGTTTTCCCCGAGTCCACTTCTCAGCGATGGCTACATCTGGCTCCTAAGCCTTTGTGCGGTTTGCAGAGACGTGCAGTAAAGCTCCAGTTCAGCTGCCAATGCCCAAACTCAACAGCCTTTGATAGTCAAGAGTATCTTACACACAATATTACTGAATGACAAATATTTACAGAAGGCTATTTCCAATCCACCTTTGTCAAAGTTTTATCTACTAAATGTATTAAGAGCACAAGGAGTGTAAATCTTAAAAAAGTGTTCATTAAGTTTAGAGAAGTTTCCTCAATGAATATTAGTCGTTTACGGCACTATGATTCTATATTAGTATATCTACTAACTCCAGTCTTGGGCACCTAATAAATTAATCTTCATAGGACTTGTCTTGCCCCCAACTCCATATATTTTTATGCGATGGGGAAACAACTCAAGCTAAGCTGGGTCTCTTGTACGTAAAGATGGCCTAGCAGGCAAATCAAACATGTCATTCTAAATGGCAATAATATGCAGAGATATTTTTTTATTTTATACATTTTGGGGAAATTCCAATGTGGTCCTCAGATGTTCTGTTTAAAAAGAAATTAGCACATACATATACTTACCACAAGGGGGAGCAGCTATACTAAGAATGACAGTGTATGTCATTGATTATAATCCTAGAAGACTTTAATTGGTATAATTCTAATAGTGTTATTTCAGAAACAAAATCTTCGTTCAAATTTAACTAATGTAGCTGATTTAAGTAAATTCAGGTATTTGGAGTCAAATGGAGGACAGAAAAAGTACCTGGCAAAAGTATTCGCACCCATTGAGCTCGCTTGCATTTTGTCATGTTACAACCAAACTTTAGAACATGTTATTGGGAATTTATGTAATAAAGAAGCAGAAAGTCATGCATGATTTCACACTGGAGTGAGCAGTGCTTCATCAGACAAGGTCAAGGAAGACTTTATAGGGGGAAAAAGAGGAGCAGACAAAGCATCATGCTCTAGAGATACTTTTCTGAAGCAAGAGAAAGGTGATCTGGTTAGACTTGAAAAAAGAAACTTGTTAAAACCTGAAGTACTTAAGACAGTGGAAGAGATTCATCTCAAAGCAGATGACTATATATAAACAATGGAATAGTGTAGATAAAAAAAACAAAAACAAAAAAAAAACAAAAAAAAAGGGGTGCGGGGAGTTCTATTTAGTAGAAATTTTAGAGCATGCTAGTAGAGGTGCCAAAATGTAATTGGAGAGAAAAGTGGTAAAGGATCACAGCCACAGGAACTGAATATAGACACCAAATTTACAGGCAGAAGGGGAAGGAAAATCATGCATTTTCCTTTCCTTTATAATTAAGTGCTACTTTGTGTAGGTCTTTCACATAAAATTCTTATAAAAATGTAAAAGTTCACAATTGTAAAAAAAACGGTGAAAGGTTTATGGATATAAATACTTTTGCAAGGCACTCTGTAAAAACAACAATGTTGATGCTGCATTTGTTTAACCTTTTTAATTGTCTGTCAATTTTATTTTTGATATCAAACATTGATTAACATTTTGAAGTGGTAATATGTACAAACAGCTAAAAATATTTTTCCCTTTTCTGAAAAATATTTCAGTTTGATCTGGTTAAGAATCCCAAATCATCTCCGTTTAATAATCCATAAGGGTCATAAATCACACTAAAGTCACATTTCTCTGATGCTGTCAACTCTACACTTATCTTTAAAATTAATAAAGTAAACACCAATAATATCCTTTTGGTTTATTTGCCTTGTTCTGTTTTATGGTAAAACAAATAATGACTTAGATCTCACTATGTTATCTTTATGATTGTATTTGCTGCTAACGTTGTTGCCGCTATAACAACTTTAATGCAAAGAAAAATATTTAAGGGTTGAGGCCTATCATGAAAAAAAGAAAATTAGTTTTACCAAATTCATAGAGTAATGCCAGAAAGTTAGTGTAAGGCAGAATATATGAGAAAGTTTGATTTGGAGGAGAATCTACAATCTATATACACTGACATCACTGCTTAATTTTAGAAAATTAATACATTTAGTGCAAAAAAAAATGTACTTTTTTGTTAGAACTGATGATCAGATGTAAGCGAAATTAAATCTTCTGGTCAAATTGTTGGTTGGATGAAAGTAAAACTTATTCTTGGCAAACCAAAAAACAAGAAAAAAGACAAAAAAAAACAAGCAAAGGGTCACAGTTTGTGTGTTCAGAAGAAGTGGGGCGAAAAGTCTCAAGAAAAGAATGGGCCACACAATAAAGATCGTTCTTTATGAAAATAACCCAAAAGAAATGACACAGGAGGCAATAAATTGACACGACAAGTGAATAAAAGGCTAATGCACTCCAATACCATTAAAATAGTTTTAATACTGTTGCAGACCAAACATGCAACAAATGCACTTTACCCCATATTTAATATGCCGCAGATGATATGTAATCTTTCGTTTAACCTGGAAACATGAGGAATTATCCTTAAATAGTTATAGATAATAACCCCTTCTTGCTTAAAGGCACAATTCCTAATGAACATCAGTAGAGCCCAACTGCAAAGTGTTTTGTATCAATTTTCATAAATGGTTCGTTAAAAGGTTTTTCCACTTTGCACACTTTGTTTTAGGAAACTGTGAGAATTCTTTAGCTTTTGAAGAACATCTTTGAGATTAGACAAAAAGGCTCAAAACAAGAATTGTGACTTTAAACTCCATTGAAGTCAGATACATTTGGATTGTGTGAAAATCACATAGTTGATTATGTTAGAATAAGTCTCAGCCATGCACACAAGGGAAAAGAATAAAAAAAAGTATTAACCTCAGCTTCAATGAACAGTTTCCAGAATCTGCCAGAACTTGGGAACTGTGAGACAAGTCGCTCATGGGTCTTCCTTGCTTTATCTATGGGTTGATTCTACAGGAGGAGATTGCATTTACATTCCACTCACTATTTAACATAAAAATGGCAATCTTGCCAATCATGAGGTGGAAGACGATATCTAAAGTTTCATATTGGACTAAATTCTAACCCCAAGCCCACCACCCTCATTCCCAGTATCCTTATCCCCAGTAATACAACTCGGTGTCACTAAACCTGTGCTTCTCGAATCAGAATGCTCCAAGCGTCAAGGTCATATGGGTTTTCTTCCAACTTCTTCTCTGCTTTCTTCACCTTCTCAGGAATATACTCAGCTGCTGCCTGTAACACACACACACACAAAAAGCAACAAGTAATGTTGTTAGCAAACTCAAAATGCTTGTAGCAATGTGATGCGAGGGCCCACATAGCGCTGGACACTCACACAGGAGGTAATCGTGTTATTCATTACCGGACCATAAACATCAGAAAAACGGGAAGCGGCAGAAAATCGGGATAAATCGGCTGAAATACGTATTTTCCCTAGGTAGCTTGGTTTTTCTAGCTGGCGCCATTAAATAGAACCTTACACAGCAATATCTGGAGTAAAAACAATTAATTAACTATCAGAAATTGCAAAGTAACACGATTGTGAACTAATGTTAGCTCGTAGTGTTGGAATCGGCTAGCTTCACGTTGCGACAAAGCGGCTGAATCAATATGGCGCACGACCACACCACAAAAAAACCAAAGTACATGACTTCTACGCGTTTGATTCCCCGGATAAAGCTGCACACAGCGAACATTCCAAACTAATTTACGTGCCTAACAATGCTGTATGAGAAAACATTAGCTATGACACAGATATCCCGCTAGCTTGGCCATGAATAGAAATGCGTGTTGCTACCTGCTCGGCTGTTCCCTCCGTCGACATGGCTTTAGAGAATCTGCTTCAAAAGTTTTCAACCACTGCAACTAACACCGAAATAAGCAAGATTCAGGAATTTTCTTTAAAACTACTAGGTCATCGGCATAGTTTTAGGGTGATTTTTTACGTTGCCTTCGAGCAGCTAACAGCTCAACGGCTGGACTGGCCAATGACTAAAATGGCGAGAAGGCAGACAGTAGTGTTCCGTCGCGCGTGCAGGAACAACAAAGTTACTTCCGGCTGTCACAGTTTCTTCAAAATAAAAGCATTGGCTGCAGCATTAGGGATAAAAAAATCATTCATATTTTTAAAATCATTTTGATATACTATGATTTACATTAACGCTTGGTTAAATTACACCAAGATGAGAAATCACTATGATGAAACCACACTCCTAGAATGAATTATAGCGTAGGATGTCTCTAAGCAAATATCGTGTCAGATGTAATGCATGCGTTACAATTAAGGGAGATTCTTCAGCAGAAACAAGAACAAGTGATTTAGCACCAAATGACACTGATCATTCTGCTGGACAACAGGGGGAAGCAAATCACAGCTACAGAGAGCGCGCGCTTGAGCGAGTCTGTCTAGCCTGGCCAACAGACTAGAGTAATAGAGTACAGCAGTTATCGTTCACACGAAGACATTTAGTTTTTATTTTTCCGTTCTCAAACCAGTTTTTACCAATTACCTATTATATATTTGTCTAATTATGTACAGGTTTCCCTATACAGAATTCCTTCTATATGTTTAACCTAATCATATGTGTGGTTTTAGTCTTTGAAGCTACACACTGAACAATTGTGTAAGCTTGGAAAATATGTTTGCTTTGTCCTTAAGGATAAAAACAGATGAAGATTCACAGCTACATTTTTGTAGCCTATAACAATTGATCTACACAGCATAAATGATAGCCACACAGTTGAGTGCTCTGTGACTAATTTGTACCCTTTGACAAATATATTTTCTTAAAGCAATTTAGCTGTTGACAGAGGTGAAAGCAGTTCTATTGCTTTAGGCTAATTTCTGAAACATATACCTAAAATTTGCACACATCAGAATATCACAAATAAAAATATAATGGTGGTGTATGCCACAAAAATTGACATACATGTAAATACTGTATATTTTACTATATTTTTCTAAAGCTAATATATTTATCCTTTATGTAAGTACTCTGTGAAACCTTGAAAACCAGTATCAAATTATTTGTTTGTGCACAACATCAAATTCTTTGTTTGTGCACACACTCTTGCCCAATAAAGTTGATTCTGAATTTTTAATCAAACTTTCTCATAATGACAAATTAAGGTGGTCTGATAACTCTTATTTTCCCATATGTTGCCATCAAACCAACTGTAGCCCTGTTGGAAAACTAGTGACATTTTTAAATTGATTTATTTATTGACAGTGGCAACAAAATTTTGGCTATCCAAGCTGATAGCCATTTAATTTTCTTTGTATTATGTTTTTCTTAAAATGCTAAGTTTTAGCATTATCATTTTTAGTGTAAAAGCATGTTTTAAGTTGTAATGCTGGCTGTTTATTTGTTCTTGTAATATAATCATGTCATACTGGACATAGGGGACCTTATTATTTAATAAAGCATATCCAGGTGTCTACATCCCTACATTCTATTTCTATCAAAACTATGTTATAAAATGTTATATATATCATGTACTTTCACTACAATTGGGCGGTTTTTCATTGTATTCCAAATAAACCTGGGAGTTCTATTTTTAAGGTAATCTGCAATGGATTACTTAGGTCTGACTGATGCCGTCAGTTCACAAACATTTGCTTCCAGTTGCTAGAGAGAGAGAAGGGACATGTTAGAGGCTGGCAGGGCCGCGGAGCTGCTCGTCTAGACAGGGGGTAACGGGCACCCTTTCAGAGATGGGCAACGGCGCCCAACGAGAAAGGACATGGATCTGAGCTGAGTAGCTAAAAGCCGGACTTGGTGTATTGCTCCCGGACGTCTATATGCAAGAGTTATTTTATGTTTGAAATGTGGGAGATGGTGGCGTTACCAAGAGCGAGCTCTCCCTTCCTGTCGTCTAGGACAAGATGGCAGCAATGCAGGCGAACTGTGCATGGGGTGGATTTATAAGTCCATAACATGCCCAGAGAAGCCCTGGATTATACTTAAAGTGACTCTATGTGAAGGTAAGTGGCGGATTGAAAGCTGTCAGTTTCCAAGCTAAACATTTGAATCGTAGGTTTGGATGTGACGTATTACTCTGTCATAACTTAGCTCTAAACTTAACCAATTTTGGATGTTTCTTCAGCTTCAAACGTGAGTAATACAGGCTACACTTTAAATAGTGTGTTTAATTGGGGTAAATATTTTTTCCCTTTCGTGCCAAATGGTGATGACGATGTCGTCCAAGGTGATTTATTGTAACGCAACTGCCTTGAAAACACAAGTGTTGTCACGGCGACGACGCTTGTGTTTTCGATGTTTCACGTCGGATATTTGGTGATTATACCCTTCAGAGCTATGTTATGGATTAATCTAACTTAAAACTAACTTCGCTGAACAGTATGGATCTAGTGAATTCACTGGTAAGTTCAGTATTACTTTGTTTCAATTACCTCTTGACTGAGGCACAGAAAAGACTACCTATAAGAAGCGATGCTAGACTTCTGAACAAATTTTTAAGTTTTTTTTTTAGCATATTTAACTGTTATTACAGGCATTGACACAACACAGAATGAGCTATTTATAAAGATTATTCAAATGTAATCGAATAACTAACTTCTCACTTCAGTTTTACTTTTAATTTAAAATGTATTATAAATATATATATGCCTCCTAACTAGGCATGGGCCAGTTAGACATATGCTTAGTTAAGCTCAGGTATAACAGCCCTGAGTAAATGTAGAACAGTTTGAGACTAGTTTAATATGTAAAACATAAATGTATTACATTATATAATTACTTGTCTAAAATAGAAAAGCTACAATCATTCCCACTGTTGATAAAGTAATGTAGTTTAACATTTGTTTGTTATTTGGACATTGTAAGCATGTAAATAATAATAAAAAAAACATTTTATGGTAGTCTTTAATGGCTATCACAGTGAAAATTAAACCTTTTTGCTCCTATGATATTTATAAAGTAAAACATGTATTATTCTGACACTAGCTGGTTAATTAGTTGGGCTATCTCCTCAGGCAGACCCTACAGTCAGCTGCTTAACAGGCACGCTGCTTAGCTTTGCCATCTTTGGTGAACCTTGTGGGAGTGATGGGTTGGCCCTGCAGCGTTACACCTGGCTTTTTACGGGTTTTGAAATGTTTGGAAACAGTAAAATTGATCTATCTCAGTGACGGACACAGAGGTGTTGCAGGTATCTATCAGGCTGCAGGCAGTCGGTGCTGCATTACTTTATGCTTCATGCAATAAAGTATAAACTCACTACTCTCACACTTTCTCTGGCATGTCATTGAAAGGAATTCAAATCAATGGGATATTGGTAAAGAGCTTTTGTGGAAGTTTTAAATGAAATGTTTATATCTTTGGCTTACCTTGAACCACATAGGCCCAAAGTAATTAGTAGTTACATGTTAAGTTATTTATATTAAACCAGATTATTGTTGATAGGAAACGAGACAGACATCTCTCAAAAGATAATGAAATACTGTTGTAGGAATATCAGCTTAAAAAAAAAAATATATATATATATATGTATTCCCTTCTCAGCAATTAATGGAAAATAACTTTTTGTTGCTATTAAGCCTTTCTTATAAGTGCGGAGCAGCATTTTGCAGGTTTCCGTTGGCATTTTGAAGCTTCGTCTTTGCTAATGAGCTTCAGGTCTTTGAGGCTGAAAGGCCTTCTTGCCATAACCATAATTTTTGGCTTCCTCCACGGATTCCCGACTTGATTCATGTTGTGTTCCTGGCTGGGCCACTCAAAGCACAAAACATTACTATTACCTCCAGTCAGAAGAAACATGTTGGTAAAATTAAAGGATTACGTTAAACCTGCCAGGATTGTGAGCAATTGTGGGCTTAACTTGGCCATTTAAAATAATAACCTCAGCAAAATGTTCCTGTTTATTTCAATGCATTCAGCCCAAGTTGGCAAACAAACATAACAGCAGATATTGGTGCCAACAGATCAGGGAATTATTAAAGCATGTTTTTGACTCAGTTCACACCGGTAAACATTCTGGTTTTTACTCATCTAAAATCCTGTTCAAGGTGTTTGATAAAGTGGTATGTTTTAAAATAGACTTTACAGTAAGAGAACATTAAAATCATATCTGAAATCCAGTGTGGAGCTTGCAAGCCTCTTTCTATTAAAGAAAAAGATGTGGTGACCTCATTTAAAATGCTGGTTAACATCATGGGGGATTTGAGTTTTAAATATAGTTGTGACAGTGGCTGTTATCCAGTACAGAGTTAAGTTGCACTGTACAACAATGTCTCATCGAAACACAACTAAAAGCAATGTTTTTGTGTTCTTCTAATCTGTTTTTCTTTTAACCTACTGCCCTCGGAAACATAAACGCATCCCAAACAAAAAAAAAAAAAACAACCTAAGCCTAATCCTAAGGTAATCATACATGCCTAGCTTAAATGATATGTTTAGGTTTTGCTGGAATTAATGTGGTTGAGGATTTAGGCATGAAGTCATTTTCAAACTCGAGCTTTAATTACAGGCTGATCATTTAAACATGCAGCTATTTTTCGCTCTCTCTTATGTCGAGAAAGTCACTACCGCCGCTGTCCTTTTCCAACTTGCATGTGTTTACTCGTGTCAGTCATTTCAGTGCCTGGAACTTCTGGTCATCAGTTGCTTTGAGGCAGGCGTAAGTAGCTGTTATCCGAGTGATGTCATCTGGTCGTACGCCTACAGATGCACAGCAGTAAACAAAACAGAGTGAGAGTTTATAGGGGGAGTACAGCGACAGGGCCGTGTTGTGTTCCAGCCAAGATCGCAAAAAGTGATTTCTGGATGGTTTCTTTCATCTGCTGAGCCGTGCGATGACTTCAGCTCATAGACTTTATTTTGCTGCAGTTCGGTAATTTGTTCATTTCTCGCCCAAGGTGATTTGGTTTAGAGACAGACGTGGTAAAACAGCCGTCTGTCTCTCGTGTCCTGCTTTAATATCAGTTCATGTAGTGCTGTGATCAGTGCTTTGCAGATCGATCAAAATTTCCTGTTTGTGGGTGTAACATTTCACCATGTCATTCAGTCAGTCGTTCATACGTTGGAGCAGGATGTTGAAGACTAACAATAGCATTAGTGTTGCTTTTAAAAGATGGACAGGGAGGAGTCTTGTTTCTCAGCTGATGAGAATTTGTAACAGATCTAGATATCTCACATTTGCTTTGGAAACATACGTGCATTTGAAAGGACTTCTGTCGTGCCTGTATTGTTTTGGGTGTTGTTCCAGAAAGCATAAATGCTAATGAGAAGGCACGAAGCCTTTGTTGCTGTAAAATATTATTTCCATTTTTATTACTTTGAGTTGAGGGATTTATTAGACAGTCTTATGTTTTAGTAAAACATTTTTATTGTGTTCTGCATGTGATCACTTTATGAGATAACAACTTAACATTAATCGGCTAGTAGTTTTGCACCGGTCCTGCTGAGGCAGTTCTGAATGTGATCATGTTATTGTAGAAATTAAATCGTAGTCAAAGGATTCTTTCACTACATTTTTGATCGTCAGTGTTGGACTTCTACGCTAGTACACATTCTCAGTAAACAGTAGCTTATGACGCTAAAAGAAAACTGCACAGAAAATGTCAGACTTTCTCAGTCAAGATAGGACGAGGTCACATGCTTGAGAAAATAAGGAGCCTTTTATCCGAAGACTACAAAAACCAAGTTCACGAGACTCGGGGAAATCACCGCAGATAGGTTGTGCCCATGTGGTCTAAGACAGTAACCTTTGTGTGGTATTAAAAGTATGGGAACAGCATCGGGGTGAATTAGGGCTTCCATCATTAGGTCTGATTATTGAAGGTCAACAGGAGCCAGAGATGCCTTACTGCATTTTAGGGCAGATTTTTGGTGAAGGAAGCAGCGCAGCCTAGCAGAATGCACTCTGGATGAACGTGTGACAGCAAAGCATCACACAGACGGCTTTCCAGATCATCTGACAAAAGTGTGAAAGCCTTATTGGCCCGTTGTAAAGTGCTGTAAGATGGGAGACATTTGTAGCGCAGATATGTGGATAACCTAAGCTGTGGTGATGACTGCAGCTCAGCTCTGCTTTGAGTTATAAAGTAAAGCTGCTCGACTCTAAATGGTTATTAATTTTAGTAAATATAGACAGCCTTTGTAAATTGTCGTAAAAATTAAATATTATCTTTGCAAAAATAAATATAATTGTGGAATATAAACAATGTGGGAGTTGTGTGTCGGGTTAGGCTTTAACTTTGCTTTTTTTCAACCTTCATGAAAACATTTCTAGCTTTCCTTCTTCCATTTCTTACCCCATAAATCAAAACATTCAACTTCATTTGTTTTTATTTGCACCTAAGTATTGTGACACACATTTAGAGACAAATGGATGCATTAATTCTTCAACCGCACAGATCATTTAAATTGTTTCATTACATTTTCCATAGTCTTTTTATTTCAACCCATTTGGAAGAGTTAACTTGCAAATAAATATGACCGATCAGGATCCCTGATCAAGCCAAAATAAATTTAAGTGACCTTCCGCTTATAGATATTATTTATAGGAGTCACATGACCACATTTCCTTACATAAACTGGTTACCTGTATCAAGGTATACCAAGGTTAAAAAATTGAGTTTTTACAAATATTTTCTGACAGCCCATTTCTACAGTATAACCATGAAGGGTCAGCCAACTAGCCGACTGTGTTTTAGATATGCAAAGTGTGAATGAATGACCCTTAAAATGTAATAATATATTAGTATATTCTAATAATATAACATGCTAAGCTAACTCGATTTACTGTAGAGGATGCTTGCTTCTCTCTGTTTTGACGGAGAGCTAAACTTGTTATGTTTGGTGTCTGTTTCCTCTGGTTTTCTTTTCCTCACAGTTCATGTAAACAGAAGCAGGTTGTGTAATGGCAATAACCGTCCCATGTGAAACACGTGACCACATGGGGGACAAAAATAGGCGGTGGACAGTACGACATTCTGCACAATTAACAAAGAATTAGGCCAACAGATTTTGCTTTGCTTGTTTTCATTAAATTATTCAAGTCATTTAAGGAACCATTGCAGCTCTGTGCAAATGTGTTCATGTAAAAATTGACATGTAACTTATAAACTCCATCGTGTTTCTTTGGTCAAGAGCTCTCAGTGTTTTCTGTCCCCTAAGTCCACAAAATTTCTTTGTGTTTGGTAGTTTGTACATTGTTATCTTTCGGTGTTGTTTAGAACTCCAATGGTTGAGAAGTGGTGAGTTTAAGAGCTTATCTTAAAGTTTATTTTTTTATTTTTTTATTATCATAAAGCACCCAGTCAACTAAGTGATTTTCAAAGTAGCCCTCATGTGTGGCGTGTCTACCTTGAATAGACTGTAGATTGTTTGGGTGTGTCCTGAAGACCTCTGACCCTCTGCTTGATGTTCCTCTGTGTGACTTAAAGCTCTTTGCTGAAACAACTTGAAATCCATAACAGTCACTTTGTGCAACTCAGTCCTGTTGTCTTTACATGAAAGGCAGATATTTCAATCTTGATCACTGTATTACCTATTTAATTTATATCGATTTTTGCCTTCAATGATCAGAGATAGTTTTGGCTTGTGTATTTCAAAATGACACTATGATGGACACACACACACACACGCACGCACACACCCACACACACACACACACACACATTTCTGTCCAGTGTTCTGCCCTTGGGGCTGCGAAACAGAAGCCCATTTAAAGTTTTTAAAAGCAGCAGCGTGTCTCAGACGGAGGCTCAGTCACTGACACGAACAGCAACGCTGTGATCAAAAGAAAAGCAGTAGATCCACTTAACTTTTCAGTTGGTAGCTTGCAGCCGACTGTCTGCCCCACTGTGAGCGGAGAGCGAAGGAGCTTTAGCGGGTCACCTTTGTTATAATTGTAATGAAATGTCAGTGTGAGTCAAAAGCACAAGGAATTTATGCGAGACAGTTTTCACTCCTATCACACTTTTATTTGAGGTTTCTTTATGTGAAAATGTCATAGTTTTTCAATGTGATTAGTTGAAATGTATTTGTAATGCACCCTTCCTTCATGCAGCTATCTGCCAAATGTTTCCTTAGTTTTGGGAGTTCTTAGCTGTTTTCAGTGATTGTTTACTTTAGCATACTTTTGCATAAATGGTCAAGTATGCTATTGTTATTCCATAACATGTGTCCTGTTTCGGGGATATCTGGAACAATCTCTTGTGTTGGCTTTAATTAAAATTTTTCTAATAATTTTGAATCTTTATTTGTATGGCAGTTGGTAACCCATTCTTTTTTTTATTTTTATTGTGGCTTGGCTTTGTGATAAAAAAAGCTACCACCTTTTTTTTTTTTTTTTTTTTGGCTTGTCCTAAATTTCAGTCAACCACAGGTGTACATTTGTAATCATTTGTGGTATACATTGATGCACTTCTTTGGCTTATTACCTGAGCTTTATTAATGGAGTCACTTGCACATTTTGTAATCTGCATGGGGGACAGGAAGGAGTTGTGATGTTTGAGTCTGACCAGATTCTTCATGTTCTCATGTGGTTTCCTAACCAGCCTATCTAGTAGAGGTAGTGTATTTTGAATGTGGTGAAGCGGATGTGCTGATTTCTTAGAAATGTTTTCACATTTGGCTGAAACAGATCAATGGAACCCAGAGAAGCCAGATTGAACACCAATATTTTAGAGAGGGAATATGTTGCAAATGCAAAGCCAACGCGACCAGGTAGAATTTGATACGCCTCTCGTCACATCAGTTTCAGAGTTATCTTCACAAAAATGTTTGTGATGCCGACTCTAGGCTTTCTGTCTCAGCCTCTGCAATCAGGATAGCCAGTCATCTTATCATGTGAATCTTCAGATTGTTTTTCTGAGCTGTGCTCGCAATAATTTGAATTATTCTTACATGTCTTTGTGCAAAGAGTTGTCGAGACAATATCTTATCAAGCTCCTTTGAACAGAGTGAAAGAGAAAGTTCATGGTGCACTGTAATAACCCAAGTGGGCTCTCCATCAAGAATTTATTTTAGGATACTCTTCAGAAAGAATACCAGAAAGCAAAAATAGATTTGTAAATATAGTATTGATTAAAGTTTGGAAGCTTCTGAAGCCTTGCAGCTTGCATATAATTGAATACCTCCCCCCCCTTGATGAAAGTAGGTCATAAGTTCCAGCACTGCACAGCACATAGAAGATGCTTATTAAAGTAATGCTCCTTCTTTTCAGGATGCTTTTTGAACAAGACCATTATTATGAAGCTTCCCTACTTATTTCCCTACTTTTCTTTGCTTCTTATAATAAAATCTGTGGTACGGACAGAACACTCTTAGGCCTTGCTTGATTACCTTTATGTTTTATGCAAGATAGAAAGACATAAACTTATCTACGCTATTAGATCCAGTCACTGCTCAAAGCTACTGTGTGGAGCTGAGCTCACAAAAAAGGGTGATGACCTTTTTCCTTTGTGCAACAAAGACCAAAAAAGGAGTTGTGCTGTTAAACAAGTCTACTTCTGCTTACTTATTTCTAATAAAATGTAAGCAGACTTGGCGCATGTTATCGCAAGGGAGCATTCTGTTTAAAACTGGCCATCAACATCTGCTTATTTTTGCCTATCAGTCCCTCTAACACACATTTGTTTTCTAAAAAATTATAGAGAAGCCCCAAACGTATAAACAAGTCTGCATTTCGTTTGAGTGAAATAATGTTTGTGCCTTAAAATCAAACTAAATTCAGTTAATGACCAGTTGGCAAACCTTGTTTCACATTATGGTTGTTTTTTTATTGTTGATTAAATTAGTTTCAAAAGACACACGCATTGCAGTTATTCTGAGTAAGACCGTGATGCACCAAACCATTGGCCAGAGATTGGAATCGGCCAATTGTGTCTTGATTCGCTCTGATAGTGAGCGGTTGGATTTTCCCTTCTTCCTTAAATATATCAAAAGAGTTCCCAACATTTTCGGCCTTTAAACAGATAATGTTTAAAGGCCTAACAAATTATAGAAAATGCCAGGGCATGGAGAAAATCTTGTAATTTTCTTATCATTTTCCGATGTACTCACAGAAAATGGGTACATTTTTTTTACTTTATAGTCTTTAGAAAAAGAAACATTTGCATAAGTCAGAATTAGAACCAGCAGATCAGATAAAAAAAAAGAAAAAAAGATGGAAATCAATATCAGCCAGAAAAAGTCTTTATTGGTTCATCTTCAGATGTAATTTAAAACCAGCCAAATCGTAAACCTCCTGCAGGATCGATGAGAGCCTCAGATATAGTTTAGTAAAAGCAAAACTAGAAATACGTTAGGAAGGAGTTTGTGTTTGATGTACGAGTACATTGAGAGTCATGTCAGTTTTACTGTGTCCTGAATAATCTGAATAATACATGAGCACTTGCCACCACAGACACAATGTTTGTATGGCCTTTTAGGAAAAACAGCAAAATGTGTCCACGTATATGCCCACGAGCCCACATTTAGCTTTTATATAATTTATGTGTGATCTTTTCCTCGATCAAACACACACTCCGATTAAAAGGAGGAGTGTAAGAATAAAGCATGCCTCATGCAATTAGACATGTGGGGCAAATGATGATTTTTAACTTTGTTCTACTCTCTTTATCTCCCTCTTATCCTCTCAGAAGTGGTTGCCTAGAAACCTGCTGTAGGATGCATGAAAATGGCAGGATTAGGTCAGACAAACCTTTGTGAAGTTAGTCATCTGCTGTGTGGAGGTGTTGCTGAGAATGCAGTTGGTATGGCATAATGCTGAAGGTGTCATGCTCTCCTCTACATGCACTCCTTTTATGAAATAAGTATGTAATATTTAAAGTTCCACCTCCACCTCCATGAGCAAATTAACAAATAAAGCTATTAGTGTTTATGTCTCTATCTACAGACAACAATCCAGGGTTATCGGTTATCTTGAGTAGACATCTCAAGGAAAGATAATGTGTTTCTGTGGAACGCCTCACGTAGAACGGCATACTGGTTACTAATATTTTAATTCAACTAATAATAGCTTGTAAATATTACGTCTGGTTTAAAACTGATCCATTTGATCACAGAGTCGATACAATTAAGAAGGGATGAAGAAGATACATTGATAAAAGGCTGTGTTTCAGCTGCTCATAAGGATGCACTTAAAACTGTAAATTGCCTGGACTTGTATAGCATTTTATCAGGTCCAGAGGACCTCAAAACACTTCACACTACAATAAGCCTGATTCACACACACATTCACACGCTGATGGTGGCAAATTAGGATTGTAGCCTCAGCTGCCCTGATGCAATCTGACGAGGCTGTGACCCTGTGACTACCACTAGCAGGCAAGGTGGGTGAAGCGTTTGAACTGGCAACCCTCCAGTTACAGGACAAACTCTTACTTCCTGAGCCTCTGTCGACTTTATTACGTTGATTTGTGTGTGCCCAGGATAACAAACCACTTCAGCGTTGGAATCTTTGACTCATCTTTAAGTTAAAGATTGTTTGACCAAACAAACATAGAAAATGAGCTTAAGAGAGCTTTACACCCTGAAAACAGCGACTTAATTTGAACATTACATTTTACTCTATTCATGCCGGTTGCCAATTCTTACTCTCGCTTGCTTGTCTTTGGTTGTGTCTTAATGCCATCCTGGACACTAGTAACATGTTGCTCTGTTCTCTTTTTTGCAGGTATGGCCTCACAAGTCTTGGTCTACCCACCACACATTTATCAAACCCAGACAAGTGCCTTTAGCAGTGTGAAGAAACTCAAAGTTGAGCCCAGCAGCTGTGTGTACCATGAGAGGGCACATCCGCGGACCTTTCTGAACAGCAGAACCGTTGGCATTGCACACGCGACCAAACAAGCCCATTCGTTTGTGAACCGAGACTTAGCAGTGGGCCTGAGAGCACGTGGAGGAGAGCATTACCCGGTGCAGACGGTTGTGGTTCGCGGCGTACAAAGACAACAGCCTGGTAAAAGAAGAGGGGGACCAGGCCCGCTTGTGGCCCAGCAGCAACAGGAGGCGAGGGCCGTCGACTCACAGGGCAAGGAGCAGCAGCATCAGGCGGTTGAAGAAAGTGGGAGCAGCGGTGGAGCAACAGGAGCAGGAGGAGGGGGAAGGGGAGAGGGCTGCAGTGGGGGAGCTGAGGAAGGAGGAGAGGGGGAGGAGGGTGACAGAGAGGAGAACTGTGAAAGTTTGAACTCAGCTGACGGCTCTCAGCGATGTGGGCTGAAACGTAAAAGTGAGGACCTGGATAACCGAGGCAGCACCATGCAGATTGTGGAGGAACTGTCTATGTTGCCTGCCATGTTGCAAACGACGAATGTGGGGAATGCAGCCGTTACTGCGCCGACGGCTGTTGGGGCTGGGGGAGGCCCCTCCAAACAGGGTGTAGGGCATGGGGGTGTATGTGCAACTGGAGGGACAGGAGGAGGTGATGGGGACTATCAGGTAGTACAGCACGAAGTCCTGTGTTCCATGAAGAATACTTACGAAGTGCTAGATTTCTTGGGTCGAGGCACGTTCGGCCAGGTAGTGAAGTGCTGGAAGAGGGGCACTGGGGAGGTTGTGGCTGTGAAGATCCTGAAGAACCACCCTTCGTACGCAAGGCAGGGTCAGATTGAAGTTGGGATCCTTGCACGCCTGAGTGGGGAGAACGCTGATGAGCACAACCTGGTGCGGGCCTTCGAATGCTTCCAGCACCGCAGCCACACTTGCCTCGTATTTGAGATGCTTGAGCAAAATTTGTATGATTTCCTGAAGCAGAATAAGTTCAGTCCGCTGCCACTGAAGGTGATTAGACCGGTGCTACAGCAGGTAGCTACAGCTCTGAAAAAATTGAAGAGCATGGGTCTGATTCATGCAGACTTAAAGCCAGAGAACATAATGCTGGTGGACCCAGTGAGGCAGCCCTACAGGGTGAAGGTCATAGACTTCGGCTCAGCCAGTCACGTGTCCAAAGCGGTGTGTTCGACGTACCTTCAGTCTCGGTACTATAGGTGAGTACAAGCATAAAGGTTTCTCACTCAGTAAATAGTAAACACATTTAATTTGGAGATTCCAATTGTTCTCTTTTAATGAAATCTCCTCCATACATTCTACAGCAACCTGCATATTTAAGAGACGCCTTCTTTGGGTTAAACATGTGACCTTACAGCTGACTGGTCTCTGATGTCCTTTGTTATTGTAAATATGACAATCATACTTGACAGATTTTGTGAACAATCTGTGTTGCTGATTGGATTTATGAAACTTATATTGTAATTCACCAGCCAAAAGCAACAACTTGAGCAAAACAACTTGATACTTGTAGTTACTAAGTTCATAAGTCAGATACAAACCAGTTGTAGAAGTGTCCTATATTAGCAGTTAGCCTGGATAGCATTGGTAAAGGATGAGCCTGCATGTATATTTTTCAGAGGATATAGATATTTACCCTGCCTCACCTATAAAAAGCCCCAACATTTCTGAATGCACAAAAGGAAAAGAACATATTTTTGAGTTTCTGACTACTCAGTCTGGCGACCAGCCAATTTCTTCTGTGCTTCTCTAATTGGGCGATTTTTATTTTTTGCAAGGCACCTGCTAGCAGTGTTTTTCTGCTTCAGACTCGTTGCTCTCTTCATGGAAAGTCCCAAAGTGCCTTTGTCAGGAGCCTGACAATGACGCAGGACATTCATTTATTGTAACAAAAATGTTATTATGACAAAAGAAGAGTGAAAAATACATGCTGGATTGAATATTTATTTAGTTACCAGAGTTGTGACCAAGTTTTTGAGGACTACAGTTAACCCAGGATTTTCCAAGGTTTTGTTTTTTTTTTCTGGTTTGTCCAGTGCATCACTACTCTTAAAAGCTTTTTAGAATTACATTTTACCAGTAAAAGTTGACAATAAGTCAATAGTTGACATATTATTGTCAATTGCATGAAATATATACGCTAAAACAGCTTTAAATGCAGAATGATGATTTTTTTTGGCTCTAGTGGCCTTTATTTGATAGTTAATTGACAGGAAAGTGGGAAGACATGCAGCAAAGATCGCCAAGGCCGGGAATCGAACCTGCGACAGCTGCGTCAAGGACTAAGGCCTCCATATGTGGGTTGTGCTATACCCCTGCGCCACCACAGCACACCCCAGAATGATATTTTTTATAAACTTAGCTTTAGACCTTTTTAATTAAAATATTCTCTGCTTAAAATATTAGGTAAATTAAATTTTATGCTCAAAAGCAACTCATACAGTTTCTGTCATTTGGTATCTTAATGGCCATGCAGTCACCGGAATTATTGATTTTACAGTGTGGAAAACACTTTAGTAGATGGTTAGCATGCAGTAGGATATTTTATGGTCACTAGAGAGTTAATCTGAGTGAAGTATTACCAGACCTGTCCTCAGTTAAACTCCCACTTATCCCCGAGATGCTGGTTGGCAGTGGGGTTCTCAGTCTGGGTAGAAGGCAGTGGCATAAAGTGCTAGCTGTCATTGTGAGCATCATTTGCATAATATTTGAATAATTTTCATTGCCTCCACACTAAGGAAATGAATCAGCATGCTTTGCTGGGAATTCAGATTATCAATGAAAATTGATGCAAAAGGGAGTTGATAACTGTCTGCATTTGCATTTCCAGTCGATTTTCTCATTGTTCAGAGTGAGCAGAGAATACTTTCATTGAGCTACAGTTACACGTGATTAGTGGAAAGTTTTCTTTTTTTCCTTGGGTACATTTTCATTAATCCTTTCTCATTCAATGAGCTGTTTCTGTAGAAGCTATTAGCGTTGTTGTGAACGCTCTTTATTTCAGGAAGTCGCTCAAAATAGAGCTGTCATAGTTTTCTGTGCTTTTGTGGCTGGAGGAAGTGAACACCACAGCTGCTGGAGTTCGTCAGCGCTGTCAGCCTGAAGCTTTGGTGAACAGCCGTTTCTCACACGTCATGCGTGGCGCTGTATTTTGATACAGCACACATCAATACCTCTGCTGACTTGGTAATAATGTCAGGGGTCTGCCTGACTTCGCTGAAGTTGAATAATGTGCTGCGGAAACAGGCTCATAAAGAAATGATTGAACTGCTTTTGGAATGTTGGACGGCAGCGTTTACCCACTAAGCATGGTCTCACAGGGATGTCTGCTTAAATTTTGTTTGACATAAAGCACAGAGTGTTTCATTGGGGGAAGTGGTTGTTTACAACATGGAAACCAGAGTTACAATGTGCAGAAGTAATCGGAGGATGAAGTTTTCCAGGGGATTAGATGCTCGACACTTCATAGGGCACCCTTTGAGGTCAGTGACTGTTCTGGCTAACTGTGATGGCAGGGTTTCCCTCAGAAAACCTGCTAAGCTCATTGTAAGGGCACTACCACCAGTGGCCCACCGTGTTTCTCTGTTAAAATGTTTTTTTGAAAGTTGCAAAAATGTAGAAGTCCACAAGCAGGCATCATAATTTGGAAATAATAGCATGTGAGGCCAATGGGCAGGTGAAGGGATGGCACAATTGGCGCACACCCCCCTCGTGCCTAGTAAACCTAGTTCAATCAGTCATGACTGTCACTGTTACTCGTGTATAAAAAGCCCTATTTAGAATAAAGAAATGACACTTAGCCTGGTGGGAGGGAGCAAGTAAAGCCTGGCAGCCCGCCAGCCTTATGATACACTGGGGAAAACCCTGGATAACCAAGACAAACCCTGTTGCTGTCAGCAGAATAATGGCGAATTCCCTGCTCATAGATACATCTTCTACTGTTTTGACTTGATACTGTACGATATGACACAATTCAAATCTTTCATTTGCGTTATCAGCTGCAGACGGCTGCTGCTTCTAAATGCAATGTCTGTAAAGCCGTGATGATATAGACTGACGTCTAACCACCGTTGTGTTTCTTTTGTGGGCTTGTTGCATTGTTTTGATTTGGTACGTGCATTGATCCAAATCAGTTTACAAGTAAGAACCAAAGAGAGTGCTGCTCTGAACGATTTTGTGACAATCTCTTTGCACAAATGAATTTAAACATTGTCTGTGATGATGACGACGACTAAGCTGCTTCAGATACTTCCTGCAGTCAAAAATAAATAACTAAATTCAGACTCCAGGCAACAAACTTATTATATATTCACTAGGCATGCACACATTGTAAAAAAAAAGAAAAATGAAAAAAGTTTCATATACTCATAAGCTTGACAGCACAATGTGGATTCTCTGTTCAGCTTGTTCAGGTTGCATCTTAGCTAAACTAAATGAAAAGTAAAACCAATTAAATATTTCATCATTATCATCAAAGATTAATGGGTGAAATAGATTATGACTAGATTTTTATTTTTTTGACCCCATCAGTTGAAACAACTTGAATGAAAAAGTCTTGAGCAACTTCTGTATATTTTTTCAGGTCATACATTTTATGAATAGCAGGCGTTGTGGTTTTTGACTTGACTGCAATGTTGGGACAGAGTTCCAGCAATGACTCAAAACCAAATACATGCAGCCTACCGCTGCTTAACTTGCTCTCTGCATCATTGGCAAGAACACGCAAAGCATACTGTGAAGGAGCAGCGTTGCTGAGGCCGAGCGGAGAGGATGACTTAAAATAGTTCATGGGACTCTGGCCAGTTTGCTTTGACTTCTATAGATGGTGAAACACGTCGGCATCCAAAGTCTAAAACAGACAGCCTGAAACACTAGAGACCTCCCACCTACTAACTCAAGGTCAGCCAGCTCATCTGTTTTTAGTCTATTTTTAATGCCACGTTGCATTTGGTTTTGTTTAGTAAAACTATGTTGTGCTTGTTTGATTTTTATAAGTTTTTTTTTTGTTATTTGTGTTATTATTTTGATTTCTGTGTTGTTTTTTTTTGTGGTTACATTTTTTACACTTTGGACAAGTCTATTTTTTGGAGCTTCAGGTGACATAAACAAAGTATTAAAAATATGTTCATTTACTTTGCTTTTTAATTTCCAGAATGTTGTATTCTACTTTTGCCATCCCCTTAGAAGTTTAAAAATAAAATGCTCTTGACTAGTGACCAAATTTATTTCCAGTGATAGATAAAACGGTACTATACTACTCATCTTTTATGAACAACAAGATACTTTATGTTTACAGATATGTAAAAAAAATAAAAAAGTAAAGACAAAGAACAAAACATTCTTTGGGCAAACATTTTTATCAGTTCTTCCTAAATGTCAGCAGCATTGAGTATTTAGGAGAAACAGAAAAATGTTGAAAAGTAAAATCTTACCTATAAATGCATTAGATTAATAGATCAGTTTGCTTTTAATGCATTTTGTTTAACTTGTTACTTTTTATTTATTATAACTGCTAGCTTTGGGGTTTTCTGAGCAGACACTTTTATATCAGAGACATCTCTGGTTAGTGGAAGTGAGTGGAAATGTGTCTCTGTTGTCTGTTCACTGACCAGAGTAAGAAGGAAAAAAAAAAAGCATCTTGTATTTGAGCGGCTGATACGTTGGTCACGGGTCAGTCTAGCCAAACTGATAACCAGCCTAATCGGGTCACCTGCTGGGCAATCTGTGCTTCCTTATGTTTTGGGATCTGTGCATGCTACATTCTTTGATTTAGGATATGCTCTTATTCTTTATAAAAAATATAAAAAAAATAAAAAACCCTGTATAAACAATACAATGCAAGGACATCCGACTAGATATAACTGAGTTTATGCAGATGTTTTGTGAAAGCTACTTTGCAAACCTCTCTTTGCCTCACAAACTTGATTTTGTGTGTTGGCTAATGAAGAGAAGCTTTTTCTAAACCGTTTACTGCCCTCTTTTTTGTATGATTGGTTTTAAACTCTTGCGCACCGTTTAAAACTTGGAAAAGAGATGAAACAAATCCTAGCATAATGCTTTGATTGTGTTCTCACATGTCTGTTGTAAATTTTATTGCACTTTTATTACTTCGTGCAGCCAACTGTTGTCACGTGTCCGTGACAAACATCTGCTCTGCTTCACCATTCTAGCTAACGTTGTCTCTGCTGGTATTGAGGAAGTAGTGAAGTTCTGTGTATATACTTCGATGCCAATGTTGCAGTAAAAACAAAATCTATAAGTTAAACATTACGTTTCTGTTATGTTCTGTATTTTCTGTGTAGTTGTTTTTGAGGTTTTCTGTGTTTAGTCCTGTCCTGTCTTCCCTGTTGTTTGCTTCCCAGGTGTGTCTAGTTACCTGATTACCCTCCCTGTGTATTTAAGCCCAGCTGTTGTCTCTGTCTCTTGTCGGGTCCTCGTCTACTGTCGTCGTATGTCAGTTGTTGTGTGTCGGCTCTCCAGTTTAACTGAGAAGTCCTTGTCTGCTTAGCTCTCATTTTCAGTCTTCAGTGTATCAGTTGCTACTGGTAATTAGCTGTGTGCTTTACTCTCTGCCGTGCCGCCTGTATTGGACTGTTCTTTATTAAATCATCTTCATCATCACCGTAACCTGGGCCTCAGCGTTAATCCTCACCACCTCACAATCGCCGCTTCTTGATAATTTCAGTTGTCGGCTACTAATTCCACATGGCGTTTTAGAGTTGGATATTATTCATAACAGGGAAAAAAAGAGAACAAATATGAGCTCAATGAAAACATAATTATCCTTTCTCCTGTAAGATTATTGGTGTTATTCCGGCAGCAAGCTGAGGTCCAAGAACATTAAGCGGTGTTACATTGCTACTTTACAGTAAAAGCTAATCTTTTCAGCATGCCCTTTGAAGCTGGTAGTATAACTGTTGGAGAAAACAAAAGCAGCATTCAACGATTAAAATGAACCTCCTGCTGCGCATTTCATATTCATTGGGATAAAATGACTTGAGATGGTATATTTTGAGACTGAGGCCATGATGCCTCTCTTCCAAGGATGTCAATGACATCTTTATTGTTATTGCCTTTGTTTGCTAGCTTTGTAGCTTAACTTTATCGTGAATCAAGCAAAATCTCCATATTAAAATTTCAAAGTTGACTCATTCCGGCAATATTCACGCCTAAGAAATGTGTTTCAATCTTCAAAGAATGGAAGTGATTAAATGTTCTTTGTCTGCCCTCTACTTTAGAGTGACCTGAATAACAGAATTAGACTCATAAGCTTTCAAGCATTAATTGTATTAAACCTCAAAACAACAGAAGCGAGTTTACACCTAACCTGGGGGAAGTAAACTCCACGTTGACACAGAGCTCAGTTTAAATCAGTAAAACGTGTGTAAAGTTTTGTGTCTTTAATCCAAAGTCTGGGCAGATTAGAGTGCATGTGCCTCTTCCTCCCTCTGCAAAGCTGTCTTTGTGTTCCACTTAATAATGCAGGATGCCCAGAGAGTGTGTGGAATTACAGTTCCTGGAAGAGACATGCTTTAAGCCTCCGCTCTCTCATTATGAAGCAGCCATGCTGTCGGTCTCTCGTTGTGACCGAGCTTTAAAGCATACTTTTGTCTGAGCCCCGCTGAGTTTCTCTGATTCTCAGTTTTGGTTAAAGACCTGTGTGAGCACGCTGCACACACTGATCAGCTCCGAAGGTGTGGCCAGCCATGTTTGCTGTGCTGTGGGCAGTTTACACACCGCCTCTCCCTCTGAGGACAGAACAGGGGTGAGTTACAGGGCTATTTCTGGACATTGGTATAATGGCCATGAATAAAAAATGATGATGAAGTTAATTTATGCCCACTAACATGTCTCCCAATGCCAACAAAGCCATGTGGAAATTAGTTACTTCTCTCGTTGGCAAAAAGAAAGTTTGTTTCATGTGGTTAGGTTTTTTAAGTAAAGTGTCATGTATGTATATATTTACTCAGGTTTTTATTCAGCCTCTTCTACCTCTGGTGATTTAAAGCAACAGGAGACATAAATGTATTAATAATAAAGGCAGACTAAGGCCAGCAGACATGTTTGAGTACTTGCCCATACTCAGGATAGAGGAGCTGACTCATTACATTACTTGATACATCCCTCCAAACTTCAGTCGGTAATTCAGTGCATACAAAAACCATCATGTTTGCATTGTTTTACAAACAAAACATTTCCTTACAATGTGTAACTGAGCAGTAGGCAGCGAGACGTGTTTGTACGGCAGCAGCAGGTACTAAAACAACTGAGCACAGAGAGAGAGAGAGAGAGAAAGATGATGTGTTTCCAGGGAGTTTTTTTTTTTTGAGCTACTTTGTTTTTTTGCCAAGAGAAACAAAAGCATGCCACCGCTGATTGGGCTTGTTTTGGTTTCACTCTGGGATTGGCGTCACACTTGAGACAATTGATATAAACCCAGTCCATGTTTACCGCTTTGCATTTGGAACATTTGTGTTTCTTGTTATTTAAAATCACTCTTTATTGTTGTCAAGGGGTTTTATTAAGTGTTTGTTACGTAACACAAGAGACAGTGCGGGAACTTTTGTGGCTATCAGGCAAAAGTAACATTGCTGAGAACAAATGTCTGGTTCTTAGTCATTCACTTTCAGTGTTAGTCAGCAGATCTGATATGACGCGTCCTTTCATTTGTAGATCTCTAAAGCATCACAGTTGAATTGACTGTAACAAACTGACTGTATAGTTTTTTTTTAATATATATATGTAATTCTTCCTTTAGGTGTTGCTTTGATGAATTGAGTAATTTTGCAGTAAAACGATACTCGTTTTCCTTCTGTGTTATCCGTCATGACACAACTGAGCGACGCACCTGAGGAAGACGAGATATGTCAGCGTTTGAATTTGTTCCCATCTGTCTGTTCTGTGGTTTTTGCACGTGGTGTAAACATCACAAGGCTTCTACTTCTCCGCTGTTCATTGGCTCCTGGTGTTTTACGTCATTTTCTTAGATTGAAAAACAGGTTTGATTTGAAAGGAGGTGGGGGACAAGGGACAAGACCTTCCTTGGGTTGATCTGGATGGAACCGTGCAACCATGGCAACCTCCACCTCATCTCTTCAGGCTATGCAACAAAGACGTGCTGTTTTCTAGTTTATTTTTGTTTCAGTTTAGTTTCACTGTTGCGCTAATTTTATGGATGCAGCTGGAAGGAGTGAGAACCACAGAGCACAAAGAAAGTAGGATGAAGTGGGGATTCATACGCTGGAAAACCGCACGCATTCATCCACCGTCAGACAAGATTTTCAATGAGGAAGTGGCTTAAAGTGCAACAGAATCAATGACCGTTAGGGGCTGATTACAAAACATCTGTCACTCCAGTGTCTCACTAAAAGGCTCAGTGGCTCTCATCAGATACTATGGAAGATGTTTTTCCAAAATAAATATCCACTCTGCCAAAGCAGGATAGTGGTGATAAAGCAAGCCGTAAAGAGCTCCTGTCCAGTGGTGTGTGATAAGGGAAGTTTAGTGTATAAGCAAAGCAGCAGACTTTTTTTTTTTTTTTCAACAAACATAGCTTGTTCATTATGTCATGACATGGGAAAACATGTCAAGCTGTTTAAGCTTGTCCTGTAAAAAAATAAAATAAAAAAAAAAATAAAAAATATATATATATATATATATATTTATATATATATATATATTGTTTAAGACATGCTTGTGAGATTGAAATAGCCAGCATAACTTCCTGAGTGCTTTTCGAAAGCGGCGTTGGCTAACCCGCCAACTGTTGCTTGTGATTGTCTTTGAGTGATAAAATGATCTAAAACCCAAATTTAGCGCGCCTCGGACCTGCTGTTGCTGCACACGCCCTGCGTGCTTTAAGCCCCATATGGCTCTAAAGACGTCATGGAGGAGGCATTTCCTGGGTCACTTTAAATATGTCCGACATAAAAGCACAGGACTCTTCTTGGTCGGCATGCTGAGCTTTGTGGAACAGCAAACACAGGATGTAACAACAGAAGATCCTGCATCACTCTTTAGATCATTTCTATCCTCTGGATTGTTTCATGCCGGTAAACGGTTTCACATTTATTTGCTGAACAGAAGCGAAACGGATCCCCGTTACTCAAGTTTCCCCGTTTGCTTTTCTATTACCGTCACCTGTGCAGATGAGAAAGGAATACTGAAGTTGAAATAAATATCAATTCTTTGCTTTTTTTAAAATGTAATTATGATTTAACAGATAAAATAATATTCTGATTATATTTATCGGTCTTGGTTGACTTTTGTGAAATGAACAATGAGACGTTGCGTCTTTTGTACACACATCTTAGTGGTTCTAACAGCCTCCTTCACCACTCCTTTCACAGAGTAGTGAAGTAATAAAATGACTAGCTATGAGGGCACAACGAGGCGCCTCACAGGAAAAAAAAAAAGGGCTCACTTTGTTTCCAGACTTGAAGGTCTGTCAAAGTTTTGGTCCCGCTGTGGCTGACCTGCTTACCCACTGCCACAGCAGGCTGCGACGTGGCTCTGTCACACACACACAACACCGGCTTACGCGTCGGTTAGCTCTATTACACATCTACGACAATCCCATCAAAGCGAACGTCATCAGGAATCGCACAGCTTTATCAAACAGGTGTTAACTGCACAAATACGAAAAGCCCGATGTGTGCAGATGAGGGTTTATGTCAAAATGAAGGACTTTTCTTTTATATTCTATTTTAATACGTTAACTTCTGTTTTTGTGTAGACTTTTACAAGGATTTTTCATATTGTCGTCCCACCGCACACCCCTTATGTGTGTAAAACATTTTTTAAATAACATGTTTTAAACATGTCGGTATTTTGTGATTAAGATGTCTAAATTTTTCCTGTTGCAGTTTGCTTTGGACTCACAGATGTGTGTATCTGTCCCACAGGGCTCCAGAGATCATTTTGGGATTGCCGTTTTGTGAAGCCATAGACATGTGGTCCCTAGGTTGTGTGATTGCTGAGCTTTTTCTGGGCTGGCCTCTTTACCCCGGGGCCCTGGAGTACGACCAGGTAAACAACCTTCTTCTCACCTCTCACAGTTTATCGGCCAATGGCTTTTGGCCGCTATATTTGTCAGGATTTTGTCATCCTAGCACAGAACTTATGTTGTTATATGACTCACTCAGCATTTTCTCCTTTTTTTTTTCTTTTGCACCCATCTTTCATGACTCAGTCTCTTTTTTTGGGACCTGTTTTCTTCTGCGCTTTAATGTTTTTAAGTGGACTTTCCTTCCTTTGAAGCTACACCCATATCTACAGCCTCCCCGTCTCCTATTTCCACCTTGAAACTGGAGAGGCCGATTGCGTCCATCATCTCTCCTCTCTTACTACTTTTCTATTCACCTACAGAGGATGGAGTTCATTGTATTCCTTTCTGGGTTTACTTACAAAACAGCTTCCCCATTAGCCAGTTTTCTTCTGCTTTTCCCAAAAAGCATGTTTCCATTAAAATGTAAATGTAGTTTTTAGAGCAATGTCAATCAACGTAAAACATAAAAAAATGTCAAAGTGTAACATTTACTTAAGACGTTCATTACAGTATTTAAACTTTTAAAATAGTGACACCTTGATCGGACGTCTTATGGACAGTATTGTAAAAACAAACATGGCGACTTCTTGTTAAACCAATGAAGATACGCTGCTCATGTAGCTTACAGTGAGAAAAATGTGGCGCGGTGCAAACATGTTTCTCGGTGACATACTTACCTGAAGGGTTGCGTCAGCTGGTGTGTGTTACAGTGAGCAGAACAGCACATTCTAGTGAATGACGGTATGCATGTTGGGAGCTGCTGGACGCCTCCCCTTCCCAGCAGACCCCTGATCTTATCTTCCTTGGACTAGACAGATCAGGGCTTATGTTGAGCGGCTTTCTCCGCCCTCCCCCCCCCCGCTGCAGAGCCGTGTATACTCACAACCTGCCAACAGAGTCTCAGTTAGAGCCTCTTCTGTCCCTTGCAGCATCCCATATTGCAACCGCTGCACTCACAGCGATGTATTTTTGTGCTCTGGCATCGTTTTTCACCCTTCACAGAACTGCGACAGAAGAGATAACTCAACATCTCCGAAAGGAGATTTGACTTGAGCACAGTGGCACCAAAGTCTAAAGATGATTAATCTGTTTTCATAAGAACAAGTCAGTCTGTCGGCAAAGCTGCTTTAGAAATATCTCGGGGGGACCTTCTAAATTTAATATGGGACTGTCTGGAGTTGATAAGATGAGGACAGAGAAAAAAAATTCTACAAAAAAAAAATATATTGCCACTGTAGGAGACAATGACTCTGAAAACTAGTAGAAGTTAGAGAAAGGCGTGTGTAAATTTATTGGCTAGAGATCAAAACCCACCAGATTTAATCGGTGACAGAAATTGAAAGTTGGACGTGGGCTTCCTTTTTATTCTTTGTTGAAATGTTAGCCAAGTAACCTGTGCTATGCGACGCCTGTCCCACATGTCTACCTCCGCCAAGTCCTGACTGCTGTCGCGAAGCAGGGTGCAGCATGGAAATGTCCACAGCGGTCAGTCGAAGCCATCAAAGAGCAAAATTGTTATTTGTGCTTTGTAAAGTTCTCAGTGGCACAAAAGATCTTTGAAATAAACTGTTTTTTTAAAATATTTGCTCCTTTATACATTGCTTCTGTTTCTTTTTTTTTTTTTAAAGCTACTTCTCATCATTGCACACATTTACTGTTAAGCAAAGACAAACTGGGTAAATCTAAGCCGATGTGAGTCTCTGTGAAAAAGCAATTGCTCCCCCTGAATCTAACAACCAATTGGGTGACCCTTGGCAGCAACAACGGCCATCAAGCATTTCTGATAGCTGGCAATAGTTTTTTTACATCACTAAGAAGAAATTTTGGACCACTCTTTTTGACAAAATTGTTGTATTTCAGCCATATTTGGTCAGAAACTGATGGCTGGACATTTGTCTTTATGGTTCCATCAATAAAGTCCAGGCCTTGAAGAAGCAAATCACCCCCAGACCATCCCACTGCCGTCACATTCATCTCTTGCTTTAGATCTGTTTTTATAAAATGCAGTGTTAGTTTTACACCAGATTGGGATCCGTCCAGATGCTCGTAAACGTTCCACTTCATCTCATTAGTCCACAGAATATTTTCTCACCCTGGGCATCATCAGAGTGGAGGCTTTATACTCCTTTTGGTCAGCAGATGATTTTTTTCATCTGGAAACTCCTGGATGAGATGTTGATTTTTCTCCAGTTGTGGATTGTGACGTCTATTTTTTTCTTTTTATTTGTGTAGCTCAGCTGCTTCGTAAAACCTTTTAGCCTACCTCGTGTTTTCAGGCAGTTTCTTTCAGGGTGATATTATTTATTTATTTATTTTTATTCTACACGTCTGGCAGTATTCTGGCCTTGATTTGAAATTTGTAGTTTGTTTTTACCCAGGTATTTGCATCCCCTTTTGTTGATGTTCTAACAAAACAGGAGCAGGATAAATACTTTTTTCACATCACTTCGTGCCTTTAAGTACAATAAATGAGTTTAAAAGAAGAAACATTGGATTGATAACTAATTTAATCTTATTTTAATCTGCCAAGCAGCTGCCTGCTAGCGTGAATGATCATCCCGGGGTCACCGGATGATTTGGCTGCAGCTCATGACGTTTCTGCAACCCGTCTTCCCCCTTTCTTCTTACCTTTCATTTTGGGGTCTTGTTCCATCCCACGCAGCATATTGTATTTATAACTCTGGCTCTTCCTCTTCTCTCGGTCCTCCTCTTCTTACCTCATTGCCTCGTCTCACTATCTTATACTTTACAAGGATACAAAGCTTCTCATGACATGACAAACGGTGAATCTGCAAGCAGTTATAGATCATCGTTCTGCCTTGTGGCTTAAAAAGAAAAAAAAAACTGCAAGTGATGCAGTTGTTGCAGTTGTTTCTTTTGTCTTTGGCACTACTCGGCTTGTAGAAAAAAAAAAAAAGAAATTAAGTGAGGTTAGAAGTGTAAAGGCCGCTGAGGGAATTATCCTCTTTGGAAGGTGGCACAGTTGTCTCTTGACGTCACACGTGACACATTGACATCAGGCATGTAAAAGACAGACTGTGTGATTGTAATACTTTTGTTATGAGGAAGGGCTATCTGTACAGTCTGTGCTCACTGTCTGTTTAGCAGCAGGTCCAGCCCAACAGATAGCTGTTTTGTAAAGTCGAAGCTTCGCGCCACAATCTCACCGAACTGTGAGCTTTCTAAGCAAATAAGCCTTCGAGGAAAAATGAGGGTTTTCCTGTCGCAAGAATTTCCACCCACAAGGATCCATATCCTTTTGTTGCTATTGTGCAGCTACTAAGTTCCATAGAAAATACTTTCTGTTTCTATTTTTTTTTTTTTTTTAGCAGATGTAAATATTTGACACAGAAAAATGAAAGGAAGAATTATGCTTTGGGTTCAAATCCACCACTGCTGCTGAGGAAAAATATAAATATAGGGGAATTTGCAAAAAAAAGACAAGAAAGCGCACAATATTGATACGCATTGAACGTTCGGGGATTTCCACTATCCCATTTACTTTCCTAGATGTTTTTTTTTAGGTTGTCACAAAGCAGAAGAATTCCCTGGTGCACCATGATGAAAATATTTTGGAAGGTAAAGTGGTGGTAAGGTGGTAAAATCCCAAAGGAACTAAAACTCAACCCAGAAGACCTCTGCCTGAAGCAAGACTTTCAATCAAACAGAATAGAATGGAAATCCCCCTTTTTGTCCCACAGGGGGGGAAATTCAGCAGCAAAGTGGCAGGATGTTGAGGCATGCAGGTTCACAGAAGGATGAAAGTATTAAAAATAAATGAAAACAGAACAACAAGCTGTACAGTAAGGACGATATTACAACAATAATGATACTTTTTCCATTAGCTGGGACATCAGTTCTTGCACCACAGCATCTGACTGCTATCCGCTGTTGCCGTGGAAATCTTGGGTGTACATTCGTTTTGAACCCAAAACAGAACGACATTGACCGTGTTTTAACATTAACAGAGACAGACCTTCTCATCCGACATCAGTGTGTGTCCTCACTGATGCTCTCCTGGAAAAATGAGCAGACTTTCACATGAACAGAGTCTTAAGACTTGTAGACAGTTTTTTCCCAGAAGTGTTGAAACTGTTGCAGCTGCAAAGCGTGGATCAGCATCGTATTAAATCCGTATTATAGCCCTGGGATGTCAGTAAGGTTCTTGATGTGTTCCCAAAACTTTTAGCAATATATTGGGTTTGAGACAAGCCAACCTGAGCAAACAGTCCCACCCACACTAAAACAAATTGCAGTTTTTTGCACCGGCATTGTGAAAACACACATTAAATGGTGCTTAGCAAACATTTTCAATGAAGAAGCTTTTATTAAATTGGGGGGAAAAAAAAAGATATATGTACAATGGATGACAGAGCAAAAGAGTTGAAATGAATGGAACTTCATTTCTATTTGTCTTCTAAACATTTTGTTAGGTAGATCTTTAAGGATCAAATGTGTGACTACGTGGCTGTTTGGACTTTTTCCACATCCCTCATCCTTCTCTAAGTGGGTCTCTGTGCTTATAAGCTGCGCCGAATCTCTAATGATTGTTGTTCTCCACACTCAGGTGTGATTGACGTCAGCCAGGGTTCTCGCCACTCATTTCAAAAATCTGCGTGTGACATTCTTGCACCACAGCATCTGACTGCTATCCGCTGTTGCCGTGGAAAGCACTCAAACTGTGGGAGCCTTGATATCAGAGTTTATCTGGCATTTTTCAGTCATTATCTGCACAAACTGCAGTCGATATGCTGGTGTTCTTTTGCACGACAGGTTCAGACTTTTCACAGGGAAAGGGCGTCTTAAATGGTTGTGCAGTTGTTTCTGCTCTTCAAACTTCTATTCAGACCCAATTTAATGGGGGGAGTGGAGAATTGTCTCTGCATGTGAGTTTGCAAAGTGCATCTGTTATGAAATTCTTCGATAAAGCGACATTATTAAACTTTAAACCAGACAGTTTAATAGTTCTTTTATTGCTAAATGTTTGAGTTCTGCTCATCTTTCTTTGATTCTCTCTGTTTTTTTTTTGTCCTGTAGATTCGCTACATCTCACAGACACAAGGTTTGCCAGGCGAACAATTACTGAATACGGGGACAAAGACGGCACGGTTCTTTTGCAAAGAGTCGGACTTGCCTTATGCAGCGTGGAGACTGAAGGTGGGAACTGACAAAACATGGAACAGTATAACTCTGAAGCAACAGATTGTGGTCCTATTTTGCTAACTGCTAAAGATGAATGTCATAGATCAAACCTTAGCTGCTTTTAAAATTGTACTCTACTATTTATTGGCAAATGCTTGCAATTCCAATAGAACAGGAAATGATGGCCTCAAGATACAAGTCATACTTGAGTTTTTAAAGAAAACATTTGTTCGCAGTCTGTTTGACGTGGTTGCTGCTTATTTATGCCTAAAATGTTTCACCGCATTTCTGTCTGGGATTCTCATTGGATGCTTTCTCGTTCTGCAGTCAACAGATGAACACGAGACGGAGACGGGAATGAAATCAAAGGAAGCGAGGAAGTACATCTTCAGCTGTTTGGATGACATAGCGCACGTATGTTTAGCTCTTTGGACTGAAATGTACATGTTAGGTCATAAGAGGAAAGTGACTGACATCACTTTGAAGAAAAATCTTTCCCCCTGTGAAATTCCAAGCTTAAAGTTTATAACGCAAGCTTCCAGCGGCCACTTCCTCAGAACTGGCAAATTCCCCTGTTTTCTAACAACACTTAAAAAATTGTAGAGTTTTTTTTTTTTTTGAGATTTTAGGAAATTCATATAGAATTTGTCATAATTTACCTTTTAGATAAAATCCTTCCATGTCACAAAACTTATTGTAATGTTTTATTCTTATTGGAGATTCATCAACAATTGTCCAAAATCATGTGGTTTTGCCCTAAGTCTATGACTGGCTGGTCAGAAATTGAAAAAAAAAAAAAAAAGGTCCTATTTGGATCTGTGAATGCCTCGTATCCACGATGCTAAGTTGGTTAAAAGGAAGTCAGAGAAATTAAATTAGTATTCTCTGACATGTTGAGTTTGCCTGCCCTTCATTCATGCTATGAGAGGGCAAACTTTCAGCAGATAGCAGGAAAGCTGAATGGATTGCAGCAAATCTGAGTCCTTTGATTCCTTTGAGCTTTCTACCTCTTCCGCAAATTTGGATTTTGTAATATTGGCAGCTTTAAAAAAAAAAAAAAAAAAAGTATGGCTACAACAAGGTTTGTGTTCTCTTGGGAGAGCTCACAGACTCTGTGTCTTGACGCCAGTTGTGCTAACTGCACATTTTGTTAAAAAAAAAAAAAAAATTGCAACCCTTTGTATTACAGGTGAACTTGATGATGAATCTGGAAGGTTGTGACTTGTTAGCGGAGAAGGCTGACCGGCGGGAGTTCGTGGGCCTGCTCAAGAAGATGTTGCTGATCGACGCAGAAGAGAGGATCGCCCCTGCCGAAGCGCTCATCCACCCGTTTGTGACGATGCAACACCTGCTCGACTTCCCCCACAGCAACCAGTGAGTCAGCTGGGCCTCGCATTTTAAGACATTCTGCAGATTATTGCGATTGTTTCACGTACCCTCTCTCCTGTCCGTAGTGTGAAGTCGTGTTTCCACATCATGGACGTTTGTTGGACTCGTCCCACTGGGTACGAGGCGGCCAACAGAAACAAAGGTCCTTTCGTTAGACCTGTAACTACAACCACTGCTGCCTCAGCCAACCTCCCCTTCAGTAAGATCCCAGGTGTTCACACTCAAGTAAGTTGTACAGAGTTTGTTTTTAGTAGCAACTTCCACTTCTGTGCATGGACATTTGTGTTTTCCAAACCCGTGCAAGAACAATTATTAGATCAGCCAACAAATATGCATGTTCTCAGAAGATTAATAATTTCTTTTGGTAGATAACAAATGAGTAAAAAGAACATTTCTTGGAAACGGAATGACGGAGTAGCAAATGCTGCAGGTTCCTGACATCCAATGTTCTGTTCCTTTCATTTGTTCCAACACAAATGAAAGGAACAGAGACTGATTTCTTGCTTTTATTACCCATTTTGTATGCCGACTTGCCTGTCTTATTGCGTCCTAGCACTGCTGTCATGGCAACAAAATCACGTCATGTTTCTGAGGTCATGGCAACAGTACAAATCACTGTTGTTGCCGAGAAGAAAAGAGGAGACGAGGCCCCCCTAACCTGTTTTGTTTTGGATTTTTCTAGTGCTCAACATCTTTACCTGAAAGCAATCATGCTGAGTTTTAAAAAAAACTAAAAAGATACAAATATTCACATATTAATGTTCTTTTGCAGGCAGCTACAAATATTAGAAGTCTCATGTTGCTTTCCACATGCATAACTAAATAGGTTTGATCATTTCCAATTTTAAGCAGTATCGAATGCTGCTGAGAAGGCGTTTGTAGGAGAAGGTCGTAACTGATTTGGTCTAACCCATATGAAAGCCTGCTTTGTGTTCACCATCATGTGTATGGGGGGGCTGGGCTACACGCAGTAGCAGTAGCAGAACAATATAGCCCTAGTTCTCGTTATCCTTTAAATGTGATTATACCCGGGCACGAGAGCAGGGTTAGCAGAGAAGCAAAAGCACATGTTCCACTATTTAAAGGGTCTGACTTATTTCCGCTCAGCATTGTTAGCTCTCCTGGTAAGTGTCCAGATTCAACAAACAAGGCTGACCTCGGCAGGTCAGCCTGGATAAATCAATCCCATAAAAAGTAATTTTTTTTCAGCTTGGACATGTGATGATAGTAGCAAAGCCTTGACTTGATCACTTTATCCTAAAGAAGTGGGCTCTGAGTATGTTTTTTTGTCTAAATTTTAAACTTGTCAGAGCAGTGACTTTGTTGTCGTAGATTCGAGGTCCAACACGTTCTCCTTAATTCTGTCCAACTGAAAATCAAACTCTGTTCATAGAGCTGTCGCCACCTACTGGCAGAATAAAATATTTATGTTGCTTTTATCCTGTTTTTTCAGGGTTTAGTTCCACCTGCGCCGTCAGTAATGCACCATGGGATACCGCTGCAGACTGGCGGTGGTCAGTTTGGATGCAATGATTCGTTTCAGCAAGCTCTCATTCTGTGTCCCCCGACAATACCAGGTACTGAATGGGACTGTCAGTCTCAATTTCACTTTTATCATTTTTTTTTTCTGTAAATATCTAAAGGTCAAACATCCTGTTATTTGCATCTTCAGGTATCCCCACTAATACTGCTAAACCAGCTGGCTACTCTGTCCGTATGGAGGCCTCTGTACCTCTGGTGACTCAAGCACCATCAATCCAGCCGTTGCAGATCAGACCTGGAGTCATCACTCAGGTAGGGGTTGGATAAGGATTACACTAATAACTTAAAGCATTCATACCCTGGAAACTTTTCTTTTAACATTTGTTTCATTACATCGCAAACCAAAAATGTTCAGCTGTTTTATTTTCTGGTATGTTAATGTAAAATGGTGCATAAGTGTAAAAGTGGAAGGAGAGGATACAGAGTTGTAATTTTTATTTTTGATTTTTTTCACAAATAAAATGGGAAAAGTGTGCCATGCATATGTATTCAACTTCCCTGATTCAAAGTGTTGTGAAAATATAATTTGCTCTCACAACTTGAGACTGAAGTTTCTGCCCACTCTTTGCAAGCCGCCTCAAATTCTCACATTTTGGTCTCCGTCTGCAAACGCCTTGATCTAAACCGTTCCATTGTAACTCTGCCTGTATATCCAGGGTCGTTGCCATACTGTAAGGTTAACTTTGACCCCACTTTCAAGTCTTTTGTGGCCACTAATAATAGTCTGAAGAAAAACATCCCAACAGTATAATTCTGCCACTCCCACGTTTCACTGTTAGGATGATGTGTTTCACAGTGACGTGCTGTGCTACTTTTGCTCCATGTGTAGCGTTTTGGTCTAATCTGACAAAAAATACATTAGTATCACGTGTTTGCTGTGTCTCCTACGCAAGATGCGACTCTTCTCTGTAATGCTCTCTTAACAAGTGCCCGTAGCCAACAGAGAACAGCTGCATTTCTAGTTGGATTATCTTTCACACAGGCTCTATTTTTTTATTTTTTATTTTTGCAAATAAGTGACTTCTGAAGGAGGTTGTTTTGCACTGAATTTTATTTAGAGGTATTAAATTAAAAGAGGCCGAACTCAACGTGCGCATCGCACACTCAGACATTTACCTGCAAAAGTTTAGAAAATCTTGCATATTTTTTCCCCATCTCTGTGTTGGTCTATCACATGAAATTTTCATTAAAAATATTAAGCTGTTTCGATTGTGATCTGACAACATGCTAAAGTCCTGTGAATATATTCCCAACACAACTAGTATTTAGGCTGAGAGACTGAGGTAAAGTGTACCCCTAAGTAAAGTAGGTCAAACATTCAGTTGTTGTTTTCCGACACGCTGACAGGCCTGGTCGAGCCGTGCCCAGCAGATCTTGGTGCCCACTTGGCAGCAGGTTACGTCTGTCCCCCCACCATCAACTACACTGGCTTCTGACACTGTGACTGGCACACAGAGATTAAGTGACTGGGGGTGAGAATCCTTTCTATTTTAGTATTACATATCTTTGATGTAACATACTTTCATTGCAAAGCTTTATATGCATAGCCTTTTATCTTTCTTTTTTTTTTTTTTTACTTTTGGTTGCTATGCTTAAGGGATGGATGTAGTAGGCTGAAGCTGTATTGTTTCCTCCCCTTAATGTTA
Source organism: Poecilia formosa (assembly GCF_000485575.1). NCBI lineage: Eukaryota > Metazoa > Chordata > Actinopteri > Cyprinodontiformes > Poeciliidae > Poecilia > Poecilia formosa. Next base: position 1,800,125 of record NW_006799972.1, read on the forward strand.
ATGATTTCTGACTCAAAGCTGACCCTTTGACATTCAGAATTTGTGCTGACGGCTTTTGGCTTTTATTTTTCTTGCTGCAGGAAAGTGCGTCCCCATGGTAACCATTTCAGCTCCATGATTGCACACCCTCAGCCATTCCTAACCAACCAAATGACCATGTCCACCCACCAACCGGTCAACATAGGCATCGCACACGTGGTGTGGCCACAGCCAGCGGCAAACAAGCGAGCAAAGCCTTGTGTGAACAGGTGCTTGACGTGGATTTTCATAATTAAGAAAGACAGGGAAACATGCACCTATGGGAACTGACATTTTTTTTCTGTTCGTTGCGCAGGGGCAGCAGCACCTCCCAAAACACAAACATCCAGAATGTGGCATGCCAGTCCCCAAAGATGGCCGATACAGCAAAGAATGTGGAGGAAATTGAGGAGGAGGGAGCCAGATGTCAAGAAGAAGGGCGCGTCATAGGAGAGGGGCGAGCGGAGGATCAGGTTGAGGAGGACGACGAGGAGAGCTGCTGTAAAGTGGAGCCGGACTGCGAGGAGCTCTCGGTTTCGCAGGAGCAGCGGCAGGAAATGTTGATCTCTGGCCTCGCCAGCCCGACTGTTAGCGTCATCAGCATCAGCAGCGATGAGGAGGAGGACGCACAAAGACACTCGATGGGCGAGTAAGTACTGAGCATCAGGCTGAGTTGTCTGTTTCTCGTTCTCTAAAGGCTTTTACATCTTATTTTTGCTCTGTTTACCAACACACAGGTGTAAGGGCAGTGCGGATTGTGAAGCATGTCAGAGCACCATCAGTATGGAGAGAGTATGTTCTCTCAGCAGTCCAGACAGCACGCTCAGCACCAGCTCTTCAGCTTCAGCCCAGTCCAACAACTCCCCATGCAAACAACCCAATAGGTAAAGCTCTATTATTTTTTTATTTTTTTTTACATCCAGGGCATTTTACACATTTCGAATTCAACAGAAACACCTGATTTGTCAACCTCTTCCAGCATGTCGGATGACGAACAGGAGAGCGGTTGTGACACGGTGGAGAGCTCGCCTGCCTCGCACAACTCCGGCCACAGCAGCAGTCCCTTTACCGAGCGCCGCTACATCGCCGACAGCAACCAGAACTGTGAGCCGCGCGTGGCGTGCGTTGCCCCCGAGACTGAGCCCAGCAAGCCTACAATACGCACCGTTGTGGTGCCTCCGATGCGGGTGCAGAACAATAACAACAACTGTTCGATCAGCGAAACACCTGGAAACGCAGGTAAACCTTGAAGTCTTAAAATTTTTCTAACAGATATGCATTTAAATGTTTGCTATCCTTAAAGGACATATATCATTATTTTTGCGCCTAACCATTGACTACCATTGTTACTCTTAACCCCATCAGCCCTCCCGTTTCTTCTGACGACAGAGACTTGCAGTGATTGTGCAAGTCTCACTTTTTCTCCACGTAATCTGCCCGTGTTTTTAGTCATGAGGGATTTTCTCCACTACAGTGATGAAGATGACCAAATGTTATTCCTCTCCATCAGAGCATTCAAACTCTGTGGAAGCGTATGTAGCTAGTTGTCCATGTTGTCCACTTGAATTATCAGTCATAAACCTGAACTGTGCTATGTCTTCATCACTCAGTTTTTGTTTTCTTCTATTTATTTAAGATTTCAGTTGTTTTCTAATCTTGGAACAGATTCTCTGTTTCTTGTTTGAAAACAGAGGGACTGGTTTTGACTGAGTGAAGAGAACCCCGTCCCCCTGACTTTTGATTTCGTCCACAAAGTTCACCCAGGTTTCACTACATAGATGATTTCTATGGAAGAATTCCTCACTACATTAATTTATCTGTTCTTTTTATCCGAAAAATCAATGTGTTCTGTGATTTGCGAGAGATGTTTTGGTTTGAAACAATATGTCAGGGTTCACAGATGCAAAGCCACAATTGTAACAGGGCATGACTCAAAAGCTTCCTCTTGTTTCTGAAGAACGTGTTTGAATATCTGAAGGTTGGTTTTATTTCTTTGTGTTTCAAACTAACATTTCTGGCACTAAAACATGTTATATGTCCTTTAAATTTGTATTTATCCACTGTTGTGGAGTAGGACTGAGTCGGGTACAGCTTCCAAAATTTTCTGAAGGAATCAGTGTGGTTTGATAGAAACATATTTTTCCCTCTAATATAAATTACAGCTTGCAATAACTGAAATAATGGGACATCTTTCCATCTTGTTGCTGTGTTGTTTTTGATGGTATTATCCACTCAGACAGCTACCAAGTGCTTAAGTACGTTGTGCGAGGTCAAAGGTCTGGTCAACAGTGCTGCTGTCTGCTCCACAGGTCACATGGCCTGGGATTATGCTGTGTTAGTAGGCCACAGAGGTTCTCACAGGTGATTATGGGTTCCCTGCTGTGACGAATCTGCTCTGATTTCTGATGTTTTTTACTTGCATGATGTCTACATTTCTCTAAATCTGAGATCTGCTGAAACTGTGTGGATCTGCACTTCTCAAATCTGCGTAGTACATGTGTAATAACCGCCAAATGTTCAATGCTCTGAAAAAAAAAAAAAAACTAGGTGAAAGTTTAGTATTTTCTTGCTATTTTAAAAAAAAACTAATGTTTGAAGTGTAGCTTTTATGCTGTTACGCATTATCTCTGTGGGCTTTGTAAGTGCTGTGAAGAGTAATTTAAGTATGACTTTTTTTCTGAGTTTAGAAAGTGAAGTGTTTGGCTTTAAATCCTGAAAGAAAATCATACAGACTCATTTTTGCTTTCGTGCCAGTGGCGTATCTCTCGCCTGCCTTTAAACCACTACAAATGAAGCCCAACATAAAAGGGCACGTCTCTCTATTTCAGTGCTGAAAGATTTATTTATAGCAAACAATCTGACCCCCACCATAAGCTTTATGATCAAGCTTAGTGAGAAACCTCTCCTCTTCTCCAAAAATACTTCTATTTATATCCATCCATGTTTTAAGCCTTGGAACTGATCCCACACAGCTGAAATCTCTGATAAGCCCACAGAGCTGCAAATGTTTCCAAGTGGGTACCGAGATATGCCGTGCATTTGCAGTTGTTGCAGTTGGATACATGCTCCAGCTCAAGTCCTGTTTGCTTGTTGTATCCTTTCTGACAGCAAGACCTGGGCACCAGTATATCTGTATTCACGCGTTACCCCCTCTCTCTCTCTCTCTCTCTCTCTCTCTCTCTCTGTCTCCTGTTACATGACCTCTCTCGGTCTTAGAGTCTTTGTGCCACTCCAGAGGGAGAGGCATTCCTGGGCGACAGCATCACCACTCCACACCACTCCTCAACAGGCCGCAGAAAATCGGCCCCGTGTTCCAGCCCCAGCAACAGCAGCCTATGGGCTTTGGACAGGTGAGGGAAATTCGCCAAGAAAATCAGTGTTTAAAAGGAGAGTAATGGCTGCACTTCCACTCTGTTAAAGGGGTTATTAAATGCAGAAAACAGTTGCACTTCATAAGTCGAGCTTATTTTTGCAGCACTGGCATTGGTCTGATGAGAGCTAATTAGATTCTATTGAGTGCAGCTTTGTTAAGATGAGCTTAGTATCTCTTGGTAGAAAGACATGTTTCACCTTCTTAAATGGATCAATGACAGCAGTGCACATGCTCGAGCTCGCAGAAAGCTTCCTGCACGTCCTCGCAAATGTAATGCTGATTTTTGCTTGTCATCTTTTCCTTTTTATACCACTGCCAGTTTAGGGTATCAACTTGGGCAGTTGTGACTACATGTGGGCAGTCAAGAGGCATAAGGAGAACATTTGAATCGCAAATGTATATATATTTTTAATTGCTGAACAGCTCCACTGTATAGCATTGTCTCTTGCTTGTTTCAAGTGCAAAAATCAGACGGTGTTTGCCATGATCTGCGATTGTAAAGTCAAAAACTGAATGAAATAGGAAGTGTTGTTTTCTATGTATTAAATGAACAACAAAATCAAACTTTTTAAACGGATTTATTCCATTTGAACTTATATTGAGTTGAAGACTGAAACTGAAATTCTGGATCAGTGTGAGAAGCCTGTAAAGTAAAACATTATAATGAGGGCTCCATACTTAAAGTAATAAACATCCTCAAAGATCTCAATCAATCAAAACAGACTCTCGTGCATAATAACACATAAAATATATATAATAGAATCTAAGAACACACATACAAAATCGCACGCAAAACATAATTTAAATTGATCGATTTCAAAACAAACAGTGCATCCTGAAACTGGATGAGTAGCAGGAAGGAATCGGTGCGATCTGTGATCACTACAACGATATTGTTTGCAGGACAGATCAAAGGTTTTATGAAATGTACGTTGGAAGTGTTTTGAATGTGCAAGCACAAAGCAGCTCAAGTCAAACTGAACAGAAGCTACAGCAGTCTTTGTAAATATCACTAATCGTTTCTAAAATGATCACAGGGAAATTTGTCCTGCTGGGTTCTGCAAAGGGCAGCCCCAGTTCATTCTGTCTCTCTCTCTCTCTTTTTTTTTTTATACCAGCACTTCTTGGATTTAAAACTATCAAGTGTCGTCTGCATGAATAATAATAATAATAAAAAAAAAAGAAGCCAAGATTATGTGCACTACAGCACAGATGTGTTCTTCTCTCCCTCAGGTCCAGCATTTCACTTCATGCCACCAAGAATGGAACGGGAACTTTGCCAACCGGCGACCACAGGCGTACATCCCTCCCACCATGCATGGGCACACCTTCACGCTTTCCCACAGCAGTCCAAACCACACAACAGGCCCCCACCCCCACCTTGGGGGCCACCCGCATTCTCAGCCTACCCTGTTGTCGTACCCTCCGTCTGGCCCTCTGGTTACAGCGGCCCCCGTGGCCCACCTGCTGGCTTCCCCTGGCGCCTCCCGCCCCGTCCTCCAGCCCACCTATGGCATATCCCACCCGGCAGGCATTGTGCACCAAGTGGCAGTGGGTATCAACCCCCGGCTGCTCCCCTCCCCCACCTTGCATCCACAGAGCCAGTTCAAGCCCCTGTTCCCCCCGCACTCTTACATCGCCTCGCCTGCTTATGGCAGTTTCCCCCTCAGCCCCACCAAACTAAACCAGTACCCCTACATCTGAGCGTGGCTCTGGTACCTTTCCTACCGCCTGGGGGCTAAGCAGGGCAGCATCCCATCCTAAACCACAAACAACATGGTTTTCATTTCTAATAATAATAATAATAATAAAAAAAAAACAAAACAAAACCATGGCACAACCACAGAGAAAACAAGCTATTTTTTGAATCATGTCGACTCGGTTGTAATTGAACTTTTAAGCTTTAAAAAAAAGAAAGAAAAAGAAAAAAAAAGAGTTCCAACGGTGGCGATGATCTGGCAAAAATTAAGAAGGAAATAATGTATGAATGATTGAATGATGGAATGAATGAGTAGTTAAACTCACACTTAATGTGTTTTGCACATTTGATATATCTTTGCATTGGATCTTCTACGAATACTCCTCAAGACAGATGAATAATTGGGGTGTTGTTGAATAGTTAGAAAAAACCCCCCGGTCCCAGCTATTTTTCTACATTGCCTTCTTATGTGTGCAAGACACATCCGTATTTGTAAAGCCATCCCAGTCTCTAGCTCTAGATCGACAGATGCACATGTTGTCCACGGTGTATGTTGTACTGCGTTTGAAGTATTTGTACCTTTTCGGTGTCTTTTGATGTTCGCAATGTCAAGTCAGTTATCCGATTTAAAAATAGGGTTGTTCATCACGCTGCATGTGGTCTTGCATGAGCAAAAATGTAAACGGAAAGATGCATAGACGTTGCTCTTATTGTTTGTGTCACAAGACTCGCTGCATTGTATAACTGTCCCCCAGCCATAGTGCCTTACATATTTGAGGTTGTTAATGTTACTACTTATATATGACTATATACATGAATATTAATGTACTGGACTGCAGCACTTGAAATTCCAATCAGTCGATGCATCCTATGTGTGAGTATATATATGCACATGTGTATATGTTCCATGCATAGCCTGCATGGATGTGATGTATCGCGGACAGCGGTGCTTATTTTTCGGAGTCTTTGTATATTTCAGTGTGTAGTGAGTTCCTTTTTTCTGTTCTCTCAAGAAGAACGGCATGCTTTGCTGTTGCGAATGCCTGCTGTTTCCTTAAACACGTTTGATTTTTTATTTTTTATTTTTTTCCTCTCTGTTTCCGAATGAACTAGTGTACAAAGTGCAAGTACTGGATATTGCTTAACATTTGATAATCACTTTCTATTTAGTGAAACTCTTACTACTAACAGTATTTGTACTGTTTAAAAACGGCAATACAATCTAAATAGTCGTCGGTTATATATTTCTTTTGCTTTTTTTTTTTGTCTTTTTAATTTTATTTGGAGTGTTTTCACTTTGTTTTTAGATGTTTAGAAGTGTGACGGGCATGGCTTTGATTAGGTAAGATTTAAAAAACAAAAAAACAAATGCAAATTCGTTTTACGGTATGGGATATTCTTAGCCTGAGCAAACCATGCAGTATTTGATATACACACATATATGACATATATTATAGAGTTAGAATATTTAGTACAGATGCTTGTTAAGGTGTGAGGTAATTGTGTGCAATTCTCTCGTTTATGCATGTGTGACAAAGTTAACTTTTCCCCTTTACATTGATACCATTTGTTAAAGGCTTAATGCTTATCAGTGTCAACTACTTATTTTATACATTCCGTCAGGGAGGAT
>NW_006799972.1:1806878-1813519 GCF_000485575.1 Poecilia formosa
ATATATATATATATATATGATGTGCTGTGTTCTTGTTTTCTTTATTCATTTAGAGCGGTCCACAAAAAATGCACACACCCCTGTTCAAATGGCAGATTTTGTGATGTGCAAAAACAAGAGTATAATGAATTATGATGAATTACTGCCCTGAATGTGTATCATCTTTAATCTGACATTGTGGAAAAAATGTGAAAGCTAAAAAAAAAAAAAAAAGTCTTGTAACTTGATTGCATATCTCTAATTGATTCACTTTGTTGAAGCACCGTGTCAGTCATTTTCAGTCTTCCTAAGTTTACCCAAGTGAGTCGGACAAACCAGAAATGAAATTCAGCTGCCTTGTAGGATTTTACCTTTTGTTTGGTCACTTGCATCCTAATTTGCAGAGACGTTACCTGGAAAGGATTTTTAACTGCCAAGACAAATTTCACCATCGTGGAGGTGAAATTTCGTGGCGGAGAATAAATAGGACAATGAGGACTTTACATAAACTGAAGTTTTTTATCAAAACTACTGAAAAGAAGAAACTGAAACTGGTCAGAGAGTCTGTCAAGAGACTAACAAACAACACCAAAGGAGCTGCAGGAATTTTCAAAGTAGTGGCTGCATTTTTACTAAATCTTGCCACAGAATCAAGTAGTCTGATGAAACTACATTTCCATTTTTTTTCTGTGGCTCTAAATGTCATGTTCAACATAGCGAAGAGATGAAAAGAACATTGTACCTACAGTGAAAGACAGATGGCTGCAGTGTTTCCTCTTAAATAGAACTGATGTGTCGACGTTGATGAAACTATAAATAGTAAAAAACAATTAGTCAAGACGTGGCATACTGATGGACTAAGGGAGACTGAATACTGACATTGAGTCCAAAGATGCTTCCACAACGTATTCTTTTAAGGGTGTGGATATTTTGGCAGGCAGGTTGTCTTTTAGTTCAATTTTACTCAACCCAGGCCTTTTAACATGGGTGTGTTCTCTTTTGGGAGCCAATGTTTTAATTTGTTGTGTGCATTTTATTTTATTTTATTTTTTCCCCCCCTTTACTTCTGTCTGTTGTTTTTCAAATGACGTTGCTTGTGCAGCACCAAAGACTGTAATTCATATATTGAGCAAGGTAGCTATTCTGTTTGCATAGACCTCAGTTATACTGTAGTTGTAGAATGAGGTTTTGTTCAAAGAAAAAAAAAAAAAGAAGTTATATTTAAAAAAAAACAAAACAAAAAAAAAAGGAAAAAAACAGCTGATGTTTTGTCTAGCTTATTGGGCAATTAACAAGTCGTATCATTTCTTTCTTGAATGTATCATAGATAAGCTGCTATATGATGATTGCCACTTCTCTAGCTGTGAAATTAGGTGATTTCTCTCTGAGTTTAAACCTAGCGTTTTGTATAGGTCCCTAATTATCTGAAATAGAAGTGGCTTTGATTTCTGTGTTTGCATTCATTTTCGGAGTGTCACTGTAACTACTGTGTTTGCTGATGATGAACATTAGTTGGATTTGTTGTTCCTCGGGGTGCGTGTTTTTTCAGCATCAGTATTTTATCCTTATTAACCTCTCGGGCTCGTCACTGCATATAAATGATGTATCGATGTAACTTAAGTTTTGTATGTTTTCATATCGATGTTTTGTACACATCTGAAGCTGTAGCTTGCAGGATTGATTTAACTTTCTCATTGCACGAACACCGTGTATTACCAGTACTCTTTTTTCTTTTCTTTTTTTTTCTGAGTTATGGGAGCACTGTGAGATGCCAGAAAACAAACAACACCCAAAAAAAAAAACAAAAAAAAAACAAACTACGAATCCAATGTGCCCCTTTCACATTAGACACTTGTCGCAAAGCACTTACAGCTAGCGAGGCTTGGAAATGTTCGATTAAAGTAAGAAACGTAAATTCACCCCCGATGCTTTTTGCTCCAAAACAGTTTTTCGTAACTTGTTTTATGTCAAAAATGATTACAAGTACTTACTGCAACCTTTTGTATCTGTTCAATGTTCCAATGCTTAGAGTATCAGTCGGATATTCTAACCTGCCTTGCGTTCAGATCGCTCTCCCCTTTATGAGTGACTCATATCAAAGTTTTTGTCAGTGCGAGGCGGTGGCCGTTGTTATGTGTCCTTTACTGAAACTGCGACAGTGTAAGCAGCACTGTGTATGTGCCTTGAGATCCAGAAAAGCGAACGAGCGAAGAAGGCAGAAGAATCCAACTCCACGATCATGTAGGAAGTCTCTTTTAGTGGCCGCTTTAACAAAGAGCGAGGGGAAACGAATTCAAAAGTAGGACTTTTTTTGTCATAGAGTCGTGCCAGAGAATTTGACTCCTGATCCGCTCCTCTCTCAGATAGTCCACGAAAAAAAAAAGCCTCTGTGGTGACAACAGGCTGATAAAAAACAAACAAAACAAAAACCCACAGTTAGACTTTGAATGATACGATGCATGGTGATCTTCAGATAGTCACTCTGGCTGAACAGCAGATGCAATACTTTCCATTGTGCGGTCGCTGCACCACAAAGTGTTCTTAGATAATCTCCACGCTTTACATTACCTTGCATGAACACATGCACACTTCGCTTCACTTTTGTCTTCTGTCATGCAAGATTGAGGCTAAGTTGGAGCAACTAGAGCACAGCTGACAACACTGGTCTTTTAAAATCAAAAAAGCTAAATTTTTTTTGTTTGTTTTTTTGTTTTCGTCTGGTTGTTGATTTCGTGCTCCAGATGGAAACTGCTCTCTACATTCAAACAACGACCCTGATGCATCTTTGTGTTTTTAGAGATTTTATTTTTTTCTTAGCTGTTTGTTTTACTGATCACATTCAAATGTCACTTTGGGAAAGAAATATTGTGATGATGAGGCATGAATTAGATACATTAGCGCTTGAGATAGGTCCCCAATAATAAGCATGTGAAATGTAATCTGTGTTTTTGACTCCCTCGAAGCTTATTCACCAGCAACGCGCCTGCATCGACTCTCCCGTATTTTGTCACACAACGCCATGGATGCAAGAGGAGAGAAATCTTCACACTCGTTTCCGTTTTATTTTAATTGATTGAAATGTTTGTTCATGGATTTTTGGAGGATTGTGGTCACGTTTAGCAGATAACACAGCTGTCTGTAAAATGCCCAGTTGTTGAAATTACTGATTTTGATTATGACATTATCGTCCTTTCGAACTTTTACTTCAGGGTCTGTTATTGATCTAAATGTGCTAGTATGTAACTCTTTGATTTGATTGAACAAGGATTGCTTTTCCCAAGTTCTTCTTTTCAGTCTTCTGGTCATCTCTCTCAATTTCAGAGTTAATTCACACTGCAAGTTATGGAATCACCTGTTTAGATCGCTCTTCAATTAGACTTTATTATGAAATCTGAACTGTTACTGTTTTAATACCTGTAGATTTTTTGTGGCTTTGTTTTTATGTTTTGTTTGCTTTTTGTTTTTTTATTATTTTATTTTATCTTTTTGATTTTGTGCTACACTAGTTTGCCATGTAGCAATTGCACTGTGCAATATTTACAGTATGAGGACTGGGAAAACTAACTCTATGGATGTGATGTCTCTTATACAGTTTGCGATAGTGTTTCCTCTCTAGTTCTCAGTGATTTAGGTGTGACCAAGCCTTCTCTACTTTGTCACATTAAGCGGGTTTTCCAGGTGACTCTTTTGGTGAGTGTCAAAATAAGACTTTATGGTGTATTATTGTTAAAATTCACTTTGAATTAAAAAAATCTATTGATGCAGCCCTTTCTGTGTCCTGACTCTTCCTCCATCGCCCACGTTCACTTTGTTTGCTCAATTGTTTGTAGTTTTGAATTGTTTTTGTGTGACAGAGCAATTATCTAAACATCCTTATTTATACATTTAGTTTTGACAAATATTCATGGATGTGTATTTAGTACTAAACTTTCGATAGTGAACACACCGTTTTATAAAGCACATTTTTAAAATTCAATTAGGATTTAATTTAATTTCTGTGAGGTACACTCAAATCATGTTTTGGTCACTATTTGCATACATTTTTAGATTATTTAATAATATTGAGATAAATTACTTTTTAAACACAAAGTTAGTAATATTTGCAGTGTTAATATTATGCTATTTTTTTTTTAAATATTAGAAATTATGGAATTAAATAGATCAGAAGACTTAATGTTTATTATGTGTCTATCCATGGGCATATGTTGATAATTAAGTAACATTTGAATATTATACAATAATAAATTTTATATGTTCATATACAATTGTAAATAAAGGTCAACTAAATAAGTGTCAGCAGTAATATTTATAATGTTAAAATGTACAAAAGCACTCATTACAAAAGTTTATATGTGTACCTGGGAATTAGAAGTGTCAGCAACTTGTGTCTTTTGTGAGTCAAGGGCCCCATCTTGTGGACTTAAAACGGTACAACAACCACGGCTGTAAATGCCTTCTCTCATTATGCGAACATCAAGTCTGATGAGGTTGACAGTAGCTAAACTTTGAAATTACATTCTTAGCAGAAGTGTAGCTTTTGTATGTGTGGTTTACTTCCAAAGCTGAACGAGTCCAGTAATGCAAAAATAATTACCTATGCATTGGCAGTTTGAGCCACACACACACACACAGCCAGCAGAGGGCGCCGTGCAGACAGGTCAGCTTTGACTTTCTATACAGATGCTATTTTGTTTCAGCCTGGCCAGAGGAGTAGAAGACCTAAATGAGCCACCCACTCGCCGAGCTCCGTGGAAATGTGCTCGCTTTGGTGGTGACTGAACGTCGTCTGCACGCAACTCGGTGACCGTCATCCCTCAGGAGCGGGTCTGAGCGAGCCACTTCACCTCCAGCGGCTAAATGTCAAACCTCTGGGCAAAGTGAGAGCGCCACTCTGCGCCACACGGCGATGATGGGTGGACCGAGCGCAGCGGAGCGATAAGGGCGCATTTCTTGATTTCCCTTCAACGTCGCGTATCCCCACTTCCCCTCGTCCTTCTATCCAGCCCTGGACACACGACGTGACCCAGTGACGGCCGTGTTTCCCCCCCACCCCCGTTCACACACGTGGATTGATCCAATGCATTATTTACGAGCGAAACTTCAGCAACTTGTCCACTGGATATGGCTCCCGGTGTGAGGAGTGATGGGCGGGCGGGTCATCCCGAAGTACCGGGAGCCTGCGGGGCAGACGCCTATGATGGATGCTCACCGCGCAGGAGGGAAGCCGGAGGAGACAGGGGGAGGAGGTGTTTGAGGAGCGGTTTGCGAGCCGGAGCAGCGGGGATGCTCGCACACTGCCTGCTGTCTTTGGCTCTACTGTCACTCCTTGTCCGGTGCGCTGTGGCCGCAGAGGGTAAGCTCAACGCCGAGCAAATGCGCTCCAACACGCTGAGGCGCATGCTGATCTGTTGCACCAACGTCTTTCTGCGTTAAACCTGCCCCTGCATGTGGTATTTACTGTGAACAGGATGGGGGGGAAAAAAAGAGCACACTGGGTGGAAAATGGGTCTTTTGTTTTACACAGGCAGCGTTTTGTAATCCACTGCAGGGTGCATGAATCCTGGGCTGTGCAGATGGAGCTGCGGTTGGATGAATAGCTTGATAAATCTTTTTTGTTTTCTTTCTTTTCTTTTTTTTTTTTAAAGGAAGGGGTAAAAAAACAAACAAAAAAAACTTCTGACATTTAACCTTCTAGATGTGTCTTTCATATGCTGGAAGACGCTGCTGTTGACAAGATTGTTTGCTGTCATTGACTGACCTATTGGCTGGTAAAATACCTTAACGACCCTGACATGCCACAGTATTTCAGATTGTGGTGATTCTGGCTGTCTCTCTCCTACACCTGCGCCTGCAGCCATTTAACTTCTTTGTCTCACTGATCTGATTGCACTACACAGACGTAGACAAGCTGCACTCATAGCCATTTCATCCTCATCCATTTCCCCGAGTCCAACTTCACTGCCTCGTTGTACTTCTGTTACAGTTCCATTTAAGTTACATTTCCACTACAGGGGTTATTAAACAGTGTTGTTGTTTGTAACAAGCTGCAGGGAGTTATTCTGGGAATGCAGTGCATTTACAGGGCAGTCTGTTTTCAGAGCATCTGGGACAGCACTAATGACACACATTCTCGTGGCCCATTGTGGGTCTGTTTGTCTCAGTGGGCACGCGAGGCAGCTGAGGGAAGTCGGGCCGACTTCGCTGCCATTCCTTCCGTCAACGTTTTGAGCAAGTCTTTTCCTTTGAAGGACAGTTCCTGTCTGCAAAAGTGCACTGATTTGGCAGCGTTCCACTTTGCTCGTGCAATTCTTTCTGCCACTTCAGCACAGATGGCCCTGAAGGTCTCTGCATGCATCCACAACTGAAAGGAGAGCAAGACAAGATGGTCCTTTGCAGGTGCTAAACAAACAGTGGCGCTCTTACCCTTTTCCGGGCTGCAAACTGTGGTGTCGTGGCTGTAGTCTCACCTCTTGGTGATGCACTGCTACAGTAGCACAGTCTCCTCCTCCTTTTCCTCTTCCTCCCATCGCTTTCTCGTCTTCCTCTTTGCAGTCAGCACATCCATTCTTAAACATAAGTGCAGCAGCACCTGAGCTCCTAAATATTTGGTGATGGTACCGCGCAAGTCCTTTTAATAGTCCTTTTAATATATATATATATAT
>NW_006799972.1:1813602-1851937 GCF_000485575.1 Poecilia formosa
TATATATATATATATATATATATATATATATAAGTGGCCATCATGCTAGACACAAAAACCTTTCCATTAGTTGAAATTTTGAATTAAACTTTGACTCATTTGGGGTTTTTTTGTTGTTGGTTTTTGTCCCTCATGGATCTATAATAGGTGCATTGCCTATTATAGATCCATGTTGGCAACTTATATTTAAGTTGCCAACTTATATTTAAGTAGGCAACTTAAATATAAGTTGCCTACTGATCTTCATGTCTGTGTATGTGTACTTGTAAGTCTGGCTGTGTAAAACCACAGTGAGTGGGTATAACTAGAAAAGTACTCCTCTTCCTAAGGCAGAGACTGACCCCCAACCCCAACCTCCCACCCTTCTGGTATTGCACACCCCTCCCCACAACAATAATAATAATAATAATAAAACACTCGTGTGCACACATAACCCTCTTCCGACATCTGAGGAAAAACAAGAAGGTGGCAGCTTACACATGCCTCATCTAATCTGATAAAGCTTGAAGAGCCTCCCTGAAAGAACAGAATAAAACTGTTCAGCAAAGCAAAGCTTACTATTCACAAACATTCAAAATTACAAATGGTGTCCAAGTGATGGCATGGATACGTTAATGAATTTCTGGATTATAGTTTTGGATCACTAATGGACTTTAATGACAGCCCGTTCTTAGTATTTCTCTAAATTGGAGGTTGCTCTTGGCAACAATAAAAGCACCAGCAAGGTTTAGATGTGTGCTTATAGGAATTATTGTCCCTTCTTCCAGGAAAGTATGTGTGAGGTCAGGCACTGATGTTGGATGAGAAGACCTGCACTAACTCCACTTGATCCCAAAGGCATTATGTTCGATTGAAATCAGGAGTTTGTGCAGACCAGTCAAATATTTCACAACAAAGTTGCTCATTGAAGTATTTCTGAACTGTGCTTTGTGTACCGGTGTCCAGTTATGTAGGAAATAAAGGACCAGTCCGCAGACTATCCCCCACAAAATCAGGATTACAAAATTGTCCAAATTGTGTTGTTATACAGCAGCATGAAGAGTTCTTTTCACTAAAGGGCTTTGCTCAGCTCCCATACTACAATTTACTCTGCACCAACCATTACATACGATACTACACATGCAGAGTGTACTCTGCATGCCTAGAGTCAGAGTCAAACATGAAGAAGCAGCATTCAGTTTTCATGCTCCTCTAATCTGGAACAAACTTCCAGAAAACTGCAAAACAGCTGAAAAATTGAGTTCAAGGCCAAAACCTCTCTCTCGTTCAGAGCTGGATGGTTTATTATTATATTTGATGATGATGATTCTTGATGATTCTGATGAAGGCATTGACAAAATGTAATGTTTGCTCCTTGGTTCATATGTTTTTGTCATGCGAAGCACTTTGAACTGCCTTGTTGCTGAAATGTGCTGTTCAAATAACCTTGACTTGACTTAACTCTGTTGCAGTCAGGCAAGTTGCAAGCTTCTTGCCACTGCCAAAGCCAGACTCTGGATTGCCAGACAGACTCATGATTAATCTTTCCATAGAACAACGTCTCCGCTGCTGCTCGAGAGTCCAGTGGCAGCATGCTTTGCACCACTGCATCTGGCACTTTGCATTGCACTTAGTGACGTAAAACTTGGATGTGGCTGCCATGAAAACCCATTTCATTAAGTTTTCCGTGCCCTGTTCCCAAGTTAATCAGAAGGCCACGTGGAGTTTGGATGATACTGACTGTACAGAAAGGTAGCAGCCTCCGGACAGGATGCGCCTCATTATCCCATCTATGATTAAATGTGGCCCACCACTTTGTGTTTTGGTTTTAATATCCACTAACAACTAACTGTGGAATATTTAGTAGGAAGGAAATGTCACAATGAGACTCATTACACAGGTGGATTTCTCAGAGCCCCTGAAAAATATTAATTCACCAAAAAATATTTGTAGAAGCCGTCTGCATACTTAGGCAACTGATTTTATACCCACGTGGTCACCGAAGTGCTTGGAATGTCTGCATTTTATCATTTGGAGGGGTGACCCAATATTTTTTGCAACATAGTACACTTTCAAAACCCATCAGACCTTCTTTACGTTGCTCGGCACACAAAAACACAACAACAGTTTCACAACCTAAACATACATACAATGGTTTGCGTCGCATCATTTGTTTTGTGCTGAGAACCACAACAGAGTTTGACAAATCTTGTATCAGAATTTTCTAAGGTCAAAGCAATTTTGGTACAATCACATTTCACCTTACCCACTGTTTAGAGAACAATGCAATGTACAGAATTCCCCTATTATACTCGCTTAAAACTAATTTGCAGCTCACACACTTGTCCTAGACTCAAAGTTGGCTAAATGAGACTCAGTAATAGTTGGAGGAGTTGAAGCAGAGAGGAAGCTGTCCCTCCTCTGATGTCAGAGCAGAACCTCACAGTTACTTATGAGTGCTGACAGCTTTGGAGGGGACTGACCTCATAGAGCTCTCGATTCAAAACGCCGTCCCTAAGCTGCTGCAAGTCATCACTTCCTGCCCAGGGACTCATTGAAATGGACCTTAGAGAAGGCTGAAAACTGTTTTCTCATCAGACTGCACTTTTTTACCTTTTCTTACTTGTGAATTGACCATTAATGCACTAGTTGGCTCGTGACATGCTCTGTGGGTTTTCTCCTTTTAAAGCCTCTTCTTGGCCTTTTTCTTGTGTTTACGGAGAGAAATGCTGTTGCTTTTGTTTCTACTCTTTTTCAGGCTCCCAAGAACATTTATGTTGAAAAAAAAAAAAAAAAAAAAAAAAAGATGTTTTAATGTTAGTTTTTGCTGGTCTTGCCTTATTGCAGCTGCAGACTTAATGACAGTTAATTATGCCATTTGTAAACCTGTTAGAGAGTCTTGAGATGTATGCGACGATTCTTCTCTGTGCGTGTGATTTCCTTTTCTCCACAGGTTCAGGTTCAGCCACTGGAGGCTCAAACATTTGTCTTAGTGAAGACGTGTGAAGCTGAGAAGTTAATACAAACAGCCAATCGTGATTTTCTCAAAAAAAAAAAAAAAAAAAAAAGATGTGTGCCTAAAACAGTTTTCTAAATGTGTAATTTTATTGTGGGATACATTTGTTGGAAAAACATGCAGCTTCTGTTTAGAACTGTGAGGGACTTGAGAGCAAGAAAGGGAAACAGAAGAAACCGCTTTGTTAGGTGATGAAAAATATATTAGTGTCGGCAATCATTCAGCGAGACTGAGACCATTTGTCGTCTGATCTGGCTGTAAGTCACTCCTATGGTCTTTCTGACAGATTGTAAAAGTCAAAGCAGGGAACATTTTATGCTCCTCACAGCTGTACACAAAGCAAGCAGCAGGTCAATCTCACATTGATGTAAAGATAGGAAAGGCTTCTAATTAGCATCATGTGCCATCTGCCTTGCATTAAGTTTGGTACAATCAGGGAATATCGGCGTTGTCCCTCTGCGACGGGTTATCTCCATGTCTCCCTCTGTACCTTTGAGCCTCTGCGCTCCTTTTGTTTCCCTGCGTTTCTCTGGCTGTTTGGCGGAGGCTGATGGCAGATGAAGGGCTTGGCTCTGCTGCTGCTTGAGAAAGGGCAGCAGGGTGGCTGATTTACTGGGACACGCTTATATTGCAGGCTGCTCTGCACAGAGCCATTGTTAATCACACAGCAGCACACAGAACCACAACAAAAGATCCCAAGCACCGATTGTGTAGGTTGTTTAAGAAGATGATTTAAAAAAAAAAAAAAAAAAGAAAAAAAGAAAGTGTAATTAGGTTGATTGCCTTCCTACTTGTGGGTGAATAAATGACAACAAAATATTCAGTTGCGACGTCTATATTTCCTTCAACAGTCTTGGTATCAGTTAGCTCGTCTCAACCCTTGCATCAACACCGGCATGTCGTGTTTCTCACAATCCTGAGCTTTGGTGTTTTTAGGACTTAAAATTGTTCTAGAAATACTTCATTGGATTTGAGTCAAGGCTCTGACTAGGGCACATGAGGACATCCATACCCCAAAGCACACAGTCATCTTGGCTGTGTGCTTAGATGAGATGAGTGTTGATGAGATGAGTCGTTGCCTTAGTCTGAGCTTTGGAGCACTATGTGGTAAGAAGTCTTAAAGATTCTCATTGAATTCAGCTGTGCTCACAGAAAAAAATAATAAACATCCCCACAGCATCATACCACCACCACCATTCATCCCAGTTGGGATGCTGTCCAGATATGCTTGTACTTCAGGCATATCTGGACTTTGCTAGGATTTTGTTTTGGATTTTGCTTCTCCTAGTCTGACTGTCTCTAAAGTGTGTTTCTGGCCGCCGTAATGTAAGGAGCTGATTGGTGGAGAACATTAGCTAAGATTAACCTTCTTGATGAGTCTACCTCCACAAGGGAGCACTTGAAATCACCTTTAGTGACGGTTGTTTTCTTGCACACCTCTCTGATCACAGCCTACTTTCCATGATTACTCATTTTCTAGGGAGATTCCTGGTTCCAAATAATGGACTCCTCAGTGCTTTTCTAAAACGTTTAAAGCTACTGAAATATTTCTGAAATAGATTTACGCTTTCAGAAAACTTACATCACAAATCAGGTTCTCTCAGTGACACATAATGAAGGGCAGAATAGCAGAAATCACTTAACTTTCTGAACCATCCATCCATTTTCTTTACACCCTTGTCCCTCAGTGGGGTTGGGAGGGTTGCTGGTGCCTATCTCCAGCTAACGTTCTGGGCAAGAGGCGGGGTACACTTTGGACAGGTTGCCAGTCTGTTGCAGGGCAACACAAAAACAACCATGCACACACACACACACCTAGGGGCAATTTGGAGAGGCCAATTAACCTCATGCTTTTGGACTGTGGGAGGAAACCAGAGTACCTGGAGAAAACCCACGCATGCACAGGGAGAACATGCAAACTCCATGCAAAAAGACCGGGGCTGGGAATTGAACCCAGAGCCTTCTTGCTGCAAGGCAACAGCTCTACCAAGTGCGCCACTGTGCAGCCCAACTTTCTGCACAATAAGTATATTAACTTTAGGACTACTATTTAATGTGGCTTACATTTATTTTATATTCTTATTTAGAACTTTCCTACTATGTTTAAATATAATTCCCATTAGTTTTCAAAACGCCCTTCTGACTCTGAATAAATTTCATCTCTGTGCCTGAGAGTAAATACTAATCTAATACTTATATTAAAAAATGTAAATCAAAGGGTTCACCTCTAAGAAGAGTTCTTGATTGTTTAGCATTAAGCCTAAAATCAGATGTTGCAGATTTAAAGGAAAAATAAAAAATAAAGCTCTCTTTCGCTTGATCAGACAAGATTTTGGATCTTTAGTGTCCAAAAACAAAAGAGACAAGTGGCTAGAGACATAGTCATTGAGCGCTTTTAATAGGAAGCTGTGCTCATTATAAATGGAAGCACTAAGTGTACTGAAAAGCTTTGCTTTGCATTTCAGCACAGGCGCCTCTGTGGACCGTGGCATTTAACCAAATCCCTTTGAACCACTGGAGGAGGGAATGTGAGATTAGTAAGACATACAAGCACATTCATCAGACATTCATTCAAAATGCTACAGATTTAATAGCAGGCAAATGGAGGGGCTGCACCATGGATGTTTTGGGAGAAACTGGATCGTTATGTAAGTTGCTGACGCAATGGGTAAAAAAACTAATTCAAGTAAATTCCCAAACCATTGTATGAGTACAAGTAGGACAAAAGAAGTGTTTGATTGTAGCATTGTAAAAAAAAAAAAAGGTTTTGGAGTACAAGGGATGTTCATTGCAAATACCATCATATACAATTGTGAGAACAGTGAATATCAGTACTATGTCAAGGTACCAAAAAACCCCTGCTGTTTTCTTTGATCATGTTTCTTATCATTAGTCTCCAGCAGAATTGGTCTGCATAACATAAAGAGGTAAACATCCATGACGCACTGGCTTGTCTTCTTTATGTTGCTTTGACCCACAAATGCCGGTAAGTTACAAGTCAGGCAGCTTGAAACTCATGTTTAAAGTTAATTTTTTCACAGAGTCGTTAATAACTCTGGTTATCATTTTTAAATACAGGAACATTCTTGTGTCTGTCAACTGCTTTTTTTTTGGCTAGCTCCTTTGCGATTTTGTAGTACGATGTTATTTGAAACTAATTAGGCGTACACGTAAACGTTAAACCAAAAAAATATATATATTTTAAGTATTTAGTTTGTTCAGAAGACAACTGTTTAGTGTCTCGTGGGCTGCAGACAGAAAACACTGGGCGATAAAAAATTCAATGTTTGTATCTTTTATTTTATTTTTTTGCTGGAATAAAGAGAAAACCTGGTTGTAAAACATTGTACGCAGAAACCTCTATCTGACCTTTTACTTACTTCAACTGCTACAATCAAAGGCCCTTTAAAATGACCCAGTTGGACCTTTTAGATTAGTGATGAACTTTTGTCCCACACATTTTGAATCTTCCAAGTATGTTTTCTATACATCAGTGTTGCACTGGTGAGTCTAGTTTGAATTCACTTTAAAATTAAATGAACTCTGTCGTGAATTTGTGTTTTTAATTAAAAGGATGATAACATGTTTGAAACTTGAAATAAAAAAAAATATAGATAGTTTTATTAATTGGATTATATTGAATAAAGAATGTGGCAGATAATAATGATGCAACAGTATAATTAGTGTTAGTGTTTTGATTTTTTTGTCTTTATCTGTTTGTTTATTTACTTAGTTAAAAACAAAGTGTTAACTTGCATTAATAGTAACTGTTGGAGTTGGTGTGATTAAAGAAGAAAAAAGGCATAAATTGCCATATTTTTGTAGCCTGTTTTGCAATTCTTACAGGAAATGTGATTCATTTGATTGATGCTTACTAAATATTAATTGGAGACATAAAATGTTTTATCAATAAAAATGTAGGAAATAAAACAAGTTAAAACAAGCAAAACATAAAATACACAATTTGTCGATAGAATAAATCGTTGTTCTAGAAAATATCTGAATGTGTCATTTGTTTTTGTGTGGTGACCCCATTTTGGTTGTGGGAATTTTCATCAGCCTCTTCCATCAGTGTATGTTTCTAATTGTCATGTAAATTTAAATACTTATTCTTTTGTTTGATCTTTTGTGTCCTCTAATTACTGTATGCTGTGGGTTTGAACAAATAAGTAATCAGCCATTAACACCATTACATCATGGCAGAAGGAGCACAGAGTATTGTGTTTTCCCACATTACAGAATAAAGAAACAACCAAAAAATAACTATACAAAAATATTTAACTTGACATTAGGAGCGTTTCCTTACCTTCAGATGTCACAAACCCCAGGTATGTGACGGCACTGACAGCACATTAGCTCACTGCATTCATCTTTGAAGAAAATATAAACAGACCATTCATCACCTGGCACGGGCCAGTGTCTGGTTTTCAGCAGAAAAAAAAAAGAAAAGGCTGCCGGTTTTGGCTCTGAATAAATGAGTGTTTCTCATTTTCAGCTTATAGAAAAGCCTTTGATACTGAAGCTTTACCCAATTCTCTGATTCAGAGAGCTCCCTCTGATTTTAGCTTTAGTAAAACAAGTTGGAGGCAGTCTTCCTGCTGCAGAGATGTCAGAAACAGTGAAGCGTCAAGAGTAAGTTAAACTCACAGAGCACTGAGTGAATATTCAAACAATATTTAAGTCTCACTCAGCTAAACTCTGTAAGGACTTTAAATAATACTCCTTGGACAGAATACTGGCTTTTGAAGACGCACACTTAAAACCTCCGTGCAATTCTCATTTAAAACTTTAAACGCTTTCTACTCAACACATTTACTTTGACTATGCTTGAGTGGATTTTTTAATCTCTGTTGCGGTTGATGGATTTTTATCTCTCGTTAGAGCGATGGAGCCAATCTTTAAGTCTTGAAATGAGACAGGCTGTTCTCCAGAACCCATTTCATCAAATCATTACTCACGTAATCAAGCAGTTGTGTAGCCGTGCCGCCTCTGGGGATTTTACCTTCTACATGCACACACGCAAAAGACCTTTCCATCTACTTGTGCTAGTGGCAGTCGCTCACAATCCATGCTTTCAGTCGCCAACATATCCCATTAGATTGTGGCTGAACAGCGTCTAATTTGGAAAACTTCGTTCAGCGTGAAGGCAGTCATGATGCTGCTACATTCTTAGTATTTGCCAAATAGTGCACCTGCTGTATATGTCAGCAGTGCCCTCCCAGTATGATTCTGACGTGTGTGCCCATAATAGCACAATGCCCTGGGGTTTGGTGCAGCTTAAGTTTATCTGTCTAGGTCAGGATACAGCTAAGTGCTGTACGATCTACAGACCATGGTGTCGCACTAGTTTGTTTCAATGACCTTGTTACAATCTGCAGAACTAACCATATGCATGGGAGGCTTCTGCTCTACCACCATCAGTTTCATCACCTGTGCAGAGGATCATCAGCTGATCTGCAGCACAAAATGGCACAGATGAACAGATTTGCTTTTGAAATGCCCTGGATTCTTTCAAACACACCATCATGGATCATTTCAGTTTCAGTTCTGTCTAAGCTCTATAGGAGAATTGCTCAGTTCAAAAGGATTCGTACTCGAAATGTGCAGTGCATCTGGAAAGTGTTTACACCGCTTCACTTTTTCTACATTTTATGGTGTTACAAATTTGTTAACATTTCTACTCTGTCTTAATTGGGTATTTATGTGTATAAATTTGAGGGGGGAAAAAAAAAAGCATTTATTTAATACAATTTGGAATGAGGCTAAAACATAAAATGTGGGTGAAATGAAGCACTGTGAGCACTTTCCTGATACTCTCATGTGTTTATAACCTGTTTGAAAAGATTGGTGTCTGGAGAGTTTGGAGTCCTGTTCAACACGGGCTTCAGACATAGTCTTAGTTGCCATTTAACCATTTAACTTTTTGGTTAGTGTATTTTTTGAAGAATGTTCTACTTCTGTGAGAAAGTCCTAATGTCATGTAGGCGTCTTAAATGTCACAGTTTATGCTTTGCATGTAACAAGATAAACAGTTTAACTAACTTCGCCTGTGATAATCATGACATAATAGCTGATCTTTATAAGTAATTAGAATTAGCTGGCTTTAGAATATGTTTGCCTTAGATATTTGAGTGAAGCAGAAAGTGGTCAGGACTTTGTCAGCTGGTTTCTTGATATTACCTGTATTACATCAGTTTTTTTTTTTTTTTTTAAGGTGAGGTGGGCTGCAGCACTGTAGATGATCTAATATTTTCCTCAGGAGAGTTGTGGCTCTATATCAATTTCACAGATTAGAAAGAAACAGTTTTACTGTATAGCAGGAACAGGATTCTGTTCAGAGTGTTGCTGTCTACCTCGTTCTCCATGTGTCTCTGTTGCCTGCAGCGCTGCACCATTTTAGACGATCATTGAAGGTGAAGCAGCTCTCCTCAGGATACAATCATGAAACGAGTTTATTCACAGTAATTCTATTTTCAAAGGCTTAACCAAGTCAACGGATGCCATTCTAAGACACGGACAGCATCCAGTAGGGTGTGGACAGTAAATGCGTTACAGGTGGGACTGTTAGGACCATAAAAGAAATCGAAAGAAGTTCAAAGTTTAAAATGTGTTTGTTGCAAAGGAAGACAACTAATTAGAGCTTAATAATTATAGGTTTAAGTTCAGAAGTAGAGTCAGACTAACATTGGAATTCTGTTTTTTCCTTGTTTATAAGACACCAGATTGTGGCAGAACAAATCAAAATGGACCAGGCCATGCAGTCTTTGCTGTATGCACTTATGCCAACATTTATATGATGCAGTAGATACACATACTTGTTCTACAGCACAGCTGTCCCATTTCTAATTCTGAAAGGACCGTGTTCAAAAGACATATCCTAGCTGAGCTCCTCATCCTGAATAGATGGCGTCCAGGAAGACGTCTATCCTCTTAGCTGTTCTACAGTCTGTGTGTAAATCTGATCAACAATCAAACTGGGAATATGTAAGAGTTTGGTGCCAAAAAAAAAGTACAGCAGATACAGTAGATTATTTCATCACACATCTTTAGTGTCTGATTGTCCGGATTGGAAGAGCCTTTTATTTTCTTAAAAAAGAAGAAGAAAAAAAGAAAATTATTAAGAGAAACCATATCTTTGCATAATCCTGCAATTATCAAGCAAAATCTAATATACTGTACATTGAACTTAAATTTTCCTCTTTGTATTTTAAAAATTTTTGATGATAAATGCAAATCTATACTTTCCATAAAGACTCTACATGTTGAAACTAGATGTAAATGATTACCTGCCCCCTCAGCTGTGCTTGGGTGTTGAGTGCAATGAGGTGTATGCTCTTCTCAACATAATAACTTCCTTAAAATTCCAGATGAAATATTTGCACACATCTATTACCCCCCACACCCATTGTTCTGTCCCCCCCCACACCGGCGCACACACACACACATCCTTGTAATTCTATCAATTTGAGGACTTTGTATTGATTTCCATTTAGCTTAGTAACTTCATTTATGCCTAATCAATCATTACTGTTATATTCACAACACTAACTTTAATCAAAATTTTATTGACACAAAACTAGCAAAGCTCAGTACAATCAAAAAAATGATGATGACCAGATACATTTCCCCCCCTCCCAAGAAAAACTTCCCTTTTTCTTTAAATGTGTTCTTTTTTTGTAAGTACACGTTCACAATCCAGAAAGTTTAACGTCATGCCATCATATTTCACTGTTAAATAGCAAAATACGAGTCTGACATCAAAGCAAATATTTTCTGCTTTGATGTCAGAAAAAATATTAGCGTGTCTGAGCTCACTCCAGCTCAGCTTTATCTGAATGATCCGTGTGCAACTATTGTTTTTGTCAAAACAAAACAACGAAAAGATTTAATCCAGGGATGCCACAGTTCAAGTTGCATGAAGCATGTTTTGCAACTGTTGTGACAGGCTAAAAGAGTTAGATTTATGGTTATAAATTCTGCAATATGCTGTTTAAAAGCCCTTTGTTTTCCTAGCTGTTGTCATGATTAATGAGCTCCTAATTGAATGTTTGTTTTTAGGAGTCTGAAGCGTTATTACATAATTACTTCTAAATCATTTAATTGCATGTCAGTTTTAAAATTACAATTAAAGCTGCATTGTATTGCAGCAGCAGCATGAACTAACTAACAGCGGCCCTGCAGGCAAATGGTTTTCACAACCACAGTGACATAAATTAAACCTTTTTCACAGCGGAAGTGTTGACGTGTCGTAGCAGGAAAAGCATTAGTTTAGTTTTTTAACTACTGGAGACCCTGCAATAACTATTATCTATTCAAAGCGTTAGTCCTCTCCAACTCTGTGGTACAGAGGATATTGTCAAAATTCGGGTCTGCAATTGATTTTTTTTGGTATTTGTGACGTATCGGCCTCAGAGGCTGCTGCAGTGTAAAAGTTTTCCATCCATCTATACCAAGGTGCCAATGCTTCTTATAGTATTTTTAGAACAACCTTTATGTACACGCAACATAAAAAAAAAAATAATAATCACCATGACCTCTATAGCAACTATCTGCCTTAGACTGAATATCTACAGATTTCTCTTGTAGGATTATGCTCGTCTTCATTCATTTTTCTATGAACTCTGACTGCCTTTTATGTTCTTGCAGAGGAAAATCAGCAAGTGTTTTACAAACAGCATTTTGCATGACGGCCAAAAAGTTTTTTTTTGTTTTTTTCATCAGACTAGAACACCTCCTTCCGCATGTTTAGTGTGGCACTTACAGGACTTGTAGCAAACTACAAATATGTGTTCAAACCTCTGAGCCCCTATACATTTCCACTCAATTCACAATTATGCACTGTAGTTGTGCACTGCCTTGTCTATCAAGTAAAACTGAAGATGAAATATATAGAATTTGGACTGTAATGTAATAAAATGTTAAAAAGTTCTGAATACTGAATGCAATGTATGGTGTCATATTTGTAATCCATCAATGATCTTTGGAAACTTTGATTCCTAAATCCCTGTGAATCCTATAGCCAGAATAAGCTACTTTGTGGCCCTTTGCTGTACTGACCCCAGATTACAAAGCTGTGTGACAGTATTAAAACGATTTTGACATTCTTGTACTTGACTCTAATGTCGAGTTCAGGGGGGAATCCTGGAGGCTTACCAGACTTATCCCACCTTATTACTTGTCATGGTTGTCCTCCCTCTTTCATAGGCCTCAAACTCACTACTCTGTGGCACACTGTCAGGGAATAAATATGATTGTGATTCGAACAGCTTTCAGAGGTTTATAGTTTTCAACATGGGAACCATAGTGAGTCAGTTGCGAGGTTGTGTACATAATTGAATCAAAATTATAAATATGTTTTCTCTCTTTTTTTTTGGTTGTCAGCTTCTCCGTTTGTTGTGTTTTTACTTGTGAGACGCTGACTGACGCATTTAATATGAGTGCTTTAGGGTTTATGCTGTTGCACCATCCAAATAGAAATAAATATACTCTCTTTATACAGAATTTAGGCACAGTGACTTTGTTTTTTCTCTTAACTGGCCTGTAAATTGTCGCCATGGGTTTTTGTGGTAATTCGGAGTGGAAAAAAAAAGATCTGCTCTGACAGCATCAAGCCTCTTTATTCAAAAAATACCGCCTAGCGGTCGGGGTTTTGCAACTACATGAGCTGGGTGCAATGACTGAAAGTCTAGAATGAATGATTTGGTTGCATTAGTTGACAATGTGAGGTTAGGTTTGCTTTAATTGTGCACGTTTTGGATTTAATTTATAATTGCAATCACTTGGGGGACAATAATAAGGTGGGATTAACTAAAAAAATTAACTAAAACAAACAAAAAAAAAATTCTTCAAAAAGTGTTTTGGGGACTTGTAGTTATATCGCTGAAGCACAACTGGTCCGACGGGGACAGAGACAGGAGATCAGCACAGGGCAAGTACAACACAACAAGTACAGTCAGCATTCTGCCACACCAAGAGAAGAGCTTTGATTTCCTTTTGAAGTCTCTCTGAGGGTCCAATTAAACGGTCAGACAGAGGGGTATGGGAACGTCTCACCAATGACAGCAGAACGGAGAAGTAGCGTCTGACCACGCTGAGCTCCACCTGATATGACAGCGCTCTCATGTGTGACATCTCACCACGGACACCTGAGGGCATTCTGTGTTTTTGTTATTTGTTTAATACAGGAGGCTTTGCTATGTTTTGTGCATATCTGAAGTTTGTATGAGTTTTATTGGGCAGGTAGGTTGGAGGTATGGATGTTAAAAAAATACATTAATCCCACTTCAAAAATGGTCTAATTTGGATATTACACATCTTCTATGTTCCCAGTAAGACACCTTGAAATTGCTAATTTTCTCCTTAGTTGGAGTTATTTTTAATCCAGTTGTGTGTTTTTTACTGTTTGGTTACACTTCAGTATTTTGGATCATCCGTCCAATTTTAATATCAGACAAACATCTTAATTTTTGGGAGTATTATTCCTTGGGCATCATGTACATTCTACCATTTTATCGTTCCTTTAAGTTATTTTAAAATCATTTTCAAATGCTAATCTAGTTATGACAAAAATCTATGCAAGCGTAGATTAAAATGTCAAAGTAACAGTTATTTGAAGTTACTGTTTTAGTTTTACATTTTCTGTAAAACTAAGAGATGGCTCTATGACCCAGTTTTTTTGTTTTTTTTTTAAACGTTTGGTTTTATTTCATCTGTGTAGCATCTAACAGTTCAAGCTGCGTTTACGCCGGCAAGCTGAATCTGGACCTCCTCGTGTTCAAACACACTTTCACGTGTCCTTTCCCAGACCAAACCAGTCACAACTGAGCCTGCTATGTAGGCCAGGTTGATGCGATCAGACTGTACAGAGCAGCACAGTTGTCAGATGTTCATTGCAGTTATCTGTTTCATACCTTTCCAGTTATGTCAACATTTATATCTTTCAGGCTTTTTTCCCTCTGCCAAAGTACCATTTTTGATAACAACAACAACAACAAAATGTCATTTACAGTATGGGGCATTTGTGTTTGCCTTATTCATCATTTCCTGTCACTATCTGTTGCCTTTTCTCAACAGCCTGGCATGTGAAATGGCTGCTGTAATTTCCCAGCCCATCACCGCCCCGTGCATGCAGTGACGCTTCTACA
The DNA here is from genome assembly GCF_000485575.1 of Poecilia formosa. Classification (NCBI taxonomy): domain Eukaryota; kingdom Metazoa; phylum Chordata; class Actinopteri; order Cyprinodontiformes; family Poeciliidae; genus Poecilia; species Poecilia formosa. The sequence continues at coordinate 1,827,742 of NW_006799972.1, forward strand.
CTTGTCGCCTGTTCGCTTTGATATGTATGTCTCCATTAGGCAGCTGTTAGCCCTGGTTTGACACAGCCTCCTCTCTGTTCATGTATCAGAAGATATCAGGAAATAGGTAGGATGATTATGGAATTCCTGCTGATCTACTAAAAACATCTCCGGGAGCCCAGTTTTGTCAACAAATAAGCATCTTATTTCTTGCAAAAATCATGAGAATTACAACATTTATATTAGAAAAAAAAAAAAAGAAGAAGCTGAAAGAAATGAAATCTAATGCATAGATTTCATTCCTGTGAAATTTCCATTTGTGAGTTGCTACCTTTTCTTTTATCTCTCGATTGAAAGGTCAGCTTTGCCTCTGGACATGGTGTAGGAAGTAAAAAAAAAAAAATCTTATCTTTACTGGTCTGCAATCACCTGAAGAAGCTCTCTGAGGCCTCTGACTTTCAGTCATCATGTCTGGCTCAATGAGGTTCTTTGGATCACTTCAGTCATCAAACGAATATTCTGCTCAGGCGTGCTCCTACATGTCTATACACAATACATCTGTAGAGATCAGTGTCAGTGGCACACAGCTTGTTTTACTCACCACAGCTTTTCATTTTATTGAGTACCTTCAACCTTAACGTATATCGATTTTGCATGAGATAATTAAGTGGGAAATGTTTTATCGGGTAAACAGGTGGTAACTTAGTCAAGTCGTTAAGAATCCTATACAAAATTCTGTCCTTGCATAAACAACAGAAACTTGTGCAAAGCTTCTTTTTTTAAAAAACAGAGTCTTGTTACTGAGAAATAAATGATGAATTTAGTTCTTTCTTCAGCTGGAAAAACTACTCATCATCTAGGGTCTCTTCATTGAACCCAAAGCAGAAAAACATTAACGCTTTTTAATTATTTGCTTTTATATTACATCATAATCGTGCCATTCACCAACACAAGCATATTTTACCGGTATTGTTCAGGCCCAGTGACTGTTATCTTATATTTTCATATTTTCTCCAGTGATTGCAGACTGTCGTCGCTGTGCTATAAAGTTCTGCAAGTTTTCTCTTTCCCCCCTTCTGCTGACTAATTTACAGCAAGATCCTTTTGATAATTGGATCCTTTCTGCTCAGCTCTAACTTTTGCTAAGCGATGCAAAATTCAGAAAAATTCTTGCTATTCCTTTATTTCCGGTTAACCAGATTCACAATAACCGGTAAGAGTGAACTCGAGGAGATTGTTGAAGCTAAGTCAAAAGGTGCTTTAGCAAAGTAATTTAAGTCTGTTCTCGTTTAAGCATACCTATCATTGCTGCTGTGTATTTCTGTAGGTTTTCCTCTAACCATTATGTTTGTTTTTTTCATTTCAATGATACATTTAATATGTATTTGGGATGACAAAAGCTGGCATTTCCCCACTAGCATGTGAGCTTTTGAGAGTCATCTACTTGAGACAATCAGTTTTTCTTTTTTTCATTTGAGTCTAAAATGTGTTACTTTTTACTGACACTCTTTGGATCATCGAAACCCAGAAATGGAAGAGGACACAAAGATTCAGGGAACCACACCTATATTTGTTTGTTTGTTTGTTTTTCAAAAAAAAAAGAAAAATAGACAACTTTATCAAACTTTATCTAAAGTTGGATTTGACTTTGACAAGAGTGAACGCATATCTTCATAAATCTTCAAAAAATGAAATACATTTTGGTTGAATTTCACTTTGCTGTTTTTTTTGCTGAACTAATGCCAAATTAAATCCAGCTTCATTAGTCACAGGCATCTTGCCCTTTGATCTGTAGGTGGTGCTGCGTTGCTCCAGGCGGACACATCAAAGCTTACCTGGCGTTTTCTTTGACTACACTCCACTGGCCTGTTTAGCTTGGAGAAAAATAAGCAGCTCTGAAGATGCTAGTTCTTAAACCAGTCTTAATCCCAACATTACCAAAGACGCAAAAAGCAGCTGGATGCCATTTACTGTATGGGTTTCAAACATGTGATAGAAATTGTGGGATTACACAATCTCTCCATGCTGACCTTTGTTCCTCTGTATTTGCTGAACGGTCTGAGAAATCTGATATGCGATCCCTTACCTGAGCCCGGAGAAAGAATGTGGACGCTGTCGCTTCCAAAAAAAGGCTTTGCTAAAAGCCAAGAATTAGAGGACTGTGAGTATGCTGTACTCAGCCAGGCCCAGCAGTGACAAACAAGAAGAGACTCTCAATGGGTTGATTGGTCTAATGCACCACACAGAGGTGCAAATACAGGAGTAAATGATTGTAACATTTAGTTTAGAGAGCACAGTGTACCATCCATAATTTCATGACTGGGCTCATCCTACTTGACATGACTATGTTGTTTTTTTTTTTGCTTCTATATGACCAAAACAGGTAGTGAGCTCCTTGTATTTGGAACATTTAAGAAGAGATGTCTATAATATGACTAGAATGCAATCTTTTATTTTATTTTATTTTTTTTCCCACTGAAACCCAAATAATCCGAGTTTTAACATTGGAACAGGGGCAGCAGAGAACATGCTCCATAAACTGTAATAGGAGTGGACATGACTGCAACAACATAAGCCTTAATAACTAGAGTGTCCTGAGCTGCTTCAGCACAGGAGTCACTCTGTTGACTTGTCAGGCTGAAAAAGTGGCTGCATGTTCATCTGGAGGGAAAGGAAGACGGGACAGGAGGAAGAGAGAAAGATGGTGAGAGCAGCTCTTCCTCTGAGTCACTGTTCTGTTTGCTGTCACAGAGTTTTTTTAGTTTTTTTCCCACATACCCCATCATTAAAAGAAAAACAAAAAACAACAATGCATGCAAAATGTGTTAATTTAGACAGAGCATTTACAATCCCTGTGTACATTTTTCTTACTAATAATCCTTTGGTCATAGCATGTAACTGAAAGTGAGACAATTTGTTTGCCTTCTTTATTTGTTCCTTTAAATCAAGGCTAAAAGCCGACCTCTGTAGCATTCCTTTCAACCGATCATCACTGGAACACTGGTTAATCAACGCACATCGGATATGTTGTGCACTGATGATTTTGATGATGGCACTCAATAAAATCTAATAATTGTTACTGGTTTCAACATTGGTAACTGTATGATGTTTTTATGACTTTTTCTTTTTGCGTTTTATGAAACACTTTGAACTGCCTTGTTGCTGAAAAGTGCTGTACAATTAAACTTGATTGATTGATTGATTGATTGATTGATTGATTGATTGATTGATTGATTTGACCACTGCAGAGCTTTTTCTTGTTCAGAAATGCCCTAAGCATAAGCAACATTGAATTTCAGGCCAAATGTTAATAACTTACTAGCATTAAATACCACATATGACATTTCATAACAAATGAAAAACAGAGAAAGTTTGTAAAACAATATCCCCAGATTTGATTGTTGCACAAGGATGTAATGGAAGTTGTTGAAGTAACAATTATTAGTTGTGGTCTTCAAAACCTGAAATTTATGGAAGTGTGGAGGAAGAAAATCACTGTTGAACTACAAATCCAGTGATATGCATAACCTGACAGAGAAGATCACCAACAAGCTAAACACATTCTGGGTTTGGATTCTGGGTTCTTTGTGCATGGAGTTTGAATGTTCTCCCTGCACATGCGTGGGTTCTCTCTGGGGACTCCGGATTTCTCCCACAGTCCATACCATGAATTGTTCTAGGTGTGAGTGAGTGCATGTTTGTTTGTCTTTTGCTGCCAAGTGATGAACTGGTGACCTATCGCAGGCCTGTTGCCCAATGGTGGAATAATGATGGAATATTTCTGTTTCTAGATTTGTAGAGCTGGTATTAAAATGCTCCAAATGATGTGAAACCCTGTTTGCAGCAAAAGAAGATTCTGCACAGAGTTTTCTGAGAGAGGGCTCATGGAAATGCACACAACACTTTTCATTTCTTTTTTCTTTTCATGCTCTACTTTGTGATGGCCTATCAGATAATATTCCAATAAACTCCACTCGGTTCATAAAAACATATGCAGAAAAATTAAAACGTTCGGCCTGTGTAACATACTTTACAACTATCCTGTTGGCCCAGTGGTCCATCTCAGCCACAACCTCCAGGTTTTTCTTCTCCAAGCTTGAAACCAGATGAAAATGCATACGTTCAGCTGCATTAATTTATAATTTCAAAAGAACAACAGCTCAAAGCAGTTGCGTGTGGAACTGCTTTTCTATACGAGCCACTGCGTAAAATATACTTTTGAGGCACTTTCCATTAAAAAAAAAAAAAAGACAACAGCTCGACCCGGCCTCTTCAGCGTGTTTCTGCGCTCGCAGCGGACCGTTAGGCTACTATTTGAATTATACTGTCTTGTTTACTGTTTTCTGCACATGAGAGAACAAAAACAGCTCAAAGCAAAAAGAAAGTGTGTGTATAATAAGAGTGGAGCAGTGCAGGCACCACTAGTGTCACGTCTGCGCCCTGGTAGCATGAAGATAATGCTGGCTGCAGAGGGGGTGAAATCAGTGTGAAAATGAGTTCTGTGGTTTGGGTCTGCTAGTTGAAGAAGGTTTTAAATACAAGGCAGGGTCATAGAGCCTTCTTTTTATTTAAAAAAAAAAAAAAGTACACTAAAACCAAGTGTTTTGTAATGAATAAATGACCTGCTGATCATACATAAATTTCTTTCAGGAGCCTGTGGTATTGGGTGTTGAGCTAAGAGTAGAATGGATATTTGTATTTAACGGCGACCAATTATTTCCTGCTTATAACAACTGTGTTTAAATAACAGATGCTTATCTGTGTGAATAATTTCTGACACACTTAATAAAGGGTTCCACTGATATAAATAAGAGCGACTGACCGAAGATATTTACAGGCACTTTAAAATCAAAACTAAAGACGGTTTGATAAACTTGAGGCCTTTGTGGAAAAGCTGTATTCGCAATGAGATTCAATTGTCAGAAGTGGACATTATTTTCTTATTAGGTGACTTCAGAAGGAAGATGACTGCACACATTTTTCCTTAGGAGTGTAAAAGTGGCGTGAAAGTGAATGTATTTAGATTTATATCTGTAAAACCTTGTTAGTTCACTTTAGCTAAACTGTGTTGGTACAATGATTAAAATTCCACAGTTTTCATTTAAAAAAACATCAGCATAAATACTTGCTGTCCATATTGTGTTTTAATACATTTTAAAGACAAAAACAGTTGTTTAGATTACTTTTTTTTTAACCTGCAAACTTGGAAAGAAATGTTATTTTCATACTCAGAGAGCCTGAGTTCAATCATGCGTCACCTCTCATTAATTTCTCTTTAATTCCCAGTTCATCCTTTAATTCCTCCTCTCTCCTTTCATCGGCACGCCTTGTCCTCTTGTACGCTGCCGAGAATGTTCCCTTATGCTCCGTACCGCCAGAGCAGGTGGCAAACCGCAGGTGAACTTCACACCTCCACTTGCACTGGCGTCTCTTGCATACAGTCACACTCATGATGCCGCTGGGCTTACTAATTGGCTGTGGAAGATCTCACTGACCTCTTTGTGGCCTTCAAGTAGGACTCGTGTCCTTTGTTAGTGGTCATTTTGTGAGTGCGTAATTGACATTTCTCTCCACATCAACAGCTCGTGAGAGCATATTCAACATTTCGAAACGTGAAAAGCAATTTAGCTTTTCACATTTTGACTAATTAGAGATTTATGAAACAAATCGAATAAAGCCGGATCGTCTTGCAGACGTTACAAGGTTTCCTCAAATACCATTGCTCATGTCTGCTCAGAAACGGCAGTCGTACAGGAGTGTGTGTGTGAGCTGCTGCGGCTCAGCGGTGGAAACTTGCTAAGGGGGCGGCAGATGTGACACGACTGCTAAGTTTTCAAAATGGAAGAAAGGAACCCTGTTTGGTCGAGTCGATAACGTGCCACAAATAAGGGCAGCTAAGAGGATGTAGAAGGACGAAAGACAAATACACTTTAGCTGGATTCAGTCTGGTAATCACCACCAGCGTCTTGTTGTTAGTTTCTGCTCTCCACTTCCATCGTGCTACCTATTTCTGAGCTGTGATTTTTTTTTTTTTGCAAACGCAAACAGCTTTGCGCCGGGAGTCCTTTTTGTGTGTTTTTTTAGGAAGTCATATTTCATATGTCTGCAATCTCTTGAATAATTCCATTTGTTCTACTTTGAGGATTGCCTCTGTTTTCTTTGGTTAGGGAATGCACCACTGTCTGCCCTTGGTATGCTGTCGGGGAAAGTCAGAAAAATGCATTTACACCCCAAACCTGGGCCGAGAGCAGTGTTTATGGAGGTCTTAACATTTGCACAAGGAAAAAGAAATATTTCAATTGTTCAGTGCACCAGAGAAAACAACTTCAAGTAACATTTTATTTTGTAGATCTTTATAATAATGTTAAAAAATAGCTTTGACTACAGCTTTGAAACATTCCCCATGAAGACAAAAATAAGAAATGAACAAAGTGAGAATCATATTTAATAGAAGAAAAACAGAATAAAATGAATACCATTTGATTTTTTTTTTTAATGTTTGCTTGAGTGCTTGGTCAAACCACAAATCCTCCCTCATCATAGCAGTGGTTAAGCAAAAATACCTGCCAGCCTCGAGTAACACATCTTTTGTACCTTACACGGTTCAGTGCTTGTCCCTGTGTGTGTGAAGGGGAGAAGATGAGCTGCTTTTGCTTTGTCCACAGTGACACTGGGACACTTGCTTGTTAATTTGATAATCCTTCGAGGCAAAATGTTGTGTATATACAGTATGTAAGGAAACTTTATGCTGGCATTAACTGTCAAGATTAAGGCAACACGATGCGCTAATCAGGCACTTTTTCTATGCACTGACTTCAGATTTTTTAAAATTCTTTATTGAGGACTATGATGGAAACAAACTCACTCATGTTTCCTTCCCAAAAAATTGGGAAAATAAGAGCTAAAGGGACTTACAAAATGATTATTAACTTACCAAAGTTAATGTTTCTTGCCTTAATTTGATTTTTACTAAACTCAAAACAAAATTCCTCAGAGATCATGTTCTCCGTTGACATATTTAAAGGCTGAAAAATGTCGATTTTCAGACAAGGGTCAGAGTTAATCAATGTAAAATGGATGTGTTTTGATCTCTGGTTGTTATCCGTTGCATATTTATGGAGGATTGTATTGTATTGTATTGTAATATTGTAAATTGTAATTTTCATTTATTTTTGCCTTTAATACATTTTTGGGCCAGTTGACACCTATGAAACGATAGAGAAATAACAGAGAACAACTTCTAATCGAACTAATAGAACCGATAGCTATACATAGTGTTTAGTGGTGGATAAGTGGACTCACAATTGGCAAATAGGGCTATACATAAAAGTAAAAATAAACAATCTTCTCTTTATGCTCTTTTTGCAGAAAAATCCACCTATGATGCCTCTGGCTCCCCACCGAGGAGCTCCGCATTTACAAGTCCTCATGTCCAACCAGTGGCTGAGGTGTCAGCGACGGGGGAGGTGCCTTTCCAAGTGGTCCACTCGGACAGCAACGCGGACGGAGAGGGTGAAGGTTTATCGGGACAGCCGGCTTTTTCCTCCATCCTAACTGTGATGGCAGGAACCGTCAGACATCCAGTGAGCCTTGATCAAAGTAGAACCTTGCCAACTATCAGCAAGGATGATACACTCACCACCCAATGGCCTTCACATAATTCCAGCCAAGATTCAGACACGTCCTCCTCATCATCGCCAGTCGGAGACGGCTTCAGAGCGCGCCCAGGTCTGATTTATAGCCGTTCTAAGACATACCCCTACATACCATGCTTCCAAGGCATTATGTGTCATTTATAGATGGAAAGCAGAACCTCTCATCATTTCAATTTTATCATTGACATCGATGTCAACCCAGCACCATCTTTCTTCTTTGTGCCGTCATTCTTGTTATCTGTATTTTTCCAGTCGTCTTCCACTGAGCAGATAAACAAAGCTGTTTCATCTCAGGGTCAGGGGAGTGCGTCCAACACAGCCTGCTTCTCAGATAGAGGTATCAACGTTATTACCTGCTGAGCCTCGGGCTTGGGGAGACAGCATTAGAACGGCAAAATCCACCACTTATAGGGTTGGTGACCTACAGTATATGTTGTTTAATGGGATACACAAAAACGCCACAAGCGAGTCATCAGTGTTCCCAAGCAAGCCCCGCAGAGAAGACAGCAATAAATTGACAAACAGTCATTTTGTCTTACTTGGGCCAGTAAGACCAAGTATTCGACTCCAAACAATGGTCTGAATCATTTAGCTAATTTATGTGGACTCATTCAAAAGCCGAACATAGGCCTGAACTCTGTATCTGCTGATAATCTTAAAAACAGCTCTCCAATTTCATCCAATCAAAGGAGTCATGCAGTTCAGAGGCAGCAGGGAGTTTCACATAATCCCACATCAGCACTGCTGTCTGCCAGTGCTAAAGGCTATTCACTTTCTAGTCATGTCACACAGCAGATGTTATACCGAACAGCCTTTATTAGGAATCAAGACAAGACTATAGCTGATAGTCACACTTTATCCTGCAGAAGCAGCAAAGCCATGTCATCAGTCATTTCACATTTTGGCAATCCAACTGTGACACCAGCAACAGCCTTCACAACCAGCAAATTGTTTTTTGTTTTTTCTTCCCCTCCCAATCTTTATCGGATCGAAAGCCTCCCTCTCAAACCACAGCAGCCAAGCCGGCACAAACCCACGTTTCGGTGGCGTCCTCCTAAGAGGACGCATGATCTAACCCTGGTGATTTACTGGCGGCAGCAGGTCAACACAGTCCCAGACTTCCTGCTATCAATATAAATTACAACCGGGGAGAGATAGCGGGGGCTGAGCTGGGATCTGCTTACGTGCCATCTCACCTGAATAACTCACTTTCACTTACTCAGCTGAGACCTGAGCCCGCCAACGCTTTCGCCCCGTCCGCCTGGTCCACATCAAAGTCAGATGCACCGAGAGATGTTGAGGAATTTGTAACAATAACGGCACTTTCAAGGATGTAGCCCACACAGGCTGGACAGCTCTAACGATATTTACACCCAGCAAAAGGGCAAAATGAAAAAAAAAAATCTCTTTATGAGCAGAGAGGGGATGCAAGGAAAACAACCTATGTGACTGAACATTAAAGTGTTAAATGGCAATCTAGAAATCTGAATAAAACTCAATTCACTTGGACTCTATGCAGAGAGGGTGATTTTGGAGCAGACGTCCTCAAAACAAACTCCTAAAATAAAGTCCCTGTTGAGGATCCTGCTTTAACCTCAACTTCTAGAAGATCAGAGGAATAAGATGACTTCCAAGAAAGAAAACAAAATCACATAATGTCAGACAAGTCGCATAAAAACCAGTCTTCGAAAGACTTCCACCAAAATACCAAAAGTATGTATGTTACTCCCCTTTTTTCCAATAGAAATGAAGAGTCTACGATGATCAGAGAGTCAGCATTTTACAAGACAGGGCAATTCACAGTCTTCTGTCTTTTATGACTTCAAAAGACACCCTGCTTTTTTTCTTCTTTTGTTTTAATAAAGACAGTAGCAGAAAGTCTTCTGCTAATTTGCCCTCACCTGAAAATTTTGATCGTGTGTTGAAACCTGTTGATTGAAAACCCTTCAATCGAATTCTATGCCAGTTATTTGTCTTGCTCTTTAGCAAAAACCCCTCCTGACACAAATGACACAAATTTTCTCTGCTGTGAGATCAATCACTAGCATGAGCAGAGAGGAATCGAATTCAATTTTGGGCCAGCAAAAAAAAACATTGCCTGAGCCCCTCCCTTTGCAGTAACTACCTCTTTTAGTGACAGACAGAACAGCGTGGAGACATCGAGGGCTATTTTCAGCTCTGGCAAAAAAAAACAAAAAACTAATGGCTCTGTATACCAAGTGGAAAGCCACCAAGCCAGTTCTGGTTCAAAGCAGTGCTTTTAAAGCTGGAAGCGCATCTAGCAGCTTTGACGGTGCTAAATCTAATTTAGCAGCAGATGGTTCATCACATGAACATCAAAAACTGGAATACAAACAAGAGCGTAATGTGCATTTATTGAATTTGGATGATTCAACAGCTGTCACCAGTAGTCCATTTCCAAAGTATCTGACCTTTGGAGAGCACACATTTTCTGCCTTTCCTCAAGGGACTTCAAAACTATAAGAACTAAAGTCCGGATTTGCCTTTGGCTCATCCTAGACCTGCCGTGTCTTCCAGTGGGCTGCCGGAGTTATTATAGGAACTTCTGCTAAATCTGTCTGGAGTTCAGATGTGTCTCTACTCTTCTTTCCTATAACTACTAATTCTGAAATACTATCCCAAGCTACTCTTCTTGTATTGAGGTATAAGAGCATGAAGCCCCCATACTCAGTTTCCCCAAGTATGCATTTGACTCGTTTGTCACTTTTTCAAACATTACCTTTAATGCCGAACCAAAGAGGTCAGCTTTACAGTCTAACCCACTTCCTCCATTCTTATGCCAATCTCCATCATAGTCGATTGCTTTTCCATCACCTTCATTCTCTCTGTTGTCCTCCTTATACTTATAAAAAAAAAATCTCTTCAGTGTTTTTATTCAACTAACATATTGTCAACACCACCAAACTTACGCCCATCGAAAGTGTCATTCCTTTGGTTTTCACCAGCTTAGGTTCTGATCACTCACAACAAGTGACTGAGGCGTTTGTTCTTGCAGAGCCAGAGATGGATGATCTTACAGCTGGAACATCTAAATCAGTTGTGTCCACTTTCCCCAAAGAAAATGAGGTTAGTCTAAGCTCTTCTCAGTCAGACAGGGTGATCCTCTCTGCTGGGCCCATCGAGAACACATCTCAGGTATCACTGGTGACCCCGCAACACGATACCCCGACAGCCCCCGTGAAGCTCACCGCAACAACCGCGTCGCCGCCTAGGAAAACGCCCACCGCCACCACCATCACTACCACCACGCCTTCTGCGAAAGCAACGACGTCGTCGACCACCACGACCACTCTGCAGCCCAAACCCGTCACCAGAAGAACCACCACAACCATCAGGACTTATACCAGCAGAAGAACGTTCACGTCACCCAACCAAAGAGCGAACCCCCCGAGGGGGGTCACCGCCGTCTTCGTCTCGCCTTTCACCACGACCACAGAGGCTCCACAGCCACAGTGCAACATAACTGAGAGGTTATGGGTGAAAACAGGTGAACTCTGGAGAAAAAGAATCTCATTTCTCTGCCATGCTTTGTTTCCAAATTGACTTTTTTTTCTCTTTGTCTGTTTCAGTTGTTTCAATCTACGTAAGACGGAACAGGCTGGATAGCATTCAGAGGCAGAACTTGCGAAGGGGACTGAGTCAAGGCCTCAGAAAAGCTTTGAATGACACATCAGCCCAAGCACAGGTAAGAATGCTTATTCTACAGTGTGCAATATGACAATGTGTGCGTAGTTTTGTGTGTGTGTGTGTGTGTGTGTGTGTGTGTGAAAAAGTGTTTGGTGTTTGACTACAGACATTTAGAGATTTGTTACATTCACTTAAGTTGAAAGAATCTGCAGATCACACCAATAAATGATCAAACAACTCAAACACGATCACTGCGCATTATTGTGTGCTTACACCAGCCTCCTGTCTCCAAGGTCCTTTTTATTTTTGGTGTTTGTCTATTAGGGACCTCCCTGACCTTCCTCATGCAAATGCAAAATGCCTGAGGTAGGGAGAGCAGCAGGAATACCCCCCCGCCCCACCAGGCCTCCACGCACACTAAACAGCAGACAGAGCAACATCACTGATGTACATGACACTGATTAAGTCAGATTTAAGGGGGGGGCAGCAGGGATGAAGGCGAGGTTAAACCGTGGCCTGTGGAGGAAGAAGCAAAGGTCAACAGGATGAAGCAGCTTTAAAAAAAAAAAGCTTTGGATGTGATTTACCAGATGTGTTCATAGAAAAGAAACGGCTCCCATGTAATGGCAATAGCAGGTTGGGAATATTTAAATTTTTTGCAGAACTAAATCTACTTATGCTGATTTTTATTTTATTTTTTCACTATTTGAGAAATTGTTGTTCAGTGAAGCATTGGTGAATCTTTCCTCATTTTACCCTTGCAAGAAAACTGGATGTGTGTGTAATCATACCAAGGACCCTGATGTAGGCTATTACAGAAGAGCTGAAGATTAATATAGAAATTAGGTTGACTGGCTCCCAGAAGACACAGTGGTGTCACAAATTTGAGTTACTGTACCAACATTGAAGATGATGTCGTTTATTTTTTTTATGGATGACCAGAGTCATGTCTTTATGAACCATCTGCAGCAATGTTGCTGTTATTGCAGCAACATTTTGCATGCATTGGATCTGGTTAAAAAGGAGGGGGAAAAAGAAAGTTTAAATGAAACCACTCAGTGTTTTCCCCAGTAAACAAATCCAGTGCATGCACAAAATGACCTTTGTGTTCGGATTAGCTTTTTGTGGAACGAATCATGTTTCCCAATGTGCCAAAAAGCATCCTATCTCCCCGCTCTCCTGCAGCCCTCGAAAACCTCCACTCCATGTGAATTTGTATTAAGAGCACCTCTTAACTATGCAAGGATATTACTGAACACAGCCAGATAGAAATATGTGATATATATTTGGAAAAAGCAGAGTTAAACTTGACAATGGGTTTAGTGTAGTTATTTCCTCCCTCCCCCTGTTTTACATTAAAAAAAAAATCTTGTGGATCAGTTGGATTCATTGTTTTTGTTTAATGCCAGTTTCCATATACAAACTCTCAGTGGAATATAATTACAGCAGCATAACTAAAGGGCATGGCTCAAGGAAAACAAACAAACAAACAAACAAACTTTCACTGTAAGCTTCAGGAAGGGGAAAAGGCCTATTCCTGAGAACTTGAGCTGGTATTCACAAGGACGGGACTCAAAAGCTAAAAACTCCCATCTCTTCTTATGCACAATCCTGGAACTACAAGTACTCTTATCACACGGATGCAAAGTTTCCAGTCTGGAAAATATTATGCAATTAATAATAACTATATTTATCAGGGGGACATTTTACATCCAGATTTTACAGGGAGCAAATTTAACGAAGCTAGAACTGCCAGGTAAAATCTCTTCAGGTAATTTATTTATCTGTTTGTCCTCTTGTGTCCAACGGAAACAAAACAGGCAGAGAAAAATAAAAAAAATGAAATAACAATGAAAAAATAATCATTCAAACATTCTTACTCACTGATCCTGTCAAGAGTGCTTGAACGATGCAATTTAACTACGTGCTCCATTTTTACTCCAAAGATTTTAAAATTTCAATTTGAAAAATAAACAGAAAATGGTCCCAAAGTTGGAAGTTCAGTTGAGAAAACGAGAAAGATTTTCTCCACTACTAAATTTTAAGCAGTTTGTAGCAAATGTTAAAGTGCTTGAACAGTTGATTAATCTGGGGTTGTCCTGATTTGCTCAGCTCAATATTTAGTTTGTTTAAAAAAGGTTGAATACTTCAGGATGCAAATAGTTTATACCAAACATTTTTGTCTGTCTTTACGCTAACAAACCAAAGTCACTGATTGTAAATGGAAATGTTTTACTGCAAGTTTGGGAATGTTTGGTTGGTAAAGGACACAAGTGACTCGTCAACATAACACCTTCCACTGTAAATAAGGTGGGAGTTTGCTTTTCTGTGGTGTTAAAAGCCTAAAGGCAACAACCCCAGTCCTATTTGAATATACAAGCAAATATCTGAATATTTGCCATAATCAATACTTTCTTGAAATCGAACTATTAGACTGATTTAATTTAGAATCAAGGATATCAGTGTCATCGATTTTATCTATAGAGTGAGCTTTAATTTAGCTTCTATTGTTTAATATTTCTGTAATAATGAAGTGTATTAAGTGTGAAAAACAATATCCCTCTGTCTGTAATAAGTTGCAGTTATTGTGGGCAGTGCTATACATTTTTTTTCTGTCTCTTTTTTATTTTTGCATTTCTTAACCCAGAAATAAGTGTTTCTGCCTCTACGTGGCTCCTGACTATGTGAAGCTCATGTTCTCCCTCAGTGTCTCTCGCTGGCCTTGAAAGGTGTTTTGCTTCAGTGCACTTTGGTCACCTATTTGAACAATGCATGTGTCCTTTATAGCAGCTGAAAGCTGGGGAAATTGCCTTTGCATTTAATTATAGACTAAAACGGTTGGCAGGAGGCAAAATGTGCCGAGCTGATTCTATGACACAAGACTAAAGATTAAAAACATTTTGAAGAACTATTTTTTTAATGCCAATTTAAAGATCTACATGTTTTTTTTTTCTTTGCTAGTTGTTTTATTTTTCCATCTGTCTGTCCTACCCTTCACGACGGAAATAATAGGCTTGTTCCTAATAGCACCTTCACATGGGTTGATCCTGAGAGGATGAAGGGATGATAAAGAGCTCTATTCATAGAGCTTGAAACAAGGCTGAATTGTGTGGAGGCAGAGTCGTAACTTTCAGCTACGGAGACAAGAGGCTCTCGGTGTTTTTGGCCTCTTCGTCAACGCGGGCTCATTGATGGGTTTCAATAGCAGATGTGAAGGGTTCTACCTCTCCTACGAAAACACCTAGTTCCATCGTCGCTCCCCATCCCAGCTTTTATGATGAGGAGAACGCAGGAAAAAGCCAAACTCTTCCTGATAAAACGCATCGAGGTTCTGTGTGTGTGTGTGTGTGTGTGTCGACGCACAAATGGAAAAGCACACATTTATTTTTCAGCTCCAGCTTGAGCACTTAGACACCTGGTCTCATGACAAAAGCCATCTCTTAAAAGACTTGAGGAGTTAGCAGTCTCCTTATCGTGATTCTTTTTTTGTTGCTCTTTGTCGTCCTCTCAGCAACCTCTCAGTTCTTGTGACATTTCTGTATCCACTGTCTTCTCCTCTGTGACTATCAGAATAGTTTTAAGAGACCTTGGTCTTTTTATTAGATTTTAACATTTTCAGATATCACAACTAACCGCTTTTGCTAATTTAATTTGTCTTTATTTATTTATTTTTATTTGACTAGAGCTTGTGTCACAGCAAAAAAACAAAAAAAACTGACGTTTTGACACAATAGCATTTCCTACAACTCAAGTACTTCGTTACATTCTGGTGTAAAAACCCAAACCATTGCCCAGCAGTTGGTTAATTGGTGCTGTGGGAATGTGTCCGTATTTACTCCACATCTCACGAGCTTGTAGTAAATATGGATATTTATGGGTAGGTATTAAAGAGCCCACTTGGATTTGATGGGGATGGAACACCTGGCTACACATTTTTATTCACACTGCAGTTAATACGCGAAAGGCTTGCTCGGATTGAGACGTCACAATTTTTCTTCGAAGAAGCACATTTAAAAACCGGTACATCACACATGAAAACCCTACAGATAACGCCAACACACTTTCAACTGAATGATGATAGATTTACTCAATGTACCTATTAGTGTATATCAGTGTGTGGCCTGATTTATTCTGTGTAGTCAAAAATGATAAATTACAACAGAAATGTTAGATCCCACAGAGCCTGCAGGATTCTTTCATTTATGTTGTGAATAGAGGTACCAGCAGTTCTGTGGATAAACAGATTCGTACTGGCATATGGTAACATTTAAGAGACTTGCATTTGATTTTCGTTCCCATTCTCTCTCTCAAATTATAGGCACATACGTTTAAGCGTAAAATTGGTATGTGATGTTTGGTCAGTATCCACAGTAAGCGAACAATGAAGCTGAAAACTGAGCCATTTTGCCACAACTGTGATTTTCCAACTCCATTTTATTTGTTGATGTTTTAGAATTAGCCTCTAAAACATCTGATAGCAGAATACAATGGCTCCTCAAACTGTTAACATTCAAAAATGATTTATTTGGTTATAAAAACACATCAAATATCACCACAAGAACAGCACGTCCACAGTAAGTGATGCATCATGACCTGGGGGTGTCTTTTCTTCAGATAGAGCTAAGGTTTTCAACCAGAATGGATGATGGTCTGAGTGGTTCAAAAATACCTGGCAAGTCTGCATTAACATGCTTTCACGTTTTGATAAAGTTTGAATGTATTCAGGTTTCGGTTCTAGTTGTTTTATTTTAATCTGTGCAGGTTTTGGATCTGTACCCTTGTTAGTGTTTGGGTAAAATCATAGCAGTCTTTTTGTCCGTACAAATCTTCCCTTTGAGTTTTTATTACTTTACTGACGTGGCAAAAGAACTTCAGACAAATTCGATTTAATAATAGAGTATGTCTGCACCATAACAGTAAGAAAACGAATCCTCTAAAAGTGGGGATCACAGCCGTGCCTTCTACACTGCTAGCGCATTTTTAACTTAATTTTTTTATTATTTTTTTTTATTTTTAGTTCTTTTTAACTATTGAGCTGTTGTTCAAACCAATGAAGGGACATTTCATCAACTCATATTGCTTACATAAGTAGCTCTATGTAGAGCCATGAATTATGTCTGGTATATCTGGCATATCTCCTGTTTATATATATATATATATATATATATATATATATATATATATATATATATTTTTTTTTTTTTTTTAACTCCACTATCTCAGGTGGAGACGGTGTTTGGCTCTCCCAACATGACGGTGGCTTATCACGTGACAGGAGGGGAGACAGTTTACCCTCCCTCTGTAGTAGCAGAGGGTTTGATGTCCTACGGCCGTGATAAGCTGATTGCAGACCTGCGACAGTACCTCCCCATGGTGACAGCCCTGCCTCTTCCTGTTGCTTTGTGGAGATCCAGCCCCGCCACTGGCTTCCAGCTTAAAACAGGTCAGCCGACTCTCACTCAGGGTGAAAACGAGTGTGTCACAGATCAGCTTGAGACTTCACAGTGTTTTTTCCCCCCTGCTGTGATTTTACCCTGCAAAGAGAGGGGGAAAAAAATACTTGTTTGTCACACCGCACACATAAATTGACACATTACGTGTGCATAATGTAAAGTTTATAACACACAGTACGTCTAAACCAAGTCTTACATTGTGCCATTCTTTGTGTTGCAGTGTTGCAGTTTGTAGGGGCAGGTGATGACCCCCGATCCTGTCGCTTCTTGCAAATGATGGAACAGAGACTTGAGAAGGTCTTTTCTGAGGCGCAGGCCAAAGTTCTCAACGCTAAAAGCCGACTGGCAGTTCAGGTAAAGCGGCGACCTTAATTCGCCCGGGCTGGGCTGCTCTGCTACTGTTAGTCATCTGGCGTTTTATAAGATTTGGCAGCTTCAAACAAATGCAAATTGCTCACCATTTGTGCAAAATTCTCCCCTCGTGAATTGGGGTGTTTCTGTTTTTTATTTATTTTTTTTCACCAGCTGCATGGTAATTATGCCAGTGAACCACTGTTTGTATTCATTTTAATGCACTGTCACATTAAAGTGCACCATGTATTAAAGCTAATTTGACACTGACGCGTTTAAATAAAACGCTTTTATAGATAACTGTTCCGTTTTTTTCCCATTTGCTTCTGTCGTTTCCTACGTCTGCATCTTGTTTTCTTGCTAAACTGATATCTGGGTTTTTTTTCCCCCCATCTTTTCTTAGATTCTGAGTGTTTCTCAGACACCAGGCTCTCCTGCTGTGTCTTTAGTCTACACTGTAAAGAACGGGACTGTATTTCTCAACGGAACAGTTGCCTCCAACCTTCTTGGTCAGTTTTCTGCTGAGCTGGTGGGCTACTTCCTCTTCTATCCTCCTCTTATTATTGCTGAGCGTAAGTTGCATTTTTCTTCTAGTCTGAAATAAATGTGTTAATGCAGAATTCAGCTGCTGCAAACAGTGTACATGTTTCATTAGGGAGTGCTTCTTTGGCAGCCTCAAATCTATTGTGTTAATTTAGAGAATGTTTTTATGAGCCGTGGTCCACATGGAGCCACTGAGTCCGTCTTGTAAAGTGCCTGTCAGCCTAAATGACTGCCGGTTTCCAAGGGATCCCGTGCTCTCGGCTATTCTGCAGCTTTTGAAGAAATATTCAGTCTTCATCTGTTTTAAAAGTGCAAAGATAAATAAGCAGTGACAGGAATCAGCAGGAGACTAAACAGCAGTCCCAGTGGGAGTCCAGTGTGTCTCCGCAAAAAGAAATACGACAGGCAAAGGTCTAACATAAAAAAAAAGAGAGAAGCAAGTAGTGGTTGGATGCGATTAAAAGAATCTAATTAATAGGAGGCTTTATGTTTAGCTAATTGTGATTAATCACAATTTTTTTTTTCAAAAAACGATATATGACAAAATAAGAAAAGTTATTCAATTTGAGCATCTTTTTAATGAATAAGTCCATAATAATCATAAATGAAAAGTAATCTATACACTAACAAAGGAATCTGTCTTGGTTTATTAAGAACTGTTATACTGTAGTTATCCGATGATGCTCTGGTTCTTACTACCTTTAACATACAGCGGCTGTTACATTTTCTCTATATGAAATGTATTTTTTCTTAACATTCCTCTCCAGTGAGTCTAAATACAGTATTATTATCTAAAAGGTGGAAATAAAAGCAAAGATAAAACATCTGGATTGAGAGCCCTCTGGCATGAGATGTGATCACATTTTCATCTGATAGTTTTCTTATCTTGTCTGCAGGCTCCATACCACCACAGATATTCTCTAATTTTAAGTTTTAAATGTTGAAGCTCTGTAAATATAAAGTATCCTCTCAAAAAAATAAATTTCCCACTTTTCTTGTGTCGTGCACTGTTTATTAATTAACTCTCTCATCATCACTTGCCCTTTTACATTTGATATTTATTATTTAAACACTGTGTCATTTGCATTTTCAAAGCACATTAACACAATTTTTAAAAAATATATTATTTTTCTGTAATTAGTTTTTCAAAGTTAATGCTTTCAAGCGAGACATCATGAATGGATACATTGTACGTATCTATTGCACTACATTCATGTATATATCTTTTTTTTTAATCAAGAATTTCCACTTGTTTTAGTTTAATAGTTTCACTGAGATGCTTTGTTAAAATTTTAAATGTTTACAGAATTGTTTCTTTTTCCCATAAAGACTTTTCTGATACTTTTTGTAAACATAACAGCCATGCAACCTTGATAAACTATTCAGATTTTATATTACGAACTCTGTAGATTAATCTATTACCGTATTTTTTGGTAATATAAGCCGCGACTTTTTCCCCACACTTTGAACCATTCGGTTTATAGCCAGGTGCGTCTTTTCTGTGGATTTTTCTTCAACCGCCAGGGGGGGCTCTTTAGCGGGAAGTGAATCGTTGGAAGTCAAAATTGGAAATCAAAGAAGAAAGTGCTAATTTTCATTTAGCACATGCTAACAGCAGGCACGACTGAGAAATTTCTTCAAACTCATAACCCCTCATCATGGAAACCACACAAAGAAGTTCATAAGATGCAGCTTTTAAGTTGAAGGCTATCGATCCGGCAGTACAGATCGAAAAATACGGTATTTAGCTTATTCAGCCATCAATGTGCAGAGTAAAATTACACGCATTCGGCTTTCAAGTGTTTCAGGATCCGATGATAATTCATGGAAATTATTCAAAGAAATACCTCTTTTGAAATGTGGACTGTGGACTCTAGCGTTGGGATGTCTGTGCTTGCTGCAGCATGCGCTACGTGGTGATTATATTTTTGGATGCTCTGATTTTCCCCACTCGCAAACAACAATAGTCTTTTCCAGCATCCTATCAAACAGAAAAAGTTAACCCTCAATGGGCCAAGACTGCTGCTGTTTCCGGCCAGAACCTTTGCATGTAAAAAAAACAAACAAAAAAAACAAACTGACGCAGATAATTACATTAATATTTTTAACACGGATTAAATAATTGAAATTAATGCATTGAAGTCCCCATGTAGGTCACTACAGGTGTCTGCGGTTTGAACTACACCTTTTTAATTCTGTGCTGCTTGTATTTCCCCACCTTTTGCTTGATAAAAATGGACTTTCACTATGTGTAGAATAACGCTCAAAATCACAAAGGACTTGACGCTTGAGACATTTGAGCAGCATGAGTCACAACCAAGAGACTCGCTTTTCTGTTATACCTTGCGGCTGATCACAGCCTTGAGAGCATTTTTTTCTGCCTCTGGCAACAGCCAGCACTTGGAGCAATGTGTCTGTCACATTCCTGTGACAGATGTGATATTTCGAAAAAAATAAAATAAAATGCCCTGAGATGGTGTCTCTGAAACTGAGACTTTTCACTGAGCAGAGCAGATGGGTAAATATGTGGAACTTCTGATTTAAGTCCAGTTGAAATGATTTTTTTTTGCCAACATCTAACAGGAGAAAATCACGAATGCTACAATTATTTGTCGTATAGTTGAAGGGGAAACTGTTGTGCAAAATGGGAATTTTTAATGGTTGAATATTTTTACCACGTCACATCCATCATGATGCAAACCTCAGATACTGGCTGGCAACAGTCTAGGGTTGTGGTAAAAAAAAAAAAAAGACAAGCTAATTTTGTCTTTTCATGCTTAATTCTGCTTCCAGGCAGAAAACCCATAAAGACAATGTTTCTAAGACTTTGTGACTTTGCCAAAACTGAACAAGAAAAATTCTTGATACTGGATGCTTTTAGCATGCCCATCACATCCAGCTCCTATTTCTTTACATCAGGTTTTTATAGTTGTTCATTCTCAAACCACACATCAAACAGTAAAGATGTAGAGAACAACACCATCATTTTGAGTAACAGAAAACTTGAGGCTTGTTAAGACAACATCTTCCTGTTGGAAACATTATGCTGTTTGTTGAACGACGCATCCATTTGAATGATTTGGAAATAACAAGCTTTCCATTAAAATTAAAAAAATCTACAAGATCATAAAACTTAGACATATATAACCTTCACAAATATACTAACAGAAGAAATACAAACAAATTTCACAAGAACTCTGAATATCTCTGTTTATTTTTAAAATTGAAATCAAAATCAAAAACATTTAGAGACAGTAATTTTAACCCTTTGAAGACGAGGTCCAAATGGGCATCCCGACGCACAGTCTCTCTTCTCTGTGCGTCAGCGCTCGCTATAAAGCCATGTAGCGATAGCTAGCAAAACTACTACTAACCCTGCACACACCACGAACTCTAACTAACACACTTATAGTCTAAAAAACCCATCGAAACACTCTTAGTAAAATCCACAGCATCACTGTGCCCTAGTCTCTTGCCGTATCCAAATCCCCCCCCCCCCTCGTCACTTTCCGCGAGTCTCCATTCTACCTAGCAACAGACCGTCAACACATTTTTATTGGTTGTTTCGAAATGTGGTACATTTAGACCCCACAAAATAAGGCGGAAATGATCGATCTTATTTCTGGCTTTATTTTGAAGTAAATAACCACAAAACCAATATAAAAACACCACTTTTATAAAGTTTGAAGTCCGTGCTGTCCAACAGAGTCGAAATGAAAACTCGGTATGCGTCCATGTTATTACGAAGCCTTGTTAATGCGTCACATGCTTGTACGCCACATGGCGGGCAGCGACTCCATATTAACTAAAATAATGACTGACTCATGGTATATCTTCTAGCTTAACCTATATTGTATTGTTTTATTATTTCCCTTGGCACTCCAGAGTGAATGGATAACATTTATCAGGATTGAGAAACAAGTTTATTTTTAATCGGTAATGTTAGTTTAAATAAAATGTGGTTCATCTGAAAGCCTTTTATTTCTTGATTTGCAGCTGGTGTGTCCTTGGCAGAAACAGTTATGCTCGATTGCTACGAATCGCTACAGTGACTTACTAAAAGTAATCTGGAGTTTATCACTTATCATTTTACTGTCCTGGTTGCGTATTTTTCATCAGAGTAGATATGTGATTTATTTGTGGATGGTGAATAAGTGGCTCAGCCTGGTAAATAAAATGTGGTTGCATAAGTTTTCCCTGACTTTATGAGATGAGTGTGTGGATCCTGCGGCGGATTATAAGAGACAGACAAAACAAGAAGACAGATATTTATTTAAAAACATATGTAGGTTTTGTTTTCCAGTCTGAGAAGAACGGAAGGTTAGGATTTTTCCCCGAAATTCAATCTGGAAATAATTTTTCTTGTGATCTTAAGTAATTTTTAGTTTATTTTCTGGTTAAATGAAGATAAATGGAATGTCCGATAGAGTGAAGAGTCTCTTTCGTTTCTTTTTGTACTTTGTTGGTGAAGTTAGGCTGAAAGATTTGGTTAACTTACAGACCCATTTCGGTTTCCAAGCATAGAGATGAAGACGAGCTCCCCTGTAAAAGACACAGGAACTGACAGAAAGAAACTCAAACACAAAATACTTTAGACAGCTGTCATTTATTGTGCTTGTTTTTGCTGTACCTTAATGTTACCCTCTACATGGGTGGCACAAACATTGCTCCCTCATTTCAGAGGCAGTTATTGCAGCAGAAAATAAACAGTGGGTGATTTTCCACCACCCTGAGCTCTGGTCCTACAGAACAGACCTGGGATCTCACAAGACTCAAAAGTGCATGCCTGCTGCTGCTCTGTGTTGCTGTGTGACTCTTGTGTAAGCTGGACTGCATGTTTCAGCTCTTTTACTCCCTCCCTTAATCTATTTCTCTCAAGAACATGAGGAAAGTTGCAGGGAATTTTTTTTTGTCTGAAATTAAAAAGTCAATTATAGGTGGAAAATGAATTATTGCTTTAAAAATTGTTTTACGGATCAAAATATATTTTTTTGCTTTAAAAAAAAAAGTCCAAAAGCCCTTCAATGGTTTATTCTCCCGCCGCTTATTGTAAACAGTTTGATTTGAATGCTTGTCTCTGATGATCCAACTAAGCCTGCCCATAGCAGATTTTGCTGACAGTTTTTCCAACCTATCTGTTACCATTGCTCTTCTTCTTCTCACCCTTTCGCCCCCCACCGATCTTCCCCTGACACGCCTGAGTGTGCACTTATGCAAGTCTGCTTTAAGAGGCCACTGATGCAGCATTTCCCCCCCCAAACACCGCTGTGCCAAGCCCCCCCGGCACAGGAGCTTAATCAGGCAGGAAATACATGTAAGAGAATACAGAGACAACCAGAACTCATACGGCTTTAAGCACGTCGTCTCTTCTCTATTTGTCTGGCATTCAGAGATAACGAGGCTTTGAACAGATATCTCAACCACAGACAAGAAAAAAATAAAATATGGAAAATGTAAACTGTTGCCTACCCTTGTGATGTTTCTGGAAATTTTGACAAGACTCTTTCTCAAATACAAAATATGTGTCAACCATTTCGTCTCAGAGTACGGGGTAATCAAAGCCATTGAACTTATTGTAAATGTTTCCTTTTAATCACTCAAATCAAAGGTGGCATGAGAAAAGCTTTATAAAGTCAAAGTGCACAAGATTAAAGCTTGAAAGGAGGATGTGACTTTTATGCAAACGTTTCTTTGTCTTTGCAGCACTTGAATACCACAATCTGAACACGTCTGTTGAAACAAGAGACTTCTGGGTAGTCACAGGTAAGCATGTCATTGCTCTAATTGGGTAAGAAAAAAAAATCGTCTTCTGAAACTTACTGAAGTATCTCAAAATGCATTTATCAGGCATGCATTCATTATTGAAGTAATGTTGTAGTAATTATATGATGGAATTAGAGCATAATTTGTTAAAACTTGAGAAATGTCTGCTTGTCTTCATCACAATTTCTTTCACTTTGATCTTAACTTACAGTTAAAACCAAATTTATACATACATTTGGCACATGCAGGTTTAAAGTAATCTTTTAAATTTAACAATGTTTCTGGAAGTGATATGAATATTTTGGATTTTCCTAATAATATAATTACAGGATGTAGCATACTTACAGGATATTTACATGCATTTTAACAAATGTAAAATTAACATTTATAAAAAAATTTAATTTAAATATTCTCTTTTGGGAGAGTGGTGTCTAATTTTCTATTGTATTTTCTGTTGTTCCAAATTAACATTATCTGCTGAACAAAGAATAAACCTCAATGTTTGAAAGCAGACTTGCACGTTGGCTTCAGGTATTAGTCTCTCAGATCAGATTTTATGGCTCTTAACCTGCACATGCTGCAATATTAGGCTGAGTCAATACAAGGTCAGCACCTCCGTAATGAGATTTACTCCCACTCAACAAGACATACAACCAACAGAAATGCTTTTTCAGTTTTCAATAAAGTGGAGCACCTCTGTGGATGTTTCTTTCTTTCTTTCTTTCTTTCTTTCTTTCTTTCTTTCTTTCTTTCTTTCTTTCTTTCTTTCTTTCTTTCTTTTTCTTTCTTTCTTTCTTTCTTTCT
>NW_006799972.1:1852033-1878090 GCF_000485575.1 Poecilia formosa
CTTTCTTTCTTTCTTTCTTTCTTTCTTTCTTTCTTTCTTTCTTTCTTTCTTTCTTTCTTTCTTTCTTTCTTTCTTTTGTTTAGCACCAGTAAGAAAGATAAAAAAAACAATTTTATTTTTCTGTGCCTGCTTTTCTTTTTTTGCCTGTTAGATCACATCAAATTCATACATTTCAATAGACCTTTGAGTATTAAGTTATTAGATTTGAACACAGTTTGGTTTCTGAAAATAGATGTTTGCTTAAAATCTTAAAATTCAAACATATATTATGCCAATTTTATACATTAATTTGGATTTTTTTTTTTGGTGGCCACAACATGATAGTCTAGGAGAATATGGCATCTGATCCACATAACCTCAGTCTTTGGAGATAAAGCTCAAAATGTTTAAGATAAATACAAAAAAAAAGTATATTCTTGCCTCGGTTTTAACTCCTTGCTTGAATTTGGTAAGTGATTTTGATGATGATAATGAGAAAATTTTCAGTGATTCAGATAATGCAAAAATAACTGGAAATGTTTATGACAGCATAAATCACATGTTATATGGCAACAAGTCAATGCATATTGGAACCTAAACATGGTTAAGACGACCTGTTACGTTAAACCAAATATTAGAAAGGGGAATTGAGGAATTAAGGCAGTTCTTTTGGCAAAACCAGGTCCAAACCTGTCCTAGTAATGAGCCATACCTAATAAAAAGTGTTTACTGATCCTATTAAAATCTGCAGGTATCCATCTTTGACTGACCACAACTTGTATGTGATGAACTGCCAATATTTCAGAAAGAGCACACTTTATAGGCAGTGTTTTGGTTTCTCTAAGTGAGGTTTAAGGGCTCTTTGAAGTTAAAGCTCCAGTTTCCCAGCCGAACACACATTTTGCTGTTGTCTTCTGTGACGCTGGAATCAAGACGTTTATGAAGCATCCACATGTCGTAATTCACAAGTTCTTTGCGGTGCTGTTTGAACATTGTAAAATGTCGGGATTTAACACTTTTACTACCAGTTATTTTCCCCAAACGTGAAAACACTCAACTTATTTTGCTTGTCCCCTTTAAGTTTTCATTTTAGGCTGTATAAACCAAAAGGACGTGTCAACATTTCTTACCCTCTTCTTGTTCTTTTTTTATTTTACTTTTTGCCCTCAAGAACAGTTTACTATCTGTCTTAACAACCATCTCTCCACTCTCTGCCTTACGACTGAACTTGCAGTGATCCAGGATGTCGATAATGCCAGCCTGGAGGGACAGTACCAAAGCTTTGCCAGTCTAATGGAGCAGCGGTTGGCGGACCTGTTTGTGTTGGCGGGGCAACAGGGCACTCGTTTTAGACGAGCCACGACTGTGGGCAGCTTCACCGTCCAGGTACTAAAACAGCGGGCATCAGTTTATTTTGTCTTCTCTGATATTTTGCCAGACTGCCCCTGCGTGTTTATGAGAAGTCAGTGAAATGAAATTGTTTATGTTGGCTTCTTTCAAATGCTATGAATATTTCATAAGGCGCACACTTTGATAAACACTTTTGAAACACTCGAGATGAGTGCTTGTGGTCCGTGCCTCATAATTAGGGAGCTCCTCAGCTCGTCATTTACTAATTGCCCATCAGAAACAAGCCAGAGACCTTTCACCAAACAACTGCTCTTAACATTTCAGTTTAGTCATTTAAGCAGAATTGCACAAAAATGTAATTAACTGCTTAGCCTACTGCATCATTTCTGATGACTGTGGCGTAAGACATGTTGTCTTCCACCAGATGGTGAGCATCCGCAGAGTGTCCGGGCTAAAGAATCCAGCAGAGATGACCTACTACGTCCAGCATAATGGCATTCCTCTGTCTGGCACGTCAGCTGCCAAGGTCCTGAACACAGTGGACTCTCAGACCATGGCGCTCACCCTGGGCTACTTTGTCCAGGTGCAAGCAGAACGTAAGCACACTTCCTTTCTCCCATGTTTGACCATAAGGAACTTTTTTTTTAACAAACCCTTCACAGCAAGGTAAATGAAAACACGTGATTCACCGTCGGCTTGGAAAGAAGAGCTGGCTCTGGGGGTGACAGGCCCAGAAAAAGGGGGGTTGCTCTGTAATCTCCTTGAAATGCTCCCAGCAGGACGGTGTTTGTTTAAGGCTGCAGATCTGCTCAACGCTAAGAGGGAAAGAGAAGTGGAGAAAGGGTGCGCACACGCAGCGTTTTCTCATAGATCGTAGCCTACAATAGCTGAATCAGGGCCTCTGTATATCAGATTGAGCTGCACGATGTCACTTGGCGAAGGCGACTAATGATTCTGCATGTTTTAGAATGTCGTCTTTTGTTATTGCTTTAAAATCTCTACCCTTATATAATCTTTGCAGCTACTGTAATGTCCAGACTAGAAGCCACTGCTTTTTTCACACGTTTTGAAAACGCTGTGGCGACAGTGATGCGGCCAATAATATGGATGTTTGACTTGAGACGAAAGAGAGAAAATGAAAGAGAGACTGAGGAAGTGTGTGACGAAGTCATTCTGAGGCTGTTCAATTCCAACACTGAAGAAGGCGACTTTACTAGTGTTGGCAAGGCAGGAAGATGAAGATAGCAGTCAGTGGTTGTTCCTGGTAGGCTGCCATATTTTATTTTGTCTTAAGCAGCCATGTTCAGAAAAACATTTAGTACATATTTGTGCATAGTACTGAAATAAAAAAAAGCTGTAAATAATACTTTAACAAAAATCTTCCTCTGTAACATATTTCTGTATGAATATTTCATGCTACAACATGGCAGATACACAAGTGTGACATATATATATATATATATATAGTCTACTTAATTAAGAAACGGCGAAACATCTTTCTGCTTTTTCAGCTGTGGTCAAGAACCCTCCAAATAACCTCTGGATTATTGCTGCAGTTTTGGCCCCGATCTCAGTGGTAACACTCATCATTATCATCATCACAGCTGTGCTGTGCAAAAAGAACAAGAACGACTTTAAAGCTGACGCCATTGGTAACCTCAATCCCAGAGCCAAGGTAAGTTTCCCTCTATCAGTCCTTTAGCTTTAGCTGTGCAGTTAGTTCAATTTCCATGCTCGCTAAATATTACAATTATTTGTTGTTTGTTAGTATAAAGTTAATCAGCTAAGAAAATGTGCTCTTTTATTGTGTTTTTGTGCTTTGTGTGTCAATGTAAAACATCTACAGTTCATGGATCATATTATTAAATACCACACTAAATGATTTCTCCAAACCTCCTTGGGCATGTTTACCTATAATAAATATCTGCAGTAATGAGTTTTTTTTTTGTTTTTTTTTCCTGTGTGTCTGAGCCAAGTGATGGAGATAATATTTGACGTCACAGATGCTGTCTGACCAGTTGACCTTCCTGTCCATCCATGACATGTGTAACATTCATTTGAAGAGACTTTTTATTCCTCAAGCTCTCAGTTTGAGTTGCACCATCGCTCCTTGACCCACCAATATAATTTAGGCTATTCTGCTAGCACAATTATTGGCAGAAATGACTGCTGGCTGACAGTCAACCACATCAGGGAAACAACGTTGGTTAGATTTTCGAATTGAAGATATTGTCACCTTCACTACTGTGGTGAACCGTGATTACACTGGACTCACCACAGGACGTCTATAAATCCCTCGATTTGTTAAATCTCCAAGTTGCTGCTCTTACACAACATTTATCTTGACTTTCTCCTCCTCAGTTGATGAATCATCACATATATCTTACTTCATGACTTCATGACTTCATGAGTGTAAATTGTACCCTTTTCTGTCAGCTATGTTGTTATTGTTTGGATACTGCGCAGTGTGTTAATGCACTGGTTTGCCACTCCAAATGTAACTACATCACTCTCCTGTAAAAATTTTGGTTGGATTCTTAGCAAGCTTGTTCTCACTTTTCTCATTTATTACTTTTTAAAATAGTTCCCGGTGTCGCACATGACAGTTAATATGATTGAACCAAATAACCCAAACCCAATTACCTAAACTCTTTTAATCCTTTCAGTCTTTATTTGGGAGAATCTCAGATAATCTGGTAGCCAAACTTAGATCTCGCTTTGCACCTTTTTTAACAGCCTCCTTTGTGTTTTCAGATGGCGTATCGGAGGGATGTGAGCTATTATCACCAGGTATCTATTTCTCTGTAATTCTTCTGATTAGTAATCTGTGTTTTTATTTCCAAGGCTCTGCTGAGCATGCCGTGGGATTTGAATGGGATTCTGTTCAGAGAACACTGCTGATATAATTCAGTAAATCCAGCTGTGCTGATGAAAACCAAGGATATAACAGCACTTCAGAGTAACAACGCTTTCAAAAAGTAATTTTCTGGGAAGCAAGGCTAATATTGTCCTTTCTTCTTATTGTAGCTGTCTCTAGATAGCAGGATTTAAAAGGTTAGGCCTTATAGAGCAACGGTGTTATGCAGGCTGTTTTAAGCAGAAAGATCTTTTCTGCCTGAGTACATGCAAATACTTATAGTGCTTTCACATTGAGATGATACACTTGTTTATCTTGTTTTGGTCTTTGAATATATCGGAGCAGACAAATTAAAATGCAGAGTGTAGCTAACGGCAGACCCCATCGCTTTCTCTGCTGATTCATTCATAGTGCAGTAAAATCTTATGCATTTCAACCAAAGCGGTGATCAGATTCTAACTACGGAGCAGTTATCACACGCACAGTGGAAGCTCCTGTTATCTCGTTTTATAAAACAGAGACCACTAAAATCATTTTCATTAACCATCACGTGTGGTCTGCCAGGATATTTGACATATTTCATTTTCAGAGTACACCGTGAATACTTGCTACTAAGGAATATGGAAGCAAAGGAAAGCTCCTGAAAAAAATGCTCAAAGATAGTGACTCCTAAAATTTTATAAAGACCCTCGCATCAAGCCCTCCGCAGTACGGAATGTGCAAACCGAACCCTTTCATCATGCTTACTTGTTAGTGCTTCCTCTTTAAAGACTAGCAACAGCAGCACTTTCAATAAAACTCTCAGAGTGTGTGTGTGAGAGTGTGCTAAAGAAGATGAACGTTCAACGGGAGTATAACACATTGATTTTGCAGTCTGGCCCGGCTGCTCTCGGGCAGTGATGTGTGTCAGACAATTTATGACTTCGAGATGACAGCAGTCGTAAATTTTTCAGCATGTATTTGCGTGAGTGGTCTTCTATTCATAAGCATACCGATACCACATTTTACACAAACTTGGTTTTACACTTTTATCTTCTCTTGCATTCTGCTGAGCTTAATCAGTGGGTTTCCACAAAGACCAGTGTATCTCATCTTGTTGACTGCTGCTGTTTGGTATTTATTATTTAACCAGAGACAGGAAGAACATGAAGAAGAGTCACAGTTAAATCTGTGCTTATCTATTCAAAGGCGTGACGTGCGGTAATCCCAGTTCCGCTTTTTAAATCCCTTTGACTTTTAAGGATGTACTCGGCAACTATGCCGAGATGCTTGTCTGTGCGAATCTTGCGGCGGACTCATACATGTCTTTGCATTTTTTACACCGAACTGCATTTTCTGAGCAGAAGGGGGGAAATTAGTTATAAAAAACTCTCTCCTGTCACTCTTTATTCCTGCCTAACACGTCCATCAGCCAGTCCAGGGATTTGACTATGCCAAGCAGCACCTGGGCCAGCAGGGAGGAGATGAGGAGACGCTGCCTGTCAGTCAGGACACTTTAGTGATGTCCCTACAAATCCGGGACACATCACTGTCGCTAGAAAAGGCACTGCAACAAGACGGGACAGCCAACAAAAAAAGTCACACTGCTGACAAACACAAAAGGTAAGATACTCCCGCTGTTCCTCTCTTCAAGCTATGATCTCTGTTACCCTTTTATTTTCCAAAACTGTGTCAAAGCTATAATGTTGAATGTTGAAGCTTTGGTTTAGCATTCTGGGAAAAAGAGATGGAGCAGGGTTGATGGGTGGTACTCGCACACTTTGCAGAGGCTGTATTTCTCTACGTGGTCGTCTGGGGTTTGGTTCCCTGTCTCAGGCTGTTTGTTGCATGTCTTTCCTGTCTTTCTCCTCCCTTTTTCCTAAATTTGTGATTCTGGTATTGTTGATGGAAGAGAATGGTATTGTGAGACAGATATTAAGAATAAATGAATAAATAAACTAATAAAAAACAGATAAATAGAGAAATACATTTTGCCACTCAGAAAGAGATTTGTTAGGGGTTTAGCAAATGTATACAGCTGCTTATTGCCCCCACCAACAGGGGGCGCCCCCATTTAAGATTAGTAATAAAAATGAGAACTCAAAGTTCACCGAATATTCTTTATTTATTTATTGTTTAGTATGGTTGACATTAAGAAGTTGATAGGTTTTTATTTAATTCAAATTGATCAATTCTGTTTTTCTCAAGCAGCAGCTGTTGATACCAGGTTGCTCAGATGATACGTTAAAGTTTCTTAATTTCCTTTTTCGGTTTTATTTAAAATTACACCAGATTTCAGCTGCAATATTTAACAAACATGCTAGTAAAAAAAAAAATCCATGCATTCATACTTGGTGGATACAAAATCCTGCACTTCATTTGTCTTCTAATCACAATTTTCTTTCAGTGAAAGTGAACTACACGCCTCTGTTAGATTAACACTTCTTTGTGTCTTTCTCTTTGCAGCATTGCCTGCTTTAGAGTTTTTCATTGCTGTTATCAATTTTAACAGACTGTTAGGGGTTAGAACATGATTCTTTGATCTCACAGGCAGTCTTATAGTTTTTTTGTTTTTTTTCAGCTAAGGACTGATTAGCTCTAAGTCCAGCAAACACTACAGTGTTTGAAGTCATGGGAACAAGTATGAACACAGCAACTGTACAGTTAATCTGCGAAGCAGTCGCGGCTCATTATAGACATGAATACACATTGTTAGAAACATATGCTCAACCATACAGTACGAAATGCGGTTTAAAAAAAGCAAATCTTGAACTCGTTGTCATTTTCTGACAATTTCTTCAAAGACATTACAGAATTTTTTGCAGTTTTCTCAGAGTAATAAATGTCATAATCTCTAAGGCTTTTAAAAATGTTGAAATTGTTTTTTATTTTTTCTCCTACTTTTATTCCAGGATTTGTTTGTTTCTCCAGCTATGTGACATAAATGAGTAATTAATATACAGTGGGAAGTTCCTGGTCTTTGACACAGGCAGGGTTCAAATGCCAACGTCAGGACATTTGCTGCATTCTCCATTCCCTCTCACTGCTTGCTTTCTGCCTGACAAATGTGGTAACAACGGTGTAATTTGGAGATAATTTTCTTATTTTACATTTTTGTTGTTGTTTATAAAAACATACCTAAGATAAATGAATTTGACACAAGTGAAATGATATTTAGCTCCACCAACGTTTTTTAAACACTACAAGCAAAATATTTGTGTAATAGAGATTTTTCTGTTTCATGCTATTTAGCTTACGTCCAGCAAGACAGCTTGGCCGTGCAAGAAGTATTCTTTAAACATGCATAATGGTTTGGATATTTATTTAATTTTGATAAACACATTATAGTTAATGGACAAGAGCTTTAGTGGATATCAGGGAAAAGGTGAGGTTGTAAAAAAGGAAGGGATGACATAACCTGGCTGCCAGCCCAGCTTCCTGGGAACTTAACCGCCTTTCCTGTTGCTATGGTTACTTGCAGCAAGTTGCCAAGTGAAGACGGTTCCGTCATCAGCGACGAATCAGAGAAGCTGAATTCTAAGAGGGGCCTGACGGTGCCGAAAGTCACAGCGCAGCAGAAATCGACAAAGGAGGAGGCCCGCAGGAGGGACGGTGAGAGTCGCACGTAGATGCAAATACAAACGAGTCATTTTACCGCTTCTTCGCTGGCAAGGTCAAGAGCTTAAAAGAAAAAGCAAAGCAAAAAATATATCTTTTCCCTTTTTGGATAAAGATGTTTGCACTGTCTAAGGTTTTCCATCGTACAACGGGTCAGTTAAAAGGAATGCACTGGCACTGCAGCGTTTTGGTTGTCAGAAAGGTAACCACTCCCCCTCCAACCCCCCAGCAGTAGGTGGAGATGGACCAAATGAATATGCATGAGACAGACACTTTGCTGAGACGTTATGGTGTGTTTGACTGCTGGGTACTGTGACAAACCAAGATGAGCACGCACACACACACACACACACACACACACACACACACACACGGTCTAATACTCAACTCTTATAAGTCCAGAAATACCTTGTGAAATCTCATAACTCGTTGTTCCATTAAATTTTGTTCTACTTTGAATAATGTCTTGTTCTGTCCCCTGTTCTGAGGCTAAGTGCTCCAAATGTGGCGGACACGAGTAAAAATTCCTCCAGTTCCATCTCTCTGCTTGTAAATTTGATCAAATTTGTCAGATTCTGATTTTCCTAACGGCTGGATTTGAATAATTCAACTGCTGAGTTCGGCGAAACTGGAACTCAGTCCGTTTCTTTTTTCTTTTTTTTTTTCTGACGCTGGATAACGGACAAAAGTGCAGAGTCAGTTTCTTTCATTTATCACACAGATGCATTACCACAACACTGGAAGCCAAAGCTGTCCTTGTGATCTATTGTTGCTATCTACAACTTCATTTACTGAGACAGATGACTTTTGTGTGATACAATTCAGAAACTGATGGTTCACATTCTTCTTTTTTTTGGGGGGGAGGGGATGGAAGTAAGGGAAGAGGGCGGCCAGACAGGCGGGATGACAACTCTCCCCCCATTTGATTGATACGGTAATGATTATTGGTATTTGCTGTCTCTTTGTTTGTAAACTTCTGCTCTTGTCTTCAGATCCATACGACACATCTTCTGGCTCCCTGCAGCTCATTTCCATAAAGCCTGTAACTGCACAGACAAATTGCTCCCACCCTGCATCCTCCGACCGCAGCCAGGACTCGGCCATCATCAACGGAGAGGTGATTTACACCCACATCTACACTTAGACAGATGTTGGTTTTTATTGAGCAAGAACGTTACTTGGAGACATGGTGCTGTAAAACAGTGATGGCCCTCTTACAGATTTCTCTCTCTTTTTTGTCGCACTTGAATGGTTTAAATCATCAAACAAATTTTTATGTCACAAAAAGATATTCTTAGTATGAAATCACTGAGATCAACCATATTTTTTTTTTTACTTCAGTATGAATGGCCACATCTTGTTCACTCTTCTAGAACCAGGAAATGACTGTAATAGAAACTGCCTGAAGTAGCCTGAACAGCATCAAATTATGTCCTGATCTAAATGAAAACACAGAAGAGAAATAAATTGATTAAAGTCTTTTAGTCTGAATTGAGTTACAAATAAGTTTTTGTAGGATTTTGGTTTCCATCTACCCACAGTGAGAATGACTATCCATAAATAAAGACAACGTGGAAAAGTGGCAAAACGTCCCATGTGAAGACCAATACTCCAATAATAACTACCGTATTTCTCGGACTGAAAGCCGCTACTTTGTTCCCACGCTTTGAACCATACGGCTTTTCTGAGGATTTTTCTTCCACCACCAGGGGGCTCTTTAGCTGGAAGTGAATCACTGGAAGTCAAAATTGGAAATCAAAGAAGAACGCGCTAATTTTCATTTAGAACAAGCACATGCTAGCAGCAGGCATGACGGAGAAATGTATTCAAACTCATATGATGCAGCTTTTAAGCTGAGGGCTAAAGATCTGGCAGTACAGGAGGGAAATAGACCCGCTGCTCGGCCTGAACGAGTCCATGGTTCGGCGTTGGAGACGCAGGGCTGCGTCTTTAATTTCAGATTTAGTCCTTGTGGAAAACCAAGAGCGGCGGAGATGCCAGCGGCTTATATATATATGCTTCCAGTTTATTTTTATTGTTCCCCGAAAAATTGTAAAAACTGTTTAACTCTCTTGTCTCCATTATGGAAAACTTTTTAAAAATGAAAAAGAGACTGGGAAAAACAGCAATGATGTCCAGAAGGAACATTAATGCTTGTTCCCATTTTTCCAAAAAACTATTCTGTGGACTGATGCAAGACGCAGGAAATATTTTGAATGTGTGACCATCTGTTAAAACTCAACACTGCATCTTAGAAACTTAACATCATGCTAACAGTCTTACACAGTGGTAGTATTGCAATGGCCCGGAGCTACCTGGATATACGTAAAGGACATATTTGAATCTTTCTTCCAGGTATTTCACTTCTTTCTTTACTTTGTCAAACCTCTGTGGTAATTTCCATTGCTCAACACTATTGTGGATTTTACTCTGTGAAAATTGCTTATTTTGAACTGAACCTACTATACATTTTAGAAATTATGTTGTAGCTCACTGTTTAATTAGATTACCCAACAGAGAATTCCCATGCCTCTGGAAACCCTGAAGCGCCATCACTTTAAAAGTCTCTGGTTATTTTGGATACTCTGAATCAGCTGTTTTATGCCGCTTTAATACCTTAAATTTAATCTCTTCTTTCATTACTTAAGCCTTATGAAAAACCCTTGTCACCCTGCCATGAACTTGCGCGTTTGCTCTCGCCAAGCATTTCTCTCATGGCAGATATTAGAAGATAATTTACCTTTCCACACACCGTTGGAATATAAGATTTCTTTATCAGAGATAATATTTTAATAACAATTCACCAGGAGTGGCTCCAAAGTCGTTCACTCTTTATGCTGATCGACATGCATTCCTGCTGCTCACGATGGACAAGACTCCGGATATCCTCATTATCACTTTGATTTTCTTGTTTTGTCACTGGAGAAGACAGACTGTATGATTTCCTTTCACTTTGAATACGTTTGACTTTATTTGTTGTGTTTG
The DNA here is from genome assembly GCF_000485575.1 of Poecilia formosa. Taxonomy (NCBI): domain Eukaryota; kingdom Metazoa; phylum Chordata; class Actinopteri; order Cyprinodontiformes; family Poeciliidae; genus Poecilia; species Poecilia formosa. Next base: position 1,862,802 of record NW_006799972.1, read on the forward strand.
CATTGTGGTAGCTGCCTAATCCAATTGCTACGTGTCAAAACAAATGCAGAGGCTTAATTGTCTCACTGAAAAAAACTATTAAGTAGCATCACCATGCCATAACTTCCTTTGTTTAACAAGAGAAAATGCACTTCTTTAATTTAATTTAAATCATATTCAACCCACAATCTGTACCAGAAGAATCAAGATGAATACTCTGTGCATTTTTAAGTTTTGATCATCTTGTGTTCAGTGGCACTTGTTGGTCTGCCGGCTCTCCAGGTCAACTTGGCTTTGAAGCAGAAATCAGACATTGAGCACTACAGAAACAAGCTGAGGCTAAAAGCTAAGAAGAAAGGCTATTACGATTTCCCGTCCACCAACGGCAGCAGCAGCGGCGGAGGTCGAGCCCTGGTGCATAAACAACGGAGCGACTATGAGAGGGAAGTCGGTGAGCATGGCAGACCTCTGGAGCCGGACGACGAACGAGGGTCCACATTCGTCAAGTCTCACAGAAGGTAAGAGCAGACTAGATGGAGTAGATGTATTTTGATACATAGAGGCTTTTTGCCGGCAGATTTTTGCAAAATCTGTTTCGTTGCTGTCAGAAAGTTTCGGCTCTTTATATCAGGCTGTCTCATTCATCGACGCTCGGTTCTTCACCCAGGAGATAACAGCTTTCTAGGATATATTGGTATGTCTTTCACCCAGAAACTTATCTTGCAATTGCATGTCACCTTTGAATGGACATTTTTTCCCCCCATTCCTTTTAGGAGAAATAAATTCAACCAGATTCACTAGGATTTTTATCTTTCTGAGAATACAAAATCCTCCAGGTCTGGACTGGGGACGTTTCCTGAGGCCATCTCATTTTCCCAGAAATACGGCTGTGGTTCTTATGGTTTACTCTCAGAAACATAATCATATTTGTATCCGTCTCCCTCTTTGTCTGGACGGTGCCCTCAGCTCATCTTGCACAAAATTATCTTTTTATCTTTTTGGATGCTTCTAGTCCTTCTGCTTTGAGTTATCACACAGTTCAATATGTGTCAATAATGATATAAATTTCACTTCACCACAGATCCATCTTCATCACTTTGGCATCTGTTTCATCGTTCTACCACACAGTGACTGATTTGTAATTTGCTGCATCAGTGGATTCCTTCTGTTCCCTGTGAAATATATAAAGGGAAACATGGATATAAAACATAGTCACTATTTTTTTTATTTCATTTTATTTGTTTTTTTAAATCTACCAGATTTTACATCTTGCCCAACAAACCTTAATGGACTTTTTGGACTTGGAAAAGGGAATTACTATCTTTTCCACGGCATGCTGGGACCTTGCCGTGGGCCATTCAGTGCTCATGCCACCAGAGCCAAATCTGGTTCTGGGAGCTAGTGAACTCTGCCAATGTGATTCTGTCCAAGGTTTTTATGGCCACAATCTCTTGTTACTTTCAAATAATAATAATAATAATAAAAAAACGTACATCTACACTTTCCGGCACTATTATTTTCAAATAACTTACCAAAATATAGCCACAAACTTTAATGTTTTTTTGCCACATAATTGTGAGTTGGAATGAAAATCATACATTGTTCCCACATTTTTATATTTTTATTTTTTACAAATAAAAACCAGTGTTGCTTACCACACTAGCATCAATGTGATACTGATGCAAAGTATTATTGATACTTTGGATTGATCTGCCCACCTCTACTGACATGCATCTTGGTATCTGTTAACAATATTTTCCCTAATATGGTGTGTAATGACACACACTGACTATATTAAGAGATAAAAAGAATAATAAAATCTAAAACTCTTGTAGTTGTTCGCTAATGTGTGACCAACATTTTTATTTTTATCTTTGTCCTCTTCAAATTTAACACCTTCTTTGTCAGCGCCAGCCCTTTCAAACAGGAGTCCAATTATTTTCCTCGCCTTGTTCGTCGTGCCTCAAGCAACAAACCGACGAGGTTCATCTTCTGCTTCTTCTGCTGAAGGCACACGAAAGGCTGACCGAATAATTCGAACACTTTGAGTAAAGAATCGCTTTGCTGCAGGTTTGATTTGTGTTGCGCTCACTTGGTTTACTCTAATTGGCAGGCATTCCCAGGTCGGACAGATGGCCTATCGCAGCAGACAAAGCCTAAGCAGTCCAAGTCCCGGAGGAACTGAGATGGACCTCCTTGTAATGAGAGAGAGGCCCAGAAGAGGCATCCGCAACAGCGGCTACGATGTGAGTCCCGTGTCAACACCCACCAACCGTTTCGACTCAACCTAATCAGCCAGTTAGCAGCTCAAAGGCATTTTTTTATTTATTTTTTTTTCCCAGAGCTACAGCTTAAAGGAGTGATGAAAAAAATGACACATTAAAGAAATGTGTTGTTTTAATGGCCAATGTGAGAGCTAACTTAAATGCACAGTTCCTCTCATTAGGGCTTACAGTTGCAAACTTCCCAAAACCTTTCTGGACAACAACACTTGTGCAGAAGAGCTTGGACATTGGTGAAGATATTGGCAGAGAAATTTTATACTGTACAGGTGTAGTTAACAGAGACTTTGGATTAATTATACTCCAACTTTGGCAAATGCCAAGACCTTTAGGAAATGCAGACTCTTGTTGCAGAAATGTAACATAAGTTCTAATTTTGTTTTTCTAAAAGAAAATGTGACCAAATTCCACAGATCAAGTAACTGGGCAACGCTAAAAAAAAGTCGGCTCCACAACTGTAACATATGCAATTAAATGGGAACCTTGATTTCAATCTGTAGAGACTCACACAGAGAGAGAAACAACAGTTAGACAATTTTATTGGACCGAGAATTTGGCGCTCAAGAGTGGTTTGAAGTGTTCTGCAAACTGTGAGCAGACAAACGGGCAATTTATAATTAAATGTAAAGATTTATAAAGGATTGCTGGGTGATGTGCAGCTGTTTTGCTGTTTGTCTAACACGCTTTTATGGTCTTGAAGTCAGAATATTTTTAGCGTCACAGAAATTCGAAACATTTTTCTAAATTTCTATTTCGTTAGAAAAGTGCAGGCGTCGTTAAATGGAGCATTTGTGCAAACTGATGGTGCTTCGGCTCTTTTTGGCCTACACAAAAGATGGCATCAGAAATCTCGCATTGGTCCAGTGACGAGCATTCACCTCACCATCACAAGGGGATTGAATTGCAGAGAAAGTATGACACGTCCATCTGGGAAAAAAAAAAAAAAAATCTTATACTTCTATGACCATGTGTTGGCTTGCACTGTGTTTTTTCATGAGTCCTGGCCTTGTTGAATACAAAGGGAACCGGTCTGGCTGCAGATTTAAGTCTCTTCCCTTTTTCAGGAGGGCTGATTTATGAGGTGCTCTGTGCTGGCTCTACTGTGGCTGCCCTCTTTTTGCACAGGAAGTAGGGCAGCCTCAAATTGTATAAATTTGTCACTGTGCTGGACTGCTGAATAGATGGACATAGTGACAAAAAAGTATGTTAAAAGATAAAAAAAATGATTAGGACAATAAATACTGCTCTCAAAAGCGTACGCACCCCATAAAAATTTGACCATGATCAATGTTTTCAAAACATATTTGTATTGACAGTGTTGCAGTTACTCTGGACACGTCAAATGAAAAACAAATTAGTTGAAAAAAACATCACATGTAACTTCAGTCTTTAACAATACTTGATTTAAGGACCCTTTAAAAAAACAACACCCCACACCCTTCCCTGCTAAAAAACAAAAAACAAATGTAAAGTATTCAGTCTTCTCTTTGTCACCAGTGATAATAAATCACTTGAATCGCAAGTTGGGTTCAAATCCTGATAACAGCAAATAAATTTCAAAGGAATATCAAATAAACTCATTGTACAAAGGATCATTCAGGAGAAGGCTTCAAAAACTCCTCTGTGCTGTAAATCCAACGTGGCACAATGAAGGTTTGGGTATCATCAATCCTTAAGGATCTACAGGAATTTCTTCTCAGGACTGGACGTATTTCACAACAATCTCCTTCATCTTTATTGTGTCCAGACTAAGAAGTAGGGTTACTGTAAATAAAACACCCAGTTCTGACTAAAAAAAGAAAGTCTGAAACCTTGTAGTAGAATGCAACGAGGTCTGATGAAACCAGACTGGACCTTTTGCTAGAAAATCTTAAATGCTTTACACAAAACAAACACTGAAAAGTGCCAGACGAATAACACGCCCACGTTGAAACTTTGTGGGGATAACACCATCTTTCTCTGGATTCTTTGTCACATTTAACTGCTTTTCCATTTGTCTTCAGTTCTCATAGTTTTTGAAGAGTCAGTTGAGTCTAATCTATTATATATATGTGTATATATTTCGCAGACTGAGCCGGAGCTAATCGAGGAGACAAACGTTGATCACCTCCTGGGGCCACGTAGGTACATGTACGGCCGTGGCCTTAAAGGCCACTCAGAGACGTCCACTCTGAGCTCACAGCCGTCCATCGACGAGGTGCGACAGCAGATGCACCTGCTGCTGGAGGAGGCGTTCAGCCTGGCTTCTGGGGGCCAGTCCACATCTGGAAGGCACGGCCACCACCAGCAGCCCCCTCCGGACCAATACAGCCCCGCTCCTCCTCTCCCGTACGCAGACGTGGTCAGCAGCGTTCCGGGCACCATGAGCTCGGGGCGGGGCGGACTCCACTGGGTGCCATCTTACGGAGCAGATATTTATCAGTGCAGCCTGCCTAAACCTGTGAGTTGGAGAAGCTATTTCGTCTTTTCAAGTGACCAATCCAAAAGCAAGTTGTTTAATCAAAAGAGCTCTCACTGTCGTTTAAGGCCTTTCGCTTCACCCAGCTTCCTGAGATGGCTGTGGGTTCTCCGCCTCCGTTACCGCCTCGCACTGGACCCCCTCACAGAACCTCCTTAAGACGGTAAAAAAAATAAAAATAAAAAATGAAGACACCCATAAATGAAAAAAGAGTTCGTTTTCAAAATTTTCTGAAAACGACACGGATGACAAAGATACTAAAACAGACGATTAAGAATCGGAGCACGAGCTTCGCCACAATACACAAAAGCCAATGTGTGGCACCTCGTACAGGAAAACGCAACAATCTTTCCTTAAACAGGCGCTTGGTAAGATTTGGAAGACGTAAACGATTAGCAAAACGGATAACACAAAAACAGACACCGGTGGAGACAAATGCCCATCTTTCGTTTGCTAACCTTTTGGATGTTCCTTTTTAAAAAAAAAAAAAAATCACATTAACATTCATATTCAGGGACTGTACGGAGATTCGTTGTGGTAAGGGTGATTTAAGGCCTTGCTATAAATTTTTATAATGAACTTGTGTGTAGAGAGATGGCAAGAATACTAATGATGCTATTATTTATTTATTTATTTTTTTACATGGAGTGTGTGCGCCCTCTAGTGGTGGCTTTCTGCTGCAGTTTCTTGTTTATGCCTCTCTAATATCTTGACTTAGTTCCACCTCGGACTTGGGCCCCAAAGGAAGGAGCTCGGAAATATCTGTCGCTGAAATGCGGAGTCAACGTGAGAAAAACCCATACGGGCCGTTCACACGCGCAGCACTTCCATCTATCGCTGCGGAACAGCCTGTCCCAAACTACTCAGGTAAGGTGATTCAGAATTTAAAATGCTTGCATCGAGTCTATATAATAGCAGCATTTTGATGAAAAAACAAAACAATGATTGACTGTTTTCATTTAAACAGGAAACCCTATTACTGCTGTCTACGCCATCCCCGCTGCAAAGCCAGGGTACTCAGAGTATTTTGTCCCCACGTCCCCTACGTCCTACCACAGTCCCTCTTGGATGTCCTATCCACCAGAACCTGAGGATGTCCATCCGCAGTGGACAGACTCTGTAAGAAAACCCATTTATCCTGTTTGTTCCCCAAGAAGGCTCACTTAAAAAAACAAACACAAAAAAAATAAAACTACTAAAAGAATAATATCAGATGTTGAGAATACATATTAAGTGTAATGAGCATTCCTGTTCAGTCCCGAATTAATGAAAACCATCTGTTTGCTGCAGTTACAGCTGCACATCTTTGTGTTTCTAAGTTCTGCACATCTAGAAACTAATGTTGGTGGCCTATGATCGCCCATAAGCATCGCTTTTTAGGGCTTGTTATAGATACTTATTTGTATTTAGGTCAGTAATAGTGATTTTTGTGAGCTTTTGAAAGATTCATATTTTCTTGCAAAAGAAAAATCACAATGAAACCCAGTGCAACAAACTGTCCTCAGCAGTCACCTAATTAGTAAACGGAGTCATCCTGGAAACAGTTTTATCTCAGCGTAAAGCATAATTGTTCTGTGAAGGCTTGTTATAGTATTTCCACTTAATTTGTCAGGGCAGCAGTCACAAAGTTCTGGAAAAAATCTTTTCATTTCAATTCATAGCCATGCACTGATTTGCACGCTTATATGCTCCTGCTTTACTGTTAAGATTGTGTTTTTCCTTTCCCTTCCTGTGCACTCTGTTTTCAGGGACCCTTACCTGGGTATGCTGAAGCTTTTCCTAATCCTCGATACCCACAGGGGAGTCCCACCAGGCTACCCCTGCAGTACAGCCAGACACTGGAGCAGCCGCCCACTGCCCCTCGCACAGTATCTGAGCAAAGCCTCCCCCAGGTGCTGAAGGACATGGACAGCATGCCTCTGAGCAGCCTCTCCACCTCTGCACTTGTGCAGGCTATAAGACAGGAGGTGGCCAAGCTAGCGAAGAAACAGAATGACATTTTTGAGTTTTAACATACAGACGTGTTTGGGTCTTCGCACAGAAGGTGATGCTTCTTCAGCTCCGTTTTTAACATTTGTACCCTCCGACAGACTGATCTTTAATCGCTGATTATCCACCTCTTTTTGCACACAACCGGTGTACGTCAGCTCGTCAGTTAAGGAAACTTCAAAAGATTTAAGTTTAGAAAATGACGATTCCGTTTTCTGTCAATGATGTCCCAGGTAATTATGCACATATCTATGTAGATATATCAGTAGGATAAAACTAAAGGTCAAACACATTTTTTTTTTTTCTGGACCAGATTAGGATCTTAGTGGGACTTATAAGAGAAAATCCATTAATATAATCGTCTGTACTGAGAGGACCAAATTCTTCCTGTCAGATGGGTAAGTATAACTCACAGTGTATATGAGCATGTACAGTTTAAGGACATTGTGTATCTTAACCGAGCCTGTTATTAAGCATCAGCTTAAACGAGATGGGCAAGATCGGGATCAACTCTTTCAGACATTAATCTCAGAATGAAAAACACATTCATTTTTAACTTTACTCTCTGTAGTTTCTTTACATGTCTGAGGGAAAATAGCATATCAGCAACACAAACCGCAACCTTCCTTGATAATCCGATGGTTCTGTTTTAAAGGTTTGGTAACTGGGAATGAACAAATGGACAAAATACAATTTAAATCTTCTTCTGCTTTAAATCTTATTTTAAAATCAGTCCAACTGGATTTATTTGGGTTTACACGTGATGATGTAAGGTCCAGATGAGATATTTGATTACCAAACTGGGTTTATTGGTGAATTAAGGTATTTTCAAAGGATGCAGGCTTGGGGAATACTCTGAATACAGATTGCAATATATTTAACTCTTTATTAGAGTTTAAATGTTTGAATACTTCCAGATAGTCTCCAGTGAGCTTGTGTCCACAACAGGCTCGACAACCTGGCAGGTTTGTGGCTCAAAGGATTTTGTTTACAAACAGCCAAAGTAATGGACATTTTCAATTCTTTTTCTTTTTCATGTAGTCCATATTTTTTAATCACCAGTCATAAGTCTGTGACTGCATGGCTAATTTTAAGCAAAATATTCTTTTGCCAGTCAAACACCTCTATAATTAGCAATGGTATAAACTATGAACATGTGAGACTTTGATGATAAATTTGGTACTAAGGCCCAGTTGATTGTAAAATTGGGTCTTTAGATTGTGTCTAAAATGATGCATTGCAACACAATGAGCCTCGTCATTGCCTTTACTTGTTGGCGGTCATATATTGGAATTCATCAATGTATTCTTTATGGATACCTTTATATAGGAAGATGGTGATGGAGATGTGAAATAAGTTCTTCACATGTGAAATGTTGACCTAATAACTTATTTTGTGTGAGATATACCAGCGGATCTTTAAGTTAGAAAACCATTGTGAAATTGATTTATTACAGTAATTCGTTTCAAAATGCAAAACTCGTGATTTCTAAAAACAAAGTGGGGCATTTAATGAAAATGCTGGGCAGCGTGCAATATTCCTCGGGTGTAATGTCTCTGCAGGTCACGTTCTGGTAAAAGTCAAGTTCTCGCACCGGGAATAAAATCTTGTTTCTAGAGGTGATGGCACTTTGAGCAGGGACACAAATGAGGAAGGCAGGAAGGAAACAGAGGTGTGTTTTTTTAGAAGGAGTTAGCTAATCTCGTTTTACGACTTGAAGATCAGACCAATGTAACATTACAATACAGGGGATCCAAATCAGCTGCATAAACTATCCAGTCAAGTAAGGCACACATCAGAAAATCAATTCAAACATGGTTTGTTTGTTTGTTTGTTTGTGTGAAAATATTCCAGCTCTGGATGAAAAAAAACAGAAAAAAAAAATTCTGAGATTTTCTGCAGAGAAGTGCATGTAGTATTGACCTGTAGCAGGGGTTGTGTGATTTGCATTAACACTGAGATTGCCAAGTTGTACTGTATGATTTCTAATAACCTTAAAAATGTGGATTATTATATAATCAGTGCTGGGAAGTTGTCAGCTTTGACACCAGAAAGATATGTACGAGTGAAGTTGCCTTTGACTATTTCTCATTCGTGGAACAGCAGGCTGCTTTTTTTTTTAATCAGTCCTGAATGAAGTTAGCCTTTTAACTGTTGAACAAATCCTTTGTCAGCTCAAGTATATGTTTATTTATCATATGACTCCATGTGTAAGTAGATACATGAAGCCTCTTGTTCTCAAACTCATCAAGAACTCGGCCGTTACTTGTTCGGCGAGGCACCTTTGTCTTAAAAACTGAACTGAACACCGTTTTTTGTGTGAACACCTTTCTACATTCTCATGCTGGATAACTACAATATTAAATAAAACTATCTGAGGCGGTTTATTGAATGAAACATGACAATTTATTCAATAAAGTTAAAAGTGAGCTAACTATCTACGTCTTTTTGTCCTCGTGACATTTCCTCATTTTCTTTTCATCTGTTGCTTGATCTTATTTTCACTGATGTTATTTAGAGATGAATCTAACACTGAAAAAAGATGGGAATTGAGGGAAATGTTAACCTAAATATTTCAAATGAAATAAATGATTTTATCAAAAACAGTTAATTTCTGCCTTTTTTTTTTTAAGTTTCCACATGTCACATTTTCCAAAATGCCGTTGGTAAAAGAGTCAAAGCTGTTGATGCACGGAGACTCTTAGAGCATTCTGGACAGTGTTACTTTTTCATACTTCAAATCATTAAATAAAACAATTACAATTTACTGGGTAAACTTTAAAGCCACATGCCAGTTTGGCTGACACATTCTGGAGGTGACATCATACAAGTAAGTAAGTAAAGCTTTATTCATATAACACTTTACAAGATAAAAATCACAAAGTTCTGCAACAAACAAAATAAATACACAAAAGAAACAATGTGTAAGGCCAGCAGTCAGACCTTTCTATTTGTCCTTTTATTTTTATGTCCTTATTTTTATGCATATTTTTATTAAAATACCACTTTTCAAAGGTTATTTGCATTCTGTATTGCTACTGCAAAAAGCTTTTGAATACATCTTAGTGTGTGGATTTCCAGAAAAATTGTCAACAATAAAATACATGGAAGTGGTTTGGAAAGAGGAGCAGGGACGTCTGGAAAAAAATAAATAAATCTTTTAAAAACCAGTCGAGCCAGTAAATACCAAGGTTGGTGTGTTACATTAAGGGGTTCTGAACATATTTCATGCTCTTTGTTAAGCGAGTTGAGTGAGATGCATAAAAAAAGCTTGCATCAACGGAAGGCAGATAACAACATGGCAGTGGGAAGAAATAAGTCTCGAAGTCCATATTTCTCACCAATGGACAATGAAAAATGAATCATGGTATGTGGACAACGTCAACATATTTCGGAAGAATAACAATATTGCTGCTTTCCCTAAACAAAACAGACTCAATTCTTGGTGGCAAAGAATTGCTGACCAAGTTAATGTGTGAGTATATGATTAACATTTGTGTGTGCATTAAATGAATCTAGATGCAACAGAGCAGGCGCAAAAAAAATAAGGATGTGCAGAAAAATAGATTAAATGTAACGGTACAGTTAAATCAAGTGATGTTCAAGTGTTTCCTTTTCCAACTGAATCACAGAGAATTCACTGGCTGTACTGAACATATGCAATGTTGCCACAAAAAATGGCACCCTAATTTTTATACGCCAATATTTGATACTGTACACTTGAAATTAACACAATTATTATAACTACTGTTTGCTGTGCATGATGAAGTTTGACCTCCATTTTAATCGTGGTTTGGTCACCCGCCCCACAGCGTGGATTTCTGCGGAGTATTAATGCTCCAACATCTACAAGCTCCTAAAGAAAAGGACACGACATTTTCTGACAATTTCTTCAAGCCAAGTTTCAGTAAAAAGGTAGGACAGTCTGAGATTTTGTTTAGGCAACCCTGCTACTGAGCAGGTTCACAGATTATTTTGCAGTAGTAAATTGACTCACAGAGCCGCGTACCTGGCTTTCTGAAACCAAATACTGAGGGCATACACACACTTATCCATGAACTTCCTCTGAATTTCCACTGAAAGGGGGCCACGAAGATGAACTAAAGGGAAAAAGCCAATAGGAAAAGAATGACTTGGTTGTATGTAGGTAATTTAAATCATGCACTGAATGGTCAAGTTTCCCAGGAACCCTATTCAGCAGGTTGTCTAAGGTATCAAAAGCAGAAGGGTAACTTTGCTACACCAATTTCTCTCAGATATGTTATTATATAAAGGAAGTGAAAATTCACTAAGAAACTCAACTTTATTTTATTTCATAATTTTATTTTATTTTTTTTTAATGAAGACAGGTTTTAGATAAAGAACCTGGAAAATTGTGCTTATTGGATTTAAGGGATTCAAGCTCCTTTTTTCTCCATCTTTAAAAAGTAACCCAGTAAATCTCAGAAGTGTTAATGCATAAAGTTTAAAAAGTCAAATGTTGTGTATGGAAACAGTATATGTTGCACATATACTGTGTATATGGACACTAGATATATATCTTGTGCTATATACTTCCTAATATATATAATATATATATATATATTATTTCATGTGACTGAGGTCAAACTGTTGTGTTCACAGCCAAACAGACTTAAAAAACCCTCATTTTATAAAATGAGAGAAGACGCAGGTAAAAATGTAGCTGTAATTCATCATTTATCCACCAGGGCTCAGCCTAAAGCCATGAGAAAAACTCCTGTTTTTTTTTTTTGTTTGTTTTTTTCCCCAGGCACAAAAATGTAGTCCTTATCTAAGACATAAAGACATCATTTAAAAGTAAAATCAGAGGTATTGGTTTTAAGAAAAGTTAAAGCTCGCATCAAAACCTTTGGAAAATCCATAGATTTGATGAGTTACCTCCCTTTTAAGATAAAGATGGTTTCAGGATTTCCCAGTTCAAAAGTTGTATTGCATTAAAATCTATCTTTGGTCAAAGATAAATAATATCTGTGTATTTTTCTTAAATCTGTGCACATGCCATTCAACTGCTTTGTAAAGGAAACTTGAAGCAAACTCTGTTTGTTATAATATAGTCGGCCAGTGGCAGCAAAAGCATACATGGCTGATTATTATTATTTTTTTACAGATACAATCTAAAATGCATGGCATGCATATAACTGTGTTTACTTGGACGCCCCTAAATAAAATATCACCTTTAGAAATCATATAGTTCACACACTGATGATACATTCTTCGTACACCGCTCAAAGGAAATGAGAAATAATATAATAATAATTATTTTCTTTAAGTGATGATTCAGAGGCCATCGTTTACATCCACCTCCTTGAACTACACTTTGTGTGTCACTTTATCTCAATAAAACAGGGTCTCATTTAATGCTGAGAACAGCTGTGAAGAGTTGTGCTTTCTTAATGTCTCCTTACCCAGGTAGGAGTTCAGACGTGGCTGGAGCCTAATTTGATTGTTGTAATTAAATGTGATCCATCCCTCAAGGTTCATTATTGCTGATGAAGGCTGGCTACTTAGAGTAATTATGAAACTAACCTCTGAGTAAAAATCAGGACAGAGATCCAATAAATCACAAAGGTCAAAGTAGCAACGAGGCAAGAGAGGAAACAGTCACATTTAGCAAAACATTTGAGATCGAGAAGGACTTGTGAGAGGTGGCTTATCTGCAGATTTTAGTATTAGTCCTTAATTAGAGTTCATTTTAATCACACACCACCCTTCGATTGGTCAATATACATTTGATGTGAAACAAACATCCAGACAAAACTCAAGCAGTTTGTAGTTGTAATTTATCTTGGCAACATGTTGAACCTCAACAATTCCTGCTCTGGTTCAAACAATTCTTGAACTAAGAGTAATTAGCGCATAATGACATTTCCTTTCTTGGTCAAGTAGATAAAGTGTGGGGGTGTTTTCATCAACAGTTTTAGTTTAGTTAATTTGACTAATTATGTAAATCCATCATACTACATTTTCGCCGCGGATACTATTTTGTAGCTAGTTAACTTTACTAACATTTCTAGCTGCATACCATTTCATGCTCATTTGCCCTACTTTTCTGCAATTATTGTCTACCAAATCTCTCTCAAGAATAGATTTAGCTTCTGAGCATGCCACTGTTATTATGACGTTGCTCAAAAGTCAATATGTAACAGGAGCTTTCAGCATGCCAAGTCTATGGAAAAGTGAAGCCTGCTGAACCCTCACACCTTTGGGGTGCGTGACTCAAGTGTCTGACTCGGCTCAATCAACACTCAAACATCTGTGCTGTTAAGGCTCAGATGTGTAATAAAGCTCCTGCTGTTCCAGCTAGCACTTTTAGCTCTTTAATTTTCAGCACAGGTCTGTGTTATTCTGTTGAAACAACCATCTTCGCGGCTTAACTATCCCAAAAGATAGTTAAAATCTTCTGGGATTTTAACTATGCAGCTGCTAATATGGTAAAAAAAAAAAAAAAAAAAAACAGTTATGGAAAGGCACTGAAGATAATTGCACTCTGCGCACATGGAGAAAACCTGGTCATCAACGCATACATCGCTGATTTTGGAGAAACTCTGCCGTTCTGTTAACGTCTTAAATGTGGTGAAAGCCGGGTTGAGTTACTCTAGAGCTATTTAATTACAGCTCTGTCTTGGTTATGCGTGTGTTTGCCAAGGTGAAGCATACTGTGTAAAGCTTTGGTTGGAGCAGGATCAGTGAAGCTCGCAGAGCTTAGCTGTTTTATTTGGCTTAATATCCTCAGCACCTGTCTTCAGGGAAATTAATGGGTGTTACTGTAAGCAGCTTTCTTTCTTCCTCACAGCCTTTTCTGCTGATTTCTTACTTTCTGGACCCCTTCTGCCAAGCCTTTCTACTTCTCTCTGATGACCTCACTATATTTTCACTTTGTAAATTAATTGCCAAGTGATAGCTTGTGCTAAACATTGCTGTAAGGTCCCCTGCTAATATGTGTCTTGTAAAGCTACAGCAGTCATCATCCAGGCTCAGCATCTCTGACCTTTTCTGGTGTCACTTCTGCTACATCCACTTGTCCAAAAATTCATTATTTTTGTCATTTATCTCCAGCTTTACAGGCAAATTGAAAAGTAGTGATAGCATGTTGCTTCCACATTTCGTCCTTGATGTTTCTGCTGTCACTTTACCATCTATAGTTGGTGCTGAAGTAAAAGATTTATTGAAAATAATTAAAATTGTTCATACTGTTTACCTGAATTATCTGAATTGCTTAGTTAGTTTAGATGACTGCGAGTCAATAGATTAATATTCATAAACAATGGGAATAAATACACAAATCAGCCGAACCGAAAGCTGCCAATATTCAAATGACATGTATAAATGCATGCTTACCCTTTAGGCATTTCAGATGCTTCCACAGCCAGCTCACAGCCATAAGAGTGATTGCAGTTGCTTTGAAAACTTTCCTTTACATTACTTTCATTTAATTAAAGTGTGCTACTTTGTCGCACTACTCATTTGCAGTAATTCAGATATGACAACACAATTACTGCGAAGCCAAAGCAAGTTTCCGTGACAGCAGGTTCATGATGTAGTTTTACCTTCACACTGCAGGACTCTGCTGTTGGTGAATTTTGCCCCCCATAATGTGACTTGTCTTAATTCTGTTTGTCAGGGGTAAGGGAGTGGGAAAAGGCAGTAGAGGGAATGAAAGGAGGTTTATTGAATACATAAATCACTTTCTAGATCGAGGATTTGTTGTTTCATCACTAATGGATCTCCAGCACTTCTCCGTAAATCACATCACTCTACAACCAGACTGGACTCTCTCTGGGCAAAATGAGCTGGAGGACATTTTATAGTTTGGTTTCTACCTTTTATTACCTTTCCTTTTAAGGGGTTTTTGGTACTCACAGAATTGTAAAACACATGGCTTTTAGTTTTACTTCTCTTACCTCCCCCTATGTTCTCCTTGGATAAATGGGTATTTACTGTACTCCGTAGGGGTGGCTCTAATCCCTTATGCTGGAGAAAGTCGCATAGAGTTCAGATCTAACAAGGCAGCTATAATAACCTCATACATTATTCTGAAGAACACCAGGCAATAATTATTCAAGTGTTTCTCCGCGGTAAACCAGTGCTGTGGTTCAAAACAAACAAAGAAAAACAAACAAATCAAAAACAACATATAGTAAATTAAATTAATAATTACTAATGTACAGTCTGAAAGGTTACATGATTGACAGTGTCTATTTTCTTTAATTTTGCATTTGTTTTTGAAAAATGCCACTAAGGAAGGAAGTGTTATCCTTCTATGCAAATGTAATCATGGAAGACATGTGAATAAACTAACACTTAGAACAAAAAAAACAACAACTTTGATTCAGGATCTATTGTACAACACTCCAATCCACATCATTTGCACCACTGTAAAAAAAAAATAGACGTCTAATTTGCATCCAGGCAGTGTAATCAGGATCCCACGGGAAATTTTAAAGTCAACATCTTTACAAAATGTGCAGACAAACACATAGAGTCAATTGTGTCAGTTGAAAACAAGGCAGCAGCAGCAGCAGCCGCAGCAGCAGCAGCAGCCGCAGCAGAAGCAGCAGCA
>NW_006799972.1:1878616-1894224 GCF_000485575.1 Poecilia formosa
AGCAGCAGCAGCAGCAGCAGCAGCAGCAGTAGCGCAGCAGCAGCAGCAGCAGCAGCAGCAGCAGCAGTAGCGCAGCAGCAGCAGCAGCAGCAGCAGCAGCAGCAGCAGCAGAACCAGCTGCTTGACTGTTGGCAGTTATTATTGGCTTAGGGTTTTTAACTTTTATGGTTTTTCTATATTTTATCAATCTGTAGCAGAAAATTATTAAGCTAAATCATTTACTGTTTACTGTTTGTTTAGGAGGCGCACACTTTGATGTATGTTGAATTTCTTTATATGGCTGTTTGATGAGTTTAGGTAGGCTGTGGGGAAACTTTGTGGTATTTCAGTACAGAGTGTGACAAGAATTTCATTATTGTGTTTGATAAAATGTCTTGTTTTTTCCCTTTCTTTCCTATTTGTTTTCACATTTGATCCCTTGGACTCAGTTCAGCTTGACCCTCTTGACCCTACCACATCTGCTGTCCATGAGCTGAATACATTTATTATTCAGTGTTATTTTTTATCACTCTTGATTGTATGCAAGAGTTGCATAATTAAATAGTGTGTTTCTTTTGATATGATTTAAACTCTTCATCTTTCATGATATTTTTCTTATTATTTCACTTATGGTAATTATTTGAGCATCTTTTTCTGTTTTATATTTATTTTATGCATTCATCTTTGCTCTTGTTTAAACGAACATAAAATATGATTTTATTAAAATAGTGAATAAGGAATACAATGGGTAAAATCACTCAGTCAGAAATACTCAAATTATTCTCTGTACATGAGGCAATAGTTTGCATTTTTTTTAAGAGTCCACTGCAGATAGTGAACAAAAAACGTTGAAAAAAAGATTTATTAGCAGAGAAAAATAGCGGTGAGCGTTGACCCTCTGCCCACAGCATTTTTATAACTCCTTCATTCAGTCTTTAATGCCAGCCTGTCGTTAGTCCTGTTTTTAGAATAATAGATTTGACATAAACGGGCAATTTATAAAATCTGTTTTCTCACTCTTTATTCATCTATGGACTGTAAGAAAATGCAAAAGGCAGTCTTTGATAGAAACCTGTGTGTTCATTGAGGATGTACAACTGAGCTGCCTGTGCAATGTTTTTTTCATGGGGAGTAATAATAATGTTCAATTTTCTTTAGCAAGCTACTGCAGCCATGGTAAAATTAGCTGAGTTGTTCATGCATGACTGTGTCCTAATAGCATAACTTTGCACCGTGTCTCTCCTTCTGCAACGAACACGTTTGTTACTCAAACACACACAAATCCCTCCCCCCAAAATGACTTATCATGTTCATATTATCCACATATTAGGGAAAACAAATGTCTCTACTGACATGTAAACCTTTTTTTCCCCCCTAAAAATAAACATTTTCAAGGCTCGTATTAAATATTATAGTCACTTTAATTGGACTGTTGTTGGAAATAAAAAGGAAATAAAAATGGAACAGATTTGTACTCTGTGTGGGCCTGACATGCACTATGTCTTTCAGAGGGAAAAATAATTCCTGACTTTCCGGTTCTCATTCTAGAATGGGAACTGGATTTGCTCTGGCTTTGCAAGGACAAAGCAGGATTAATAGCTCATTTCAGTGCAGGTTTGAAATGGTGCTTTTTTTGTAGTCTTTGATTAGTTTCAGAATTTTATTTTTTGTACAGATTTCAGAATAATTCATGCATGATTCTCATTTACATTGCACCGATTTAATACGCTAAAATCAGAATGGTGTATGATTTAATCTGATGTATGATGTAAAATGGCTCAATGGACTTTTATTTATTAGTAAAGTTCAAGCCTTTTGCATTGTTTAGATTTACAGGCATTTTACATTCTGGTGTACAGCTTACAATAGCAAATGCGTGTGGTTCGTAAGGTTTAACCTGTTGTATTGGTTTGGGTTTTCTCTCCAGGGCATTTATTCAGAGCTGCAGGCCAGCTGACCTTCATGTTCATAATAACTGAATTCCTGATGTTTGGCATGAAAGAAATAATCACTGTTTAGAGAGAAACATCTGATCTCTGCTTTCGCCGGGTTTATAGTTGATAAGAAAATTGCATTTTTCAGGTCTCACATATGTGACAAAGGATTAGGAGCTTCTGCAATATTATTTAATTGTGTGTGTGGTTTTTTGTTTAGTTTTTTTTTAAAGATAATGTTTTAAATTTGGACAGTGTAAACATGCTTGTGGTCACCAATGGCAGGAAAACGGTGCAGGTTTCTGGCTCAGTTGTGGCACTGCAGATGAGTCCACTGCCCCAAAGCGTTCTGTGCATCCAACATTTATGCTTTCATGCAGTAAAAATATACATAAATGATAAACGAAGCAAATCATTTTAATACTTGGTTATGTTTTATGCACAGTACAATTTACTGCTGGATGCCCAGCACTTGAGCTGTTGGGTTTCAGAAAATCTGGCCCCCTGAGCAGTTTAGTTGGACAGCCCTGATATAAATGGCAAAAAACTGTCCCATTTGTCAGTGGAATATTGATTGAGTACTAATAACCATATCTGAATTAAGCAGCAATGGATGAGGGGAAGGCCAGGGGCAGAAACAAAGCAAGAAATTATTATTATTATTCGAAGATTTCAACTCACAACTGTCATTGCGTTTCTGTAAAGATATCCAGCTAAATGTTGTGTTTTCCATCAAGGAAATGTGATTCCACTGAAGCAGCAATCTTCCTCTTGGTGGACCTTGTGAAAAGCATCTTACACATGGACTAATTATCCTCTATTCTTTGCTAGAACATTTTAGACATTACTTACTAATTCATATCTTTTCCTTTTCCTCTTAAAAAATGTCTTCGAGTTAAACGGTAGCGCGGGGCCTCTGTCTGAATAGTTTGAAAATGTCTCTCCTCCATCAGCACAATAATGCTTTGGAGAGCTCAGGGTCAGGCAGGCAGTCATTTATAGAATACTGTTGGTGGCCTGTTGCCACGAGGGAAAGAATGATTTCCAATTTCCACGTAGCCCACAGCTTGGAAATTGAAGCTCTATCATACAAGCGCACGCAGACGTGAATACTGACAAGCTCATATCTTACACTCAAGCAAATGGATGTTGCTAAATTGGGTAGAATAGGAAGGGTGTAAATAAGAGTGAATTTGGTATCAAAGAGATTAGTTGATACTGCGGCGTCCTTGTGGATGTTTTAAGGACAACACATCGAAAGTAATTTATTTCTTAACTGTTCACCTAATCCTGCTTCAAGCTGTTTTATATGTCATCATGTTTCGCTTTATTTCTTTTCAGATTTTATAGAGTTTTAGATTCAGACTTAACGCAGTATTTCTAATAAAAGTTACTTATGCATTGTGAAGTTCTTGCTCTCATTTCATAGAAGATTAAGCAATGACCACTTCAGCAAACATTGCAATAATGGATCAAAGGACTCACAACCTGTAAAATGTTTTTGATTGTTTTTGTCGTTTTTTTTTTTACAAGCACACACATAATACGACTTTCAAACAACGCACAGCAGTTTTTGGCACTCAACGATCCAGGAACGTGTTTTTTCAAGTTGCTAAACCTTCTTGCTATTTTAGGTTATGCAAAAACTTAGTTAAAGAACTTGCAGTTGAAAAACAAAAAAAATCTAAAAGTTTAATACGATGTTAAGACGAGTGAGCGCAAACGGATTTATGTGCAACCGTCTTACGACCTGGTTTTACGTCAGCCACAGATTACTCTGATCCGGGGCGACTGCAGTTCAGTGGGTAGTGTAACGGTTTTTACAATCGGAAAGTTGCGAGTTTTATTTCATCTTCCTCCAGCCACATGTCGATGATTCCCAATTTAACCCCAAGCTTTCTACTGGTCTTGCTTATCAGTGTGTGAATCTGAGCGCCATTGGGAAAATGTTCCTCTAGTTTACAGCACTCTGAGTGGAAAGCATGATTTTAAAAAAAGGGCTATATAAATTCACTTCATGTAACATCTTTTCCTCCCCTCAGAGACGTATGTGGGCTGTGGCATGGCCAGCGAAAGGTCTGAGAATCCACAGATTTTTTTCTTTGAAAGTAATATAAAAAGTCATGAAAGCCTTTTTCCAGTAGAGTATATCACCACTGTAAGGGCGGCTGAGATGAATGACCTGAACCGTCATGTGTTATTAAGCACTGCGCATTGTGGCGACTTGTGTAAGGTGCACACATTTGTTTATTTGGTTCAAGTATGGCGCCAATACTAATTCACAGAAATCCTTTATGACATAAATTAGGTCCTTCTTGTGTAAAATGTTGTTTAAAAGACTGTGACAGGTGTTCATCATAACTTTGTAAAGCTTTTAGCAGCATCCACAACCTGTAGATTAAAAACAGAAAAATAAATAAATAAATAAATAAATGCATGCTGCACAGTGGCACAGTTGGTAGAGCTGTTGCCTTGCAGCAAGAAGGTTCTGGGTTCGATTCCCGGCCCCGGTCTTTCTGCATGGAGTTTGCATGTTCTCCCTGTGCATGCGTGGGTTTGCTCCCACAGTCCACAAACATGACTGTCAGGTTAATTGGCCTCTCCAAATTGCCCCTAGGTGTGAGTGTGTATGCATAAAGAAAATGGATGGATAAATAATAAACAACTAAAGTATAGACCTTGGCTCATAAGACATGTGCATTTTCCCTGCTTTTTGGTTTTGAGAAAAATACTGAAACCTTTATTCATAGCCCTTTTTTTATATTCCAGTTAAAATGTACTTGTACTCCATTTTTCCTTCCCAATTTGTTCTGTCCATGTAAAACCAAAGGGAAAGAAATAACCTTGAACATCATGGGGTGAGTAAGTTATAGTGAGATTCTCTGTTTAATTGGAATTCCATTGTGCTGAACAGCTGGCCAGAAACCACAGGAAAAAAAGAAAAAAAAGAAAAAACTTTTTAAATTAAAACTTTGAGGTGACTCCTGTCAAAGTCATTGCATACTTGGCATACCCATCATGTTCTCTCACTGTGACAGGCTATTAACAGTCATGTGCCATATGTATTTGGTGCCTGACACGCTGACAGTATGTAGATTAAGGTTTGTATGGATGTGCAGGGAAGTCATTGGATTTATCATAGCGTCGTGTTTAGTCATTAACTGAATTTCGCACAATGAAGAAGATTATGAATGCTATTCATTATAGCTGCCATTAAAATATTTTTTCTAATCGCTGAAATAAATTGAAAACATGGTTTCTGGTCAGTATTTTGACATGTAAGTGGTTTCACCACAGGGTCAGTCGACATGTGTCAATTTATTTACATTTCATGTCATGAAAATTTCATAAAGATGGGACAGAACAGGTATTAGGAATGTTCACAAGGCAATCCTAAAAAATGTTCAAAGCCCAGTTAAGACATGAGAAATGTTTAAAAGACTTGAATCCATAATGCAAAAAGAAAATAAAAAATTGGTTGAAGGCATTGCAGCAATGCAGGGTGAAAGGGAGATTACACTAAGAAATGAATCTAAGTAAGCAAAACTAAAAATAAGAACATAATGAACTAAAGCAACTAAGAATAACTACACACAATAAATAAACATATTAAACTAGAATCACTAAAGTAAAGTATCATACAGCCTTGTATGATCACATCATACAAGGCTGATGTGATCAGATGTAAACAGGTTACTCACATCCAGGAGGTGAATAAATATTCAGGGTTTTGGTAGTTGTTCCAGTTAAAACTACACTTGCAGAAAGCAGCTAAAACTTTTTATTTTGTTTGTGTAAGGAGACTAGGTTAATTATAATGTTTTCAGTTAATGTAAAACTCCTTTCCAACTTGGTCTTGTGTAAATAAAACAAGCCATTACTTTTCCTTGCCTCCAGCTGCGGCCATCCAGTTTCGCCAACTGCAGACCCAGCAGGCTCACCACATGTGAGATCAAAATGGAGCCCCGTAATGACCACTTAGAAACTGACTCTGATGCCGAAACTGTATTCACAAATATTTTACTATAAACTGCACAAATAAACTCCACCCGTGAATGGATGTTCTGTTCTGATTTAATGACTTGAATTTTAATGTTTGTTTCCCCGCTGGTTTTGATATTACGCTCAAAACTGTCATTAAACACAGTATGAGGGAACTGCCGGCGCTCTTCTTCTATTTGAAGAAAAATGTTGATTTATTTTTATTTTTTTTCAGTAATTTTCACGAACCTCGTTTTGCCTTTGGTCTTAAAACCAGATCAGATGGTTAAAAAATTAAAAAAAATGGTTTCAGTCAAGCCTCTACATTCCCCTCATTTTGAAAAAGAATGAGTATTTTGCCCACATGTAATTTTGTGCCTGATGTAACCTTAAATTTGAATTCTTGTACTTTCCATTCATTTTGACTGAGCTCACTGTGCAAAAATAAAAACAGTAGAACACTATTCTTGCTGCAAAGTTAGGTGTCACAAAGTGGCAACTTTTGCGGGTGACCACAAATGCAAGTTACCCATTTCTTCAGGTATTTCTTTGTAATATATTTCGTATTATATCATTTTTTCTTGCACTTTGCAATTTAATACTTACAATAGTGGCTGTATCATGAAATACAAAAGGGATCAAAGACTATTAAGTATTTTTGCAAGGGTTTTTATATTCATATAATTACTTATGTATTTTTTTTTCATATAGTAGACTCTTATAATTTTGTAACGAGTAAATGAGTTTATAGTTTGGTTAAAGAAATAAAAACAAAAAAATCAGAATTGAACTGGCCTCCTCACCAAAGAGGTTATTGATCCCCTGTAGAGTCACAGTCCATTCCACATGCTAAATTAAACTGAGAAAAGGTACCTTAAACGAAGCTCTGCTGCCATTTATCTCATTACCACACGTCTCAAGTGCAGCACACATGCTAAGGTGGTTTGAAGGACACAAGCGTCCAACTGGGTAATGAAGAATAAATGTGGACCCACTGGATTGGTTTTTTACTCTGTCCTTGCTTGTAGCTGTAATGAGTATGATACTGATAAGAATTGGCATCATTATTATTATTTTAAAAACTGATTATGATCAATTTTTTTTGTCTCAGTCAGTCAAAATAACAGACAAAGAAAACGTCTAACTCAACCTTTAGTTTCTTTAGTGTTTTTGTTGTTTTTGATGAAAAAATAGAAATGATCTCTATCGCCTCTCGGCGCTTTGGTCCTATTAACCATGATACATTCTATTGAAATAAATCAAATTTAAAGAAGATATGAAGATTGCGCTACAAATTTTGGATGCTTTTACATTTTATATGCAAGGGTTTGATTAAAAGGAAATAACATTTTTGATATATACCGGTAATCTTCCAATGAAATTGATTTTTTGGAGTATTTGATTACAAAGTCTTTTCTCTGAGATCTAAAAAAAAAAAAAATGCAGTGAGATACCAACATAACAACCAATATGTGCAAGAACGTGAAAATAATTAAATATTTTTGCTTAATATATTCCTTGCTTTCCTCCTGTAATGAACATAAAATACTTCGTTAACAGCGATTGTGGACAGAAAAAGTCCCTCAGCAATGTTTTATATGTTCTGGAACTCAAATATTTCTTTAACTTTACAAAAGGACAACAAGCAAATCAATGTGCTCCAATTATTTCTGCACTTTCGGTCACATACGAGTTGGTGAAATAATACAATTCAGAGCACTCGTTTGCTTAGACAAAGAGAGCCAAGATGTCAAACAAAATTTCTCGGTCTTGATGAATTGTCTTGGTAATACATACTTCAAAAACTCATTAGTTATCTTAAATGAGTTGCGTGGTTCTGAATTTGTTTAAAGTAATTAAAGTCACTTTAAATTCTTCTGGAGAACGCATCGGAAATTAAGATCGAAGAGGGAAGAAAAACACGGGAACTTGTGCTTGTCCCACTGCAACTTCAGTGGCTTTTAAAGCTGGACTTTTTAATCTAATTGCTTTTATTTGTTTTTAATTGCAGTTATTTTTATACTCCCATAAGAGTATTATGTTGTTAATATAGGGAGACTTACTACATAAGAAGAGATTCATTATGTTTGGGCTCTTAACCAAATATCAGTTTCATTGTTTGCACTTGTTCAGTCACGTGGTGCTTTTTGTGTTAATTCTTTTTAATATGCATACTGTGTCCAAAGTAATAAAGTACAATATTTGTAATATTAATAATTGTTTTTGTTTCATTTTAATTGGATTTTGTTCAGCTCCTATCTGATATGAACATCCCTGTTGGACGCATAATTGTGAAATAGCAGACATTCATTTGTCAACTCTTTATGCTCCTTTGACACTTTCAACCATCATGCAACCAGAGTCTTTGCTCCCGCATATTAAAATCATCTGTGCAAACATTTTGCCATTCTTAAACAAACGGGGATTGTTAACAAGTTTTATTTTAATTTCATGTATAAATCGACTGGTCGTTTATTCTTTTACAGAAAAACAAACAAAAAAAAACCTCAAATAAATGTCTCCTTAAGAACACCGACGTTACTGTATCTAATCTTACGGCTCCGACTTTCGGATTCATCTTAAAGTTGTTAAGCAAATTAGCCTGTGTAAGTTCGTTTCTCAGTGACAGGCAGCAATCCGTTTCCCCGCATCACTTTGATAAAGACGGAAATTGCAGAAAACGACGTAATTTCTTTCTAAGGACAGGCTGTTGTACCTGTTCAATGGGAAGTGATTTTGACGGCCCTGATGAGCTCCAACATTTCAAAGACGATGAGTATGTGAGAGAGAGATTGTTACATTTAAAATCACTGTTCTGTCGGGATCTTATTTATCTTCTGTTCTTTGTGGCTGGCTGATTGAGTTGACTGATATTTTCTTTCATAATTGCACAATTTAAAAACTTGCAGAATGCGCAAGCAATTACATTTTTGGGCCTGCGTTGTAGACCCTAAACACAAAAGCATGATGAAACTGTTCCCTCAGTGAGACAGCACAATTTACTATTTATTTCTTTATTTTTTATTTTTATTTTTTAGAGTCTCTTCTGGGCTACAAATCCACCTGGGTAAAATAAGTGTTCCACCAGAATCACTCACAGTAATCAAGAAGCAGTATGTGGTAAGGGTTGTTCTTTCTTTCGCAAAACATAGAAAATCATGTAAACATAGAAAAATATAGGAGTTGGTGTCCCTGTTGGCATCGGTCAGACCTGAAGGAACAACCAAAGATTTAATGGAGATTTGATCTGCTCAATTAAAGGCTGATTGGAAAGTACAGTCTTGTGTGCAGAGGGAGGAAGTGGGAGCCATTGTGGCCAGCAGCCGGGGCCCTACGACAAAACATGTTGAAAGAGATTTGCGCGTGTTTCGAAGCAACAAACAACTGCACACATAGACGCTGATGCTTCTTTCATAGTGTACTTCAGCCTCCTCTGATCCCTGATAGTCCTCCGTTTTTCTGCTTCCAGTAATAAAACATCCATTGCTCCCCACAGTGCTCTCCCCCCCTCCAGTCCCAGTGGGATCAGTCACAGTCAGTGCTGAATTCAGTGCTTTCTACACTACCCTCTCTGATGCTTATTTTTATTCCCGTTTCAGAAGAAAACAATAACTTCATGGTTTCTGGGGAACAAGAGGATCTCGGAAAATGAAATGAAAGGCATGCTGAAGTGACACTAAATATTAAAACCAGAAACAGAAGAAATGATTAGATCATCGTAGATTTGACCAGAGATGTAGCAGAATGAGGAACATCATAAACTTACACCCTCCTCGACCCGTCTCGTGTCTGTGTTTTACATCCCTCTGTGGGACAGCCATCTTTTGGAAAGTTCCCGCCTGAGACCACCAGAGTGCTTTACATTTGTCCCTAATTGCAAAAAGTCAAAGTCAGGGTGAGATCAGATGTTTTATCATTAGTATTCAGCTGTGGGACATCACTCTGGAGCAGAGTGGGCCTCCACTCCGGCTAGAGCCCGGGTCATACAAAGAGCCATTGAGAACCTGAGAAGTTTCTTATTTTTTTAAGAGTGCCAGACTGCGATATCTTGTAATTCCCAGTAAATTGTTTTTTTTTTCTTACACTGTACTTAAAATCCACTGCTTGGCAAAGAGTAAAGTGCAGAAAACAGTAAGCTTAACATGCCTCTTTGGCTCACAGTTATGGGAAAAGGTTGGCAAATTAATTTACATATATTTTATTTTAATTTATAGTAGGATGCATTGAATCACAAATGAAAACAGCTAACAAGAAGAAGGTCTGGTCTGATGAAACATCTTTTCATTTACATCAGGCGGATGAGGTGTGTCACCAAGCTGGGGGGCAGGGTGGGGGGAACACATGGCATGCAGTATGCAACATGGTGGAGCTCGGTTTTCTGTTTGAAATTTTATCAGAGAGACTGACAAAGAGCAGTTTTTTAATAATAAACAACAAGGAAGCTTACTGGGGAAATCACGAGCGCTGTGTCCTGCTGTGTCGAGGCTTCAAAGAGTGTGTTGAGTAATCCAGGTAGATGTTTGTGAAGTGTGTATTGAAGGTTATGTTAATGACCTATGTGGTGAAGTTCGAAGCCTCCCAAGTCAGATATAACAACAA
Organism: Poecilia formosa; assembly: GCF_000485575.1. NCBI lineage: Eukaryota > Metazoa > Chordata > Actinopteri > Cyprinodontiformes > Poeciliidae > Poecilia > Poecilia formosa. Next base: position 1,889,110 of record NW_006799972.1, read on the forward strand.
TGATTCGGGAATCGGGTTGCAGGTTTGTGCGTGATTCAGAAATATAAAGGGCAGATTCCCTGTCACGTTTTCTTATCTTGGGATTTTATTGCATGTGTTTTAGCAATCGCTTGCTCAATCCTAGGTAAAAAAAACAAAACAAAAAGTAGGGATCATCATCCAAAATAAAGGCTTATTTCTGAATGTGCCGCTGTTTCAGGCTCATCTTCCGTTTCATCATCAGGAGCTTCTCGGACCCATTGTTCACATTCTAATATTGCTATTGAATGGTCATTTTTATAGTCATTTTTATTGTATTAGGGAACAAACTATATCATCCTTTAGACAACACAGTCTGGCAGTGATGGACCCAAAATGTTACCGCAGACAGAAAAGTGGATGTCCTAACCCGAATGAACCAAACACTGAGAGACTGGAGAATCGCCTGTCTAAAGTGTTGAGAAAGACAGAAAAAATAAATAAATAAAAAAAATGTTTATCACAATCTTTGTAAACTTGATTTGTAAACTTGACTGTATTTATTGCCTACCCTGGTTTCTTTTCAAAAACAAAAAACGGCTTTTTCCAAAGCAGGCAAAAATCAAATCAAAAAACAGAAACAGCCCGAAGCCCAACGCAGTGGAAAAAACAAAATGTGCCCCTAGTAACATAAGCATGGTTACAAAGTAACACAGGCATATTCACATCACTTTGTATACTCAGCACAACTCTTTGCCCCTGGGTGTTTGTGTATTTTTTTCTCTGTGGTGTTTCTGTTTAGATGATCATAGTATTTCCCAGTGTCTCATTTTGTCCTGGGTTTTTTAGTTTATCCCTGTATGTTTTGGATTACTTCTGCAGGAACCTTTATCAGTATAAGTATTATCCTGGAAGTAATACCTTTTAGATTATTAATTTTGTGGCACTCCTCCTTATTTAATTAGTGTCTCTTTATGTCTGTTGTTAGATTTTGCTCATTTGTGTATTAGATTTGATTCCCGTGTTTCTTGTGTCAGTTGTTTTACCGTCACTTAGCTCTCTGCTTGGCATTTCCCCAGTTACCCTGCAATCTGTTTGTTGAACTTACCTGGTTTCCATGCCACAATCACATCTCCAGAGTATTTAAGCTTCTTGGTTTTCTTCACTGCTGGAATCTTCTGTGAAAATTTTCCCGTCCTTGTTGCTCTTTCATGTCGACCCAGGTTCTGCAAATGTATCATTTCATTATTAAAACCCTTCGATCTTCACCTTGCTGTGTGCCTGCCATTCTGCTGCAACTGGGGTCTTCCTCAAAAGCCTAAAGGCATGACATGCGTCCCCTTATTTGCTTCCATTTTCCCTTTCATCCAGCAAAGATAAAGATGGATTTAGATCATATTCAGACCACATTCAGGATTTACCCATCACAAACACAATTAGTTTCTTTATTAAATTTTAAAGCTTCTCACACCAAAGTCATGTCATTGTTATCAATCTGCCGGGTCAGTTTGCTGTCCACTTAATGGCGCAGTAGACCAAATGAAGCATCTTGAAGCTTTGGCTCGTGACTGGACCAATAGGATGGAAGCTGTCTGTGTTTCCTAAAGGATGAGCAGTACATGGAGCATGGCAGAGTAGCGAGAGCTAATCAATAAGCTTGCATACTGAGGTAAGAGGGTAAAATGGCAATGAATGCAGATGAGTTAATCTGGAGGTTTTGGAACAGCTGTGATGGAGAGCAGAACAGGGAGACTGACAAAAAGTAAGAACTAAACGAGACAAACCAAACCAAAGAGGGAAAAGACTAACACTAATCTAAGAGGATGAACAAACTAATGTACAGAGAACAGAACACAATAAATTTAGAAAGAAAACAAACATAAAATAAAGAATCTACATGGCAACAGCTTTCTAGCAAAATGAATGGAACATGGAAAAACTTTTCAAAATTAAATAAACAAAGAAACGATCAAAACACAAATGAAAACCAGATTTCAAATATTCAAAAGTCAAAAGAGCCTGTGTTGGGAGTGTGACAAACTGAGAAGAGTTTTTCTGGGGAACTTTGAGTTCTGGCATCACTGTTACTTTGACTGGTGTCATCATCTAACTTACCGTCGTCGCAGACCTTTCTGTGAGAACAGTCGTGTCCATCCTCAGCTGGATAATGGGCCCTGACATCTATAATATGTGCTGGACATCAAGTCTGGTTCATGGAGGTCACACTCTGCAAACCTCAGGCTTTTAAAAAAAGTCCTCTTTTTCCACTAAGCATTTTTGACTAAGATTAAGTTTGATTCGGTCGTATGATTGGGTTTCTACCACCAGAGAATGATTGCAAGTGTAACCTCACCTCATCGACAGGCAGAAAGCTGAAACAATTTGGACCAGATATGCCATATTTTCATCATCCTGTGAATGCCTTTTATTCTGAAAGACAAATTCAGATCAGCTCTGTTTTAATGTAACTGGATTTAGTTACATGTTATTCAACATAGCACAGATTTAGTTGACGCTGTCTCTAAAACAAAGACTTTAACCAGATTTTTGCACGTAAACCCAATTTTCGCCGCAATGAAACACCTCTGATTGAAAATGTTGAACATTTTAGTTTACTCAATCTATAACCTACCAAGCTTTATCATGTCCCCATGAAATGGTTCGTTATCGAACTGGGTGAGTGATCATCAGTGTGATTGTACTAGGTTGCCTGCACAACAATCACATCCAGTCTGTGCTCATACGCTGCTGCTGCTGCTGCAGCAGATCAGTATCTGAGAAACACACACATGCTCTTCCTTTGTCCAAAGTCTATTGAAAAACACCCCCAACATGGCAGGCAGAAATGAGTAACGCCTGAAGCAGAGATTATTTCGGGAAAAAAAAAAGATGGGAGGAATGGTTTTATGAGCAAGTGTTGGGATTTGGGGGATGCGAATAGTGTGATGGAGAGATAATATCCTGATGTTGTGATGATCTCTAAGACTAAAAGCTATCCCCGTGGATAACAGAAGTTACAAGATAGAGAGGAATACATCTGCTCGTAGCCCGAAGGCTGTGGTGATATCCTGTCTGTTTGTTGGTGTGTGTTGGACTCCGGGGGGTGGAGTTGTATACGAGCTGATGGATAATATATCCCTTTCTCAGCGTGGAAAACACTTGTGGTACTGCAGATTTCATTTTTATGATAATTTATACTAGAAATTGACCAATGTGTGGAGCATGCCTACTTGATAGGAACAAAATGAGGAATTATAGTACAGAGAGAAGAAAGGATTAATGATCTGTGCACATAATCTGGCTGGAAATAAAAATAAAAAAGCTCTGTTTGTAAATGATACCGTGCTCGAGTCCATGTAAAAATTGCCCATAATATCCACTGCTACTTACCCCCAAATTATTTCTGCACTTAAAGTGCATAACTAGTAAAAAGCTAACAGAAAACATTTAATTGCAGAAACACAAATCGACAGGCTGATGGATTTTTTTTTTTTTATCTATTTGAAAGCTCATTATCTTTATGTTTGCTGATGATGAGCACTTAGCTGAAGTGTTATCAGTCTCCACCCCAATAAATAAAAAACTATGTGAATTGATCGTAACGTCTAAAGTACTGCAGCTGTGCTTGTCTACTTAACATGTTTCTCCACACATAACTCTTTCTAAGCCATGGAATCCAAATAGCAACGTCTACCTGAAGACGTAAGTGTCACAGAGGTAGATTACGAGTTTTAATTCACTTTCTGGGGCAGGTGAATTTATGGTTGTTACAGATGGGACCACTTTCATTTGACTCTTGATTGCGGTCTTGTTGGAGTCTGGTTCTAATTAGAAGCCTGGTATTTGATGTCTTTCCAATGATCCTCTCACCTTTGAGTAATTAGGTTTTGCCCGTTCTTTTGGCTTGCGTAGTTTTTCTAGACTTGTTTGTGGTAATTGGAAAGCTCTGAACTGTGAATGTGATTTAAAGATTTTTCCCCCTCCAGCACCTGAGGTTTCTGGGTTCTAAGACGTAAACATAGTTTACAGTTACCACCTGTCGTCTGTCCCTTGGTCAGATATTAGCAATATTTATATAATATTGTTGAAAATGGACGATACAAAATAGTGTTTTTTATTTATAAAATTAAAAAAAACTGTGATTTAAAAAAATAAAAAATAAAAAAAAACAATGTAATATGTTAAGATCTTAACATATTGCAATCCCAAGTTACAATATATTTTTCTTGATATTTTTGTTTCACCATCACAAATTAGCACATCAGTTGAAGGACTGAAGAGTAAGGAAAATAAAACATTGTTTCAAGAATTTATTCTGAATAAAAATATAATTGTAAAAATATAATATGCATAATTATCGATCCAGTCAATTCCTTGTTTTCTCCAGATATTGTAGAAGTTGTTAGTTTCTGCTCTTGAGGCCTAAAGGTGTGCTGCATCCAGCACAATGAAGTCAGCAGTGTATCCTCTAAATCCTGATGGAGGTGTGGTGGGGCCTACATAGATTGTATTAGTTTATCCAAGTCATCCCACATATGCTTCATTAGATTGTCATCTGGGAAATTTGGAGGCCAAGTCAACACCTCAAGCTGTGTTGTTGTGCTCCTCAAACTGTTCACGACAGACCATAGAGTCCTGCAGCAATGACTTTCCATAGTTTTCCATGAAAAACTGTGCATGGTCTGCAACCATGCCTGGATCCATCCATCCATCTCAAAGGCAGGACCAAAACATTTGCATCAGCCATCCCTCATTAGCATCACACCGCCTCCACTGGGTTGCCTTCTTCCCACAGTACATCTTTGTGTAATTTATGTAAAAAAAAAAAGCACATATGATTCATTCATCCATCTTCCTGTGCTCTGGGATCCAGGCTCTCATTGTTGGTGCTTTTGTTTTTGTACAGGTGGCAGCAGTATTAAATGCAACAAACCGTGATGCTCTGTGCACGCTTACACTTTTCTGTTAGAACAAGCAATGGCATCTTCAACAGTTTGAGCTATAGGAGCTCATCTGTTGGATCAGGCCACACAAGCCAGCCTTCACTCCCACAACATATAGGAATTTTGTAGCTGCCTCGAGGGGAAGAATGAGTGATAAGGTAAGGTTGGTTTGTGGAACCGGCTGCATATCAGAAGTAAAGCAGCATGATATATA
>NW_006799972.1:1895051-1911690 GCF_000485575.1 Poecilia formosa
TTCTTTCTTTCTTTCTTTCTTTCTTTCTTTCTTTCTTTCTTTCTTTCTTTCTTTCTTTCTTTCTTTCTTTCTTTCTTTCTTTCTCCATCTCCTCAGCCTGCCTTCTGCTCACTTCCCTCACACCTGCAACCGGTTAACTCATCAGCCCAGGTCTATTGTTCCAGCATTCACTCTCTCAGCATTTAATCACACCTCTTTCATTCATTTTTTGTAAGTTTGTTGTTCATCATTTCTCATTAAACACCTTTTCATCATATACTCCACTTCTTCGCTGTTCTGTATTTGGGTTTTCCATTAACCAGCAAACGCACCATGACACAAGGACATTAATATATCCTAAAATAAATCCGTGCCTATATTTACATTAACCTCCAACGATACATTTTACTCCTTCACATAGTCAAAAAAAAAAAAAAAAAAAAGAGAAACAATTTAAAGAGTGCACTGAACAATGTTTTTATCACCTCAGCATTGTATTTTTCTGCCAGCATATCACCAGCAAACTTAAACTCGGGTAGTTTTGTGTCTGTGACAGAGCCTTAATCGTTTATGACAGGGAGTATGATTTCTTCAAAGCCACTTATGTGGCTGGGGTCTCTTCAGAGCTAAAGACAGGATTCAGTAAGTACTGCCTCTCCAGACCTGGCGGTCCCCGTCACCTTCTGGTTGACTGTGATCATTTCTGATAGCCTCCATTCGCTTTCTGGCCTCTGAACAGCACATGTTGCACTCAAACTCTTAGATGGACATCAAAATGGATTATCTTCAAAGCAGTGAGTGGGGAGCTGAATGCAAGAAGTAAAAACGGACTCCTGCACCAGGTTTTCTGATCTGTGCTGTTTGACGTTACAGAACGTGGGACGTTAACATCAAGACAATCTTGTCTAATTATTCATGTGCTGGGCTCCCCACAATAAATTCTGCATATTATAAATGCATGGCTCTTATATTAATGAACAAAAACCTTCAAAGTTTACAACTTTCCAGCAAAGTCAATCCAGTTCCTCTCTGTTTTTATTTTTTAGTCAATATCTTTCAAATGCTCTCAATTCTTCTTCAAATTACGTGAACGAAAACATAGTAAATCCTCTCTAGTCTTCCCAGTTATATTCCTATTGCATGGTAAAGATGGCCCTAATGACTCCACAGCAGGAGGCTTGGTTGTTTAATGAGCAGGCTCTTCTCCTCTATCGCGATCAAATGAGAACCTAATTTGATTTTCCCTCTTGACCTCTATTCCTCTCTGAAAACAAAGCCCAGGGGATTTATTAAAGGTTGGTGCAGCAGTTGTGAATTTCACACGTGTGTGAAGACGGGAAGAATGATATGCCCTTGAAAACAGAAGGTATGTGAAACTTTTGCCGACATCTACCTTCTTTAAATAGCAATTGTAATGCGTAATACTTTTGCAATTACACAGAAACATGATGTAAATGCAAAATTCACAAGCAGCTCAGATGAGCTTTTACCAGTAGAGTAACAACCAATTTTTTCTGAGATGAATTTCTTAAGTGACAAGTTGTAGTGCACACCAGTGAGGTGACTTCGGTGTGCCGTTTTCATCACAGAGAATAATTGCTTGCACAGGTACCTCTAAACATGCAGAGCATGCATCTTGGAGGGAGATTCGGGACGTTCTCACAGGGATGAAAAGGGGGGAGGGGGGGTATGGCGTAGGACCCCGGGACTCATTCTTTGCCCTCTTTGGGTGTGTTGCTGTACTGCAGTGTAAGCTCAGGCTGGTTGGTTCCAGGTGCTTTCTCCACGTCAAAAGCAAATGGTTTATAAAACGGTTCCAGGCTATTTTTTGTTGGGTTTCAAAGTCAGCAAATGCCATGTGAACTCATTGTACAAAATATGCACTTGGGAACACAGCAGGGCTGACTTGGCAATGAAGAATGCTTCCTAGTTGAATCTGACTCTCCCACACGTGCAGCTTGTGCATTCTTGCCTTGAGCGATGAGCTGCGGTGCTGTTGCATTATTGGGATATGTAGCATGATTGTTACACACCGGTGGGTCATATATAATAAAAACACAAAATTATAATGAGAGTCAAATACAATTGTACAAAGGGTCACTTGCCTGCTACACTTGAAACTGACATCTCTTTAAAATCTGACATTGTAGATGCTACCACGGCTACATGGCTTTGCTTTTTAAACAACAGAGGCCAGAAGATCATCTTGGTTTGTCTCTACAGCGTCTGATGAAAAAAAAAAAAACCTTTCTAATCTGACCATCAGAGTTCAGGACAAGTTGAGTGACTGTTTTGAGAATTCATAGACGTCAGCCCTCATTATTCTACCATTATTACATTTAGGTCAGCTGAAGGACAGAAACAAAATCCAGTCATGACACCTTCTGGTGTTGGGCTCATTCATTCATCAGATGCACAAGGTGGAACCACTGAAGGTTTTGCATTCCCTTTATGGTCCTCCTGACCTGCCTTAGGACTAAATTAAACTCGGAGGGTAGGGAAGGTGCAAGAAAATGTCAGGTAGGAATAAATATAGCCATACCTAAGCAGGATGCAAAATAACCGAGAAAGTTCTTCAGCACTTCTTCAGCACTTACACTTCCAGGAAGAGTTCAGTGTCTTGTTTGTTTTCTGCACTCCTACCCTAGTGATTGAAGAGCTTGTGTGTAACAGAAAATATGTATTATTTAATGCTTTAGACAAGGAAAAAATAGAATAGTAGAGGAAAAGGGCAGTAAGGAATAATGGATACTAAATAGAAGCCAACTACAGAATATTTCAAAAGTAATTTATTTTTTAAAACGTGTGTTTTTTAAACTGCTATCCTCCAGGGGATTAAATGAAGCCAAGCAGGTGATTTTAATATTTGGACCGTATGGTAAAAGTTAGCTCTAACATGAATATTCTCCTTTTTTTATCAAACATTATCACTGAAAGCATTAAAAGTCATTGTTCACATTATCAGCAGCCATAGGTGCAACATTAACTTTCGTCTTAATGCATTCAGTCATTATAACATCTTTTCACCTAAATGTAAAATGTCAGTTTGCTGGTTGCAGAAGAGAAAATGTCAGGAAATTACAAGTCTTGCGGGTTTCATCTGTGGATTTCTGCACAAAATGTCAAGTAAGGTGATCAAACATTTTTGAAATTCTGTTGGACTAAATTATCTTTCCAGAAGCCTCTCTGTCTGCTTTCCTGGGATGAGATGCTACACTGTAAAGAAATGCTCCTTATTTAGAAGTAGAACACTGTCACATTACAAAAGCTGAGGGGGTATAATTTAAAACTGACTTTGTTGAGCTTTATATCAAGCTATTATGTTATTCCTTCATCAACATACTTGGGGTGTTGCTTTGATTCTTTCATGCATGTTTGAGGAGAGCATAGATCTCCCAAGGCAACCATTCGGGGGTACCTAACACTTGCTTGGAGCTGTAGTCTCCAGCTGAGCTTCCGTAGCTCAGAGCACTACTCTCCCACACGGCTCCATCAGACTAGTGGCAGCAGGAATCAGCAAACATCTGGTGAAACTGCACATCTGCTGAGCTTATTGTGAACTATCTCCTTAGTTCCGCGCTCATGAGAATGGCTGTAAGCTGCAAAATGGAGTAGCACTGTTGTGATAACTTGCTTTCGGTGCAGTGTTGTAAAAGGAGCTTCTTAAAGATGCTGCCCCTTTAACTTTTATCTTTTAAGGTGCACATCTGAGACATTTGTCAACATTAGTAAAATAAGGTGGGAATGAAAGTGAAAGTTCGCTTAAACCTCCGTCCTCCTGCTGACTGATCAGAAGAGCCAATAAATGACGACTTTAGTCACTGAAAGCAGCAGCCTGGAGTTTTTTTATTTTATTTTCTGTGGCTTTGTGCGTTCACGCTGTCCTTCAGGGTGATTAAGTGATACACACGGACAGATTACCGTTCGAGTCAGTCAAACTCAGTGGATGTCTTTGCGCTCCTGTCGGCTGGTCAGAGCCGCCGATAGGTCTGTAAGTGTTCGTGGCCTCAGAGACAGCCACGCAACGTTCATTACGCTCGGCCACTTGCCCTGCTGTCTGCTCAGTGTGCCGCTCATGTAGAGAGAGCGCACAGCGCATCCCAGCCAGTCCTCCTCCTCCTCCTCCTCTTCCTCCTCTTCGCTCTCATTCATACCAGGATGGATTTGCCCCGCTAAGAGCGCACAAGTCCACTTCGCCAGCTGGCAAGTTTGAGTGAGAACCACAGCAGACCTGTACTCTATCTCTGACATTCATCTTTTTTTTATTATTATTATTTTTATTTTTTATCTTCTCTCTAATTTCGGAGTCGTAACATTAAGAAAATGATAGCAGCCCGACTATATCCACGGGCTGTCCTCCTGCTCTGCTTTATCTCTTCCGCCGCCTGCAATACGTTCGCGTTCACCGAGGAGCCCTTCGACAGAGCCGTGAAGGCGGACAGCTACTGCAGTCGGGTTTTACGGGCTCAGAGCAATAGGAAGGAGACCAACAACGAGTTTCAACTCCAGGTTGAGGGGGAGCCTGAGCGGTACCAGCCGGGCAGCACATACAGAGGTGGGTGATGTACGAAGAACAACTCCGTCTGCAAAACTTGAAACAAGTTCTCTTGCGATTTAGCTCCAGTGCATAACAAGATGCCGTTTCACAAATACGTCGGCTCGACACGGACACGGTTGCATCAACTTCGGTTGATTTATTTATTTTTTGTCTCCAGCCAAAGTGCGCACCGCAAACAATATGCCATCTGCTTTTGTGACCCTTTGGGTTAAAGTCATTCTGAAAAACGTGTCATAAGTGATCATTTCTGTAGCTTTTAGTTCTGAGAATATCTGAATTGTGAAAAGATGTGTCATGCAAATCACCACCTACTATGAAAATTACTAAGTGTCCTTAAAATATTTCTTGAAAGTGACATCTAAATGGATAAGAATATTATGTCTGATTTAAAATACACAAATAATTTGTCATGAAGGCTTTGCATAGCTGCCAGTCTTTTTTGTAATGTTAACTTACCAAAATGAAATAAATCTGAATCTCCAGATAACGGAAATGTATTATTCTGTAGTCTTAGGTGATAGATTGTTGACTGAGCCCTTTGTTTCTGTTCGGATTCAAGACTGTAGTTTACTCTAATTCTCCGTAAATTGAAGGTTGCTGTTACTCTTGTTTTTTCTCATCAAGTGAGTCTGACTGCAACCAGCCCGTCTTACTTTAGAGGATTTACCCTCATTGCCCTGAAGGAAGGTGCAGAAGGAGACAAGGATGAAGACTATGCTGGGAATTTCCAGGTATGGAATCAGCTGAAAATAGAGATATAGATAGACTGTACTCAGAAAAAAAAAAAAAAAGAATCTAGTTTAAAAAATATATTGTACAACTAAAGGATGATATTGTATTCTGTGGAAGATATATTACATTCACTGTCAGTGGCTGAAAATGCTACCCACATGTTGGAACTGAAAGTTGCACCATCTTTCATCTGCGCTCCAAAGCAAGCGCTGTGTTTGACTTCAGTTGTCTCGCTTTTAAATTGTTTGGTCTGGATGGTTCCACCTCACATGTTGCAACAGGCTAGATTTAGAATATGAGAAGAGCCAACCGTCAGCCTGCTCTTCTCATATTCCAGGCCTGTTGGCCTTGAAACGTGTAAAGTCTAATAAATCTTTGTTTTGTTTTTTTTCATATGTGATGATGTATCGGGTGTAGTGTACAATTAGAACTGTTCACAGTATAATTAGAGTTTTATGAAACCAGGTTCAGCCTGAGTAATAAATGGAAGAGGCAGGGATCAGAGAGAGGCCAGAAGTTCAAAAAGAAGAAAAAAAAAATGAGAAGAGAGCTGGTGCCGCCACGGTATGCTAATGTGTTGATGGACAAATGCGTGGGGCTTTTGTAATTATAATGCAGTGCAAGATGTGGTGTGTGGTCTACAAAATATCTTCTTGCTGCCTGTGTATAATTATGTGAGAGATAAAATTGCTAAGGTGGTCAGTTTCATTTCAAATACAAGCTTATTTGGCTAGAGTGCTCATCTCCAACATTAAAATTTGATAACTGACAGATCAGCTCAACAAGAATGACTTATTCCTCGAGTTTATTACACTGACCCAGTGTTGCAACACCGAAGGCTGTGATCAAGGTTTTGGAGTGGCTATCCATTCGTCAGGTGGTTGGCAAATCAATCATCAGAACCTCCTGATACCAGCTTCTTCATTAGTTACTCAGAAAAATTCATATAAAGATGTTATTTTCAAGGATTTGATGAGAACTGAGTTGGTATTTTGGGTTGCATCATTCTGAAAGTGGCAGAATTACTAAACACAGAGAAAAAAAAAATCTAATTTACAATCTAGTATACCTCTACATAGAACTATAATTTATTTTTTTAGGGCTGTAAAATATCAGAAAAATGTTATTGATTAATATTGTAATTATGGTACTGGTTGTGATTAACCACTGCTGTAAGTTTCAGCATCTCAGCCACTTAAATCACAGTATATGAAATAATGTTGTGAAAGTCCATACAGTTAGCTTATTGTTATTATATTGTTGAATTCCTAGGTCTGAATATATTGCACTTAAAAACATATACAGTGCACTAGCAAAGAATGCATTTGTGGTTGTAATGTTGTTGGCATTGCAATGGGAGCTGAGATTTTGTTATCGCGCAGATAAATCAGTTTTTAAACTGATAAAAACCGATTGTTTATATCGGTGGAGAAATGTTAGAAATCCCACGTTGAAGCTTGTGGGGCTTTGGCATTTTGAGCTGCTATCCTTTTAAAAGGAACCTGCAGTATAATTCATGTGGAAATTTGCACAGCAGTCCCCCAGTGGCTGTAGTTAAACTCACTGCTGTGCTGTGGCATCTGTGAACTTTGACTTAAAGGAGAGGGGTATTTCATTTTTGTCGTATTATGTACGCATCATCTCTCATTATTCAGTGCTAACGTTGGAACATCTTGCTATTATTTTTATTTGCAACAGATTTCGCGCTGTTTATATGCGGTGGCGGTTTCCAGTGTACGTCTTCTTAACCTTATGTCGGCGTGTGATCAGAAACATTAGGTTAAAAATGAGAATATTTCTCTGCTGAAATCAGTCATACTGCTGCACACCATGTTTGAGTGTGGAGTGTCGAGAAGGTGAGATGAAATAAGCAGATGTGTGACCAAAGCTTTTTTAGATGCAAGTATAAAAAGATAGTGCTGGGACCTGCTTTTGATTATACTCCTGCCAGGATTTTAGAAGCTACGGCCCTCTTTCAAAGTAATCTGTCTTTTTTTTTTCTGTCAATACAGGACAGAGCTTCAAAAAACAACTATCTCTCTATCATCAGCTGGCCAATCAGTCTTTCATGTTTGAAGTCCTTTATTCCATGCAAGCAAAAAAAAAAAAAGCTCACAAATTCATTATTTTCAAAATAAGTTGAGTTGACTGGGGCTTAGTTGTGGAAAGAAAGGAACGAAGAGAGATGCTACAACAGAAGACGTCAAGGTTTATTTAACATACAGCTCATTTGAAATCTGCTGGTGTGCCCGATCCCAGCCATCTCTGAACAGCTCCTGACTTGATGAAAAGCACTTTTATTGAGCTCTCTGGGGAGGTCAGCTGCCACTGTGTGTGTCTGTGTGGTTTTTGGCAAGACTGTAAAGCAGCAGGGAATGTTGGCGTTGTCTGGTGAGACATTACTCCTCAGCAGGCTGACGAAATTGGACAAGAAAAGGAAAATTGTTTTTGTGACTGCATAAAGGGATGACATTATCAACATGATCTGGATTTAGTAGATTTGCCTGTTGGGTTGAAAGTCTGCTTTTTGCTTCACCATATTTGGTTTTTTGTATTGGTTTTGGTAGGTTTTGCTAGGGCTTGACCAGCAGCTACAGCAAAACTAAGAAGATTCTAAAACAGAATAAAGTCATGGGTCATTTTACAGCAAATTAGTTGGTTCTTTGTGAACATGGTGTTCAATGCATTGCCGCAAGACTCTGCTGGTTTTAACATATGTTGTGGCTCTACCAGACTGGTTGAGGATGCCTCTTTGAAACCATGGGAACATACACAGAAGTGGGGATGTAATCTGTTAGACCCAGACAGGCTAAATACACAGAACATGCATGGACACACACACTCACACAGCTCACGGCCTGCTTGACTTACTCTTCCTTTGACTTCTCCTAACACACACAGACACACACACCCACCAACTTTTGAAGGGAACTCGTTCATAACATGGCATGACAAAGGAAATTCTCCGCTGACAGCTTTATGGAGTGAGAAAGTTCCTCATCTTTACTTCCCCTGATGTCTCTTCCTATCAGACACATATTTGGTTTCTGGGGAGTGAATATTAGCTCGCCGGCACAGCTTATCTAGTTTTGTGTGCAGTTAAAATCAGCAAGAAATTCAACACATAAAGCGGTTGCCACAGAAGAGACGCCATCATGTATTATGAAGCTTGTCTGCCTTGTGTGCAGATGTTTTTGTCTTGGCTGGGTGGTGTTTTTCTGTCATTGCCTTTCAGCCATCATGCTGAAAGGCATGAGGGCTGAAAAATAGATAAAACATCTATTTTTCCAGGGGATCATGGAAACCCTTTTGGTGATCCAATTTTAGATGATGCACTCTTTTGACCTGGTAAGGAAAGCTGATGCCAATCTAATCTAATGGTACTACGACTACAAACTGTACTGAGTGACCTCATGGAGTTGCTCATGCGATGACTAAAAGTAAAGTTTTCAAAAATGGTTCCTGGACTCAAAGATTGATATATGGTGAGGAGCTCATTCATCCTGGAGTGGCTTAGATGGAGTTCTTGGCCATCTGCAGCAACAGAAGCACTTTGAAGAGGTTTTCAAGCATCTGGCTTGAAAACCTTTCAGATATCTCTTTTATATTTTACTCAGAAGATAAAACTGATGGTATATGTGTTGGCTGGACTTGAAATACCTCACTATCCAGGGGCTGAACAATGTAAAAAGTGAATGATTTAAGACTGAGGTAACGATAGGGGTGAACACTATGTAGATTTTAAACTGTGAAGGATTAGATCATTTAGCATAGAAAACATGGTCTGTTCAGTCCATTTATGTGCTTTACATCAAATTTAACAAGTTTTTAGTCTCGTCTGTGTGTTCTTGGTTCATTAACGGTCGTGCTTGTTAAACACCGCTTCTGCTGAAGGTGCATTTCATTTTGCCCCTTTGCCGTATCTCACCTTTGTCATTTTTTATTTATTTTTTTACCATGTCATTCATGGTATATTTGGTTCCAACAACTTGTCAGTAAAAACCTGCCATATCAGTGACTACATTGACTCTCTCCAAATTTTTTTCATGGCCATCTTGGTTTAACTTTTAAAAGCATGGGCTCCATTTTTCTTGTTCAGCCAGGAATAATTTCAAACTAAGAGGATTTGTAAGTGTGAAGTTCTAATAGGCACCAAAATCAAAACTAACAATTATTCTAGTAAATACCACTACTTTATAGTTTTAGTGAAAAGTTTACCTAATAATCTTGCAAGTTCTCCAACTCAGGGTGGAAGAAAAGCCTCAAACTCAATATTGTTCAATACATAAGGAATGAGTGGATATTAGGAAAATATGGATCCATTACAACCACATGCTTTTAATAGAAAAGCGCTTTCTAGAAAGTATTAGCCAAATTAATCTATTTTTACATTGTTTTTTTTTTTACATTAATGTATGTCTGCCTTGATTGCAAGGTAAACATTGCTCCCAATAAATATAGTATGTAACAGTTTTTCATGTTTAATGATGTGCTCTGAAAAGAAAGAGAATTGTTTAATTTTCATGTCTTGCATTAAGTACAAACCATAATGTAAATTCATAGCCTATGGCAATGCAGTGTAAACTGGACAGCATGCAGCCATTGAGAGATTTGACATGACCTTTCATGTATACTCTCAACTGACTTATACAAGGATAGAGGTTTTCATTTGCTATCGCTAAAGTCTGCCTGTAGCATTGGCATCTGTTTCTGAAAATTATGCAAAGGTACTCCAAAAGGGAGTGGTATTGATGTCATAGATGATGGTCACATTGTAATGAGTAGATCACTGCACATCTTTTGTGGGTTTTCAGGTATCTAATTGCTAGTATCTGTGAAATTACTCAGTTCAGGGTCAATCAATGAATCAGCACAGGGTCAAGAGCACAGCAGCATAATTAATACACATGGGGAGTAAAGGCGGAGAAAGTATTCTGATCACAAAGAGCAGCTGCCATAGCACAACATTTTGCATTTTGACCACCTTTGTGCTAGCTTTGATGAAAGGATAGCTTTGATGAAAGGATGTCAGTATATGTAGAGTAGGCAACACAGTTTAGGGATGTAAGGGGTAATCCACTTTGACCATTAGTAATAGTAAAAGTGTCAGATGATGACCATAAAGGGAAGATTCTCAAATGTTCAACAAAAGGAGACGTAAAATGAGAGGTAAACAGGATGGCTAAATCTGAGTAGTGTTGTTGAAAACACAAGATTTTCCATGATATTACATTGATGAAACACTAGAAGAATCTGGTGAAAACTCAAGTCTGACCAGTTGAGACTCTCTCATTTCTGACAAGACTCAAACTAAAACGTATGTTGGCCTTCCATGTTTATGACAGTAAGACAGAAAATATGTGAAATATTGTCTGACATATGACAAGTACAAAGTCGGCCTAACCCTTCTCATCTCCTCAATAGTCTGTGAAGGAGGTGCATGAGAAGATGATTGTTTGACCAGGTGAGATGAAGGGAGTCATCCAGTTTGAATTTACACCTAGGGTTCATAACACAGTAAAGGTCTTTTGCTGTAGCAACCTTCCAGACCACTCAATTCCTCTGGTTCGGGCCTACTCTGATTTGGAACAAACTTCTTGAAAACTGCAAAAATGCTGAAAAATGAATTCCTTCAAATACATTTGTTCAGTTGTCATTGTTTATTAATAACTTGAACATTATATTTTGCAGTCTGTTCTTCAACTTTTCAAGGCTTTCCTTTATTTTGCCATGGCAGTGATGTTTTCTTTTTTGTAACTTTATTTTATTTTTAATCAGTTAAAACACTCACTTGGCCTGTTGCTGAGATATGCTATACTAAACAAAAATTCCCAATATTTTAGAATTTTATTTGATCAGATTGCCATATTTTGTTCCCTTTCCTGCAGCAAATGCTTTTGTCAGAAGGGTTTTTGTCTGACCAGTGGCTAAATCCACTGACGTGACGTTGTTGAATTCTTGTCTGAGTGTATTTGTGTTTATCGCTGATTTATTTGCGTTTGGTTGTGTTGCAGATAATTGACGAGGAAGAAACACAGTTCATGACCAATTGCCCCCCTGCAGTGACAGAGAGCACTCCTCGCAGGCGGAGCAATATCCAGGTTTTTTGGACTGCGCCCCCTAGTGGCACCGGCTGTGTTCTTCTAAAGTACGTATAAAGCGGTGGATGTTGAGCCTGTCTAGCAGAGACAAGTCCTCAGCTCCAAAACTTACAGACACATTGCGCTCTAGAGGCGCTTTCCCACTAGAGCGCCTCTAACCGGTATGGACCCGGTTCACCCTGGCCAGATTCATTTTCCATTAGCAGATCCAGTAAGGCTCTGCCTGGCGGTTCTCAGATTTTTTTGCCTGCTTCTGCAGTAATACTAGCCTCACTGAGCCAGGTATGGCACCAAAGTGATTTGGTTGACAGTTGACCACATTCCCTCATTGGCCACTGATTACTTCAGGCAAACTCCAAACAACATAGTTTGGAGCTTGGACTGTGGACATGGCGTCTGCTATCAGAGAGCTATTTAGTACAGAGGAGCATAATTATGACTAGCGCCAGGAACAAATGCTTTAAGTTTTTGGACCATGATTTAGCAGACCTGCTAGCAGCTTGTCTTTCAGAAGAACGAACAGCAATAAAAACGAGAGAAACGATGCAGCTGTGGTCAGAGTTCTGTCAGAGCTGCAGTTTTGAGCCAACAGTGTGAAACATCAGAACTACATGATATTAGCTTGTGGATCTTTTGTTGTTTTTCTTTTCGCAAGTTCACTCAGTGGACTGTGGCTGCCCGCAAGGTTAAACGTAGAGTAAGGAGTGTAAAAAATAATAAACATCAGGTTGTTAATGGCATTGAAGCTGATACCTAAAGGCTGTTAAGACTTTTCCTGTGGGAATTTCAAAATTTTGGACATTTTGAGATCAATCAAAATTTAACAGAATTATTCTGCACTGGACTTAATATAATTTAAATCACAACTTGTCAAGTCATACCAAGGTTTTTTTTTTTTTTTGCCTCTCTTGCATTATTAGCATTAGGAGCAAAGAATTAAATAAACAAGAACAAATACATTAATAACTAAAGCTCCTGAAATTTCAGAATAACGCCAAGCTAAAAACATATTCGACTAAAAGTGTTTTCAGAAAAAGGTACATATAAATAAAAAAAAAAAAAATAAAACACATTTAACTGTAAAGGATGATAACTGTAAAGGATAAAAAAACAACATATATATAAAACTCTGTCTTTCTCATGATTATTTAAAAATAGTTCTTAGAGGTAAAATAAAATCTGTTAAATATTGCTGGTTGAAATGTCTGGCCTTTAGTTCTTTAGTTTTTTTTTATCACTTTTGAGCCAGTTTTAATCTGTCACTTCCCAATGCAAAAATGCATAAAAATGCACACTGTTCAATCAAAATTTTATTCCTTTGGCAAAGTTAACTATTTACTGCCCGTTTTAGATGCAAAACTGAGTGCCATAAAACAATTTGGAAGCTTTAAACCTGTATGGGTTTGTCTGCTTAAAGATGGGTGACAGAAATCTATTTATTTTTATCCTTTTTGTTCCTGTTGCAAAACTAGTGCAGGTGGTGGAAAGATACCGTGGGATCTCAATTCACAGCAGACTGAGATCAATGTGTTATTTAACTGCTAATGCATACTGTTTTTCTGTTATGTCGCTTGATGATACAAAGGAGCAATGACATGTTGCACTTCTACTAATGCATACTTTGATTTGAATGTTGAGGTATGACGAGTTTTCTTTGTGCTCTGTGTTTTTTTTTCTTTCTCCCTAAAAATAACCTCTGAGCTTTTCTTTGGTTTGCTTGCTGCTCTTTTTTCCTGTCCTCTTACTTTATTTTCATGCACACCCCTTTTTGCTGTGTTCTTCACCTCATTTACACAGAGACCAGTGGGGAGATGGCAATGTATTCAGTAAAATGCAAGGACAGAGGGGAAAATGGTTCAGAAGTGTGACACTGCATTCAGCTCATGAAGAGCTTCAGCTTTAATACGAGTGCAGAGAGAAATGGGGACAAAGACACAGAGAAGCCTTTGGTTTAAAAAGAGGTTGCCTGTGAGAATCATAATTACAGGCTGGCAGTAATTATTTGTCTCAGCGCTTACCTGCAAGACAATTATGATGATAGTAAGGTTTTCCAAAGACTCTGCATTGAAACAGCTCGAAAATCTTAGTAGTGGCATTGATTAGAAAAGTTCATCTCCTGTGTTTGTAAAGTGAAGGAAACAAAATTGGGTATTTCACACTCATACATACAGTATATATATGACTAAAACAGTCAGGTGTATAGAAAAAACTTACAGCCAACATATACCGTATTATTTGGACAATAAGCCGCTACTTTTTTCCCCCCACGCTTTAGCCCGGTGCGGCATGTCTGTAGATTTTTCTTCCACCACCAGGGGGTGCTTTAGCAGGAAGTGAGTCATTGGAAGTTAAAATTGGAAATCAAAGACGAGAGTGCTAATTTTAATTTAGAACAAGCACATGCTAGCAGCAGGCACAAGAAATTACTTCAAACTCATACCACCTCATCATGGAAACAACAGAAGAAGTTCATATGCTGCTCTTAAGTTGAGGGCTATCGATATCCGCTGCTTGTAAGCTCGGCATGAAGGAATCCATGGTTCGGTGTTGGAGACGCCCTTAATAGCAGATTTATTGTGAAAAACCGAGAGCTGCGGAGATACCAGCGGCTTGTAGCTCGGTGAGGCTTATATATATCTCTGTTTCCAGTTTAAAAAAAACAAACAAACAAACACAAAAAAAAAAACTTTGTAGGTGCTTGCAGCTTATGGTAAGGTGCGCTCTGTAGTCCGGAAAATACGGTACACAAAAATCGAAAAAGAAAAGTGACTTGAGATTAGTAAAAGGACATAAGACTTGTCGCCTCAGAGGGCAGTGTAAATGTTTGTTTTTAATTTTACTTCACATATCTCAAGCCCTTTGTCTACAGGGTGCCTGCCTCTAGAATATTATTGGTTATCAGCAGAAGACCTGCACTGAAAATTGCAAGTGTGTGTACACAATGAGTAGGTTTGTGTGTTTCTAAAAGCTTCAGAGAGCATGACTGACATGTTGTACCCTAAACTTTGCTGTTTGACAGTATAATTATTGCTATTATTGCTCTTTCAGATGGAAAAAACCGAGCCTTGTGGTATGATTTTGTCCATGATGATAGGGCCAGGCCTGGGTGCACATTCTACATCATAAACTCAGAGAATAGAGTTAAAAGTTTCAAATCTATTTTAAGATTTCTGATGTGAAGCAGTAAGATGGGGCAAGCCTTTCTTCGCCATGTGTCAGCTATACCATCATCTTTAGCTCTACAATGTTATAGATATTGACTTAAACTGACACTTCTCCAATTATCCTGTTAAAGTCATCTGGGTATTTCAACACTTTATTAGTGCTGTTCTGTTCTCTATAAGGCATAAAACGCAGAGTTCAGTCACAGTTTAATAGAAATGTTACACAAGGCGCTGGTCTTTCTTGGCTAAACAGTTTGGGTCAGTACAGTAGAAACGCCAGCTGGCAGAGAGCATGTCCACAGTAAGATGTTTAAACATAGCTTAAAACTGCCAAAGAGGGATGAAACAAATGCCTGTGCTGAAATTGAAAAGATGTTGAGAAAACGTATTTTTGCAAGTGTCTAAAAACTGACATTAAAATTCAGGATTTTTTTAATAATTTCAATCGTTATGTTTTATTGTCTAAATAACATAACAGTGCATGCAGATACACATTTTTAAAAGTGTTTCTCTAATGGGAACAATCACACCATAAAATACAAAACAGATTAAGGGTAATAAAGGTTCTCAACATGGGTGCGAATATGTTGCATTTGTGATCTTGTGCACTTACACATAGTACATAATATGTGACAGTAATCATCAGACTCACAGTAACATGGAAATATAAATGGTGCAAAGCTGACCATCCATATGTGGAAGTGCAATTGGACTAAGAGAAAATATCAGCATCAGCTATGCAAAATAAGGAGTGTTCTGCTTTTCATAAGGATTTTTTTGACCAGGACTTTTGTAGGTTCCCAGAACAGATGTTGGTTAGTTTATTGCAGCAAGTGTCTTTGAAATTCATACTTAAAGTCCTATCCTCTTGGGGCCTTTTACGTTTTTAAAAATAACACTTTTGGGCTGCATAAGTTGCAGTTTTAACATCTTTCAATTCTCTTTCGTTTTAAACTATTTTTGCGTTTTTCAATTTTACCAACAGCAGGCTTCAAAAGTTGGTGTAAAATGTGTTTGTGTGAGAGGGAGAGGAAACTGCAAGTGTACAAGGTGAAGAGACTAGATATCTCTGGACATGATTCACAGTCAAAAATATTTTTCTTTTTTCTTTTTTTTAGAAGGAAACTTGATATATTTGGCTAGTGTGCATTTCTGCATTTCTGCAAACTGAAGAAACCTTTTCAGATTTTCTGTTGCTAGAGAAATCAATTAAAATATGACACAGAACTTTTGGACATGACATAATCCACTGTTAGTTAACTCAAGTGCTCTAAAGCTACCCGCCCTGTTATTATCAGTTCTTAATTTTAATGCTTTTCTTCAACATGTCAACGTGTTTTAGCAGCTAAAAAACATGGTTTGAGTCGAGACAGGCTATCGAGACCAAATGCAGAGACAACATTTTTAAGGCAATGACAATCTCCTCACAATAAAGCAAACTTCTTGGATAAACAGCAATTCTCAAGGTGCTTAATAGGGTTTTTGTTTTTGGTAAACTATAAAAATCAAGCAGATCTAATTACCATAAAGAGCACGTTCAACTAGTCAAGTCAAGAGGTGCTAAATCCCCGTGGTTAATTATACCTTTGTTGCTTCACACAACCAGAGCGAGGCACATTGCTGTCACCATTAAAGTTGCCATACTCTTTTTATATTCCCATTTGTAGGTGAGAAGCAATTTATTTGTAATTTTCCTCTCTAGCATGGATGTTTGTGTGATGCACTTTAATAGGCAGTCTGAGTGCATCATAGATTACATGAGTACTACAAGCACACACAGTTGTCATAGTCTGTTTATTGTAATAAAAATCGTATGATGATCAAAAAGACGTATAAATAGAAATTGAATGTGTTCTTACGCCCAAAATACTCATTTCATTCAACTTAACTGAGCTAGTGGAACAAAATAATTACATTTTCTTCCCTGGGTTGTTGTAAAAGATGAAAGAGCTAAGAGAATAATTTGATTGAAGGTTACATTTAGAGGAGATACAACAAAACGAGTTTTTATACACAAATTTGATGACCTTTGTCTTGCTCTTTTATCTTCTCTTTCTCATTTTTAGTCTATTATTTCTCTGGAACAAGACCCAACACCACTTGCG
>NW_006799972.1:1912285-1930162 GCF_000485575.1 Poecilia formosa
GATAGATAGATAGATAGATAGATAGATAGATAGATAGATAGATAGATAGATAGATAGATAGATAGATAGATAGTGGCTTTACACGCCATGGCACAGTTCAATGTCGTCTTCACGAAGAAAGAGTCCAGCTGGACTCAGCCCATCTGGCTCCTGTGGTACCATCATCACCTCCTCCTTGTCAGGGTTTATCCCCATGGAAACTTTCCTGCAGCCAAGACTGGCGTTTGTAAAGAATTCAGGTCTCTGGAGGCTTATTTTCTGTTGTTGTTTTCTCAAGTCCTTTGGCCTCTGGGAATTTCTTTTGACCAATTTACATGTCAAGAGCCCCCTTAGACCTGCGTTCCCCACCACAGAGTGGAACAAGATTCGGAGACAGCTCAATTTGGGAAACCTCCCCTTTGCCAGGCCTCTTTTTTTTTTAGGAGCATTACTTTTGGCCTGTCAGTTGTCTCATCCCAACGACCGGCACAATATAATGCATTCTTTCTTTTTTAAGCTCAATCTTACATTTACTCTTATTCCTTATTTTGTTTTCTGAGTTTTCATACTTTTATTTTCACTTTTCTTTTTTTTACCAACATGCAAGCTGTTTTATATTGAACTTAATGTAAGGCTTCCACTTTACCAGCAGATGTATATACTAAGCAAAGAAAAAGAAAAGTGTGTGCTGTAGAAAAAGTTAACTTATTTACTCTGCTAGAAGAGGATTTTAATGTTGAAGCTACCTTAACATTTTGTCTCACTGCCTTCTTCTTCTTGTGATTGCTTTTAGGGCAAGCATTGTGCAGAAGAGAATCATCTATTTTCAGGATGAAGGTGCACTGACCAAGCGAATGTGTGAGAAAGGTAAGCTTAATTTACTGACATTTTATTAAACATTTAGTTTCCTTTTTATTACCCTACTGGTAGTGATTTTTTCCCCCACTGTGCTATTTATGTGCGTATTTTCTTTCTGTTTTAATTTAGCTGCAGGGGGTTTCTTGTTTGCTGTTATAAATACTATAATGAATAGCTGCATGATTCTCCCGGCTTTGCATGGTATCGGTTGCCATGCAGCAGCAACACCTCAAAAAGAACTGTACAGTACAATTTATGTTATTTCCACGTTCCCCTTGCTTCCTACTCTGTTAACCACTCATCTCCTGGATGATGGGCTTCATTCTCTTGTCTGTATAGTTATTAGCGTTATTTATATCTCATTGTCCTCTGCTTTGTCATTTCTGAACAGAATCCTTGAATGGAGACGGCACAGATAAGCCTTTACTTGATTGCTGTGCCTGTGGAACAGCAAAGTACAGAGTCACCTTCTATGGGAACTGGTCAGAGAAGATTCACCCCAAAGACTTTCCCCGTAAGCACTATTGTACTCCTGGTATTATAATATAATCTAAAATTGAAGAAAATCAGTAGCTAATCTGTTTTTATTAACATTTGACTAAAGATGGCATTTTAAAAAGTATTTATATCCTTCTCTATATTCAGGGGAAAAGTCGTTATGTGCATGGCAGCAATTAAACTCTTCTTATAACTGCTGACCAGCATCTTTCCACTGGTATTTCGACCATTTGTTGTTGTTGATGAGTTCCAAGTGGTTTGTGGTTAGAAGGCTGTCTGATCTAATCGTTAGCTCCCTATAAAGATTTTCTATTTATTTTGAGGACTCTGGCTGGATCATTCCAAAACATTAATATTGTAGTTAGAAGAAAAAATGTTGATAAAATCACCCTCTGCTGGTGAAGCGTGCAGCAGGGCACAACAAAGAGGCATATGAGTCAGAGCTGCTGGTGTATAAAAACACCTATTTAAAATAAGAACAAGAAACGCTTAGCCTGGCAGCAGAGCAGGTAAAACCTGGCAGCCCGCCAGGCTTGCAGTACAAGAGGGGCAACCCTGCAATTATCTGAGCTAGTAATAAATGTATTCTGATAATAAGCAATATACTGTTACGCTGCACAGGATTAGCACTTATTTAATGTTGTTTTGTAGCTACTAATTGGCATACGTTGGAGCTATTAGAGTGTCGGTTGTCAATCTGTGTTGTACCAAACAATAAAAACATGGTAGCCGTTTTCCAAACTTGTTTATCTTAACAGATCTGGATAATGATTCTGTGGAAACCAAGAAAGGATTTTGATGGTTAAACCATGTGACTTATTTTGCACACCAATAGTGATATCGGTGGTAGGCTATTGCTACCTAGTTGGGTGTGATGCAAATATAACCTTCAGCCAAACTATCAGGATGTGAATTGACTTTCAGCTTACGATGCCTCTCTTGTCTAAATCTGCCTCTCCCCCAGTCAGATCAATATACTGATTACAGTGGAATGAGATAAACCCTGGAACTGAAGAAAGCCCTAATTCACTATCCTAGGCAGGAAGTAGCTGGTGTGTGATCCACTCTCTCACACGTGCATGCGTGCACTCACACATTTCATAGATGGATCAACTTAGTGGAGGAGAGGGCAAGCTGTGTGGCTTCTGTTTCATCCTGACTCTTGGGGCTCTGCAGATTGATTTCTCCTTGCACAAAGTCATTTCCTTGGTAACTAGTTATTATAACACTGCACGTATTGCACTGGACGGTGTTATTCGGTGGTACCAAACACAGACTCATGGCCATTCTGACACCTTTTCTTTCCCAACCCATGACCTTGAATTTGCATTTCTTGTTGTTGCAAGAGGAGTTTTTTTTTCTCTCTCTCTTGTGAAGTCAGCAGTCTTCCCCATCATTGTGTTGCCCAGTGACCAAGAATGCTCAAAGTTTGAACTTAAAGCTGACGCCTGCCAGACACGTCTGCTTAATTGAACATTTTTACAGCCGGGTACTTGTAGTACCCGGCTGCTTGGCAGGAAACGGTGTTCACATCAAACTGTTTAGTATGTGATACCTAGCTGATAAGGCTGAGACTGCCCTGGTGGAGAATAAATAGGGCTAGGCACACGGCTAGCTCCTCAAACTTGCTAGTTTCCATTCGGAGTGTGGAAATTAAAAATTTTGTCATGGGAAATACATGAAATCGATACACAACTGTTCATAAAAAGTGTGCGTAAAGAATATGCACAGTGCACCTTTATGTGGAAGGCTGTTTTCTTTCTGAGATAACTGACAGAAAATGCTGCACTTTCATGCAATATTAACATTTTTTGACATTTTTATTAGCCAAGCCATAGCCACCTCCAACTTAACCACAGTTAACCTCACAATGTCTTATATCACTGGCAGATTTAGGTTCAGAATTATTTTCTTTCACCCAAGAGCTGTGTTTATGACGGGTGACAAGACAGATATGCCCTTCTCGATAATCACTGGAAAAATCTTGATTGACATTTTAGCAGTTTGTATAATTGCTGACTAGATTTTTGCCTGATTGAACTGGTATTTTGTGGATTTATCTTTGGAATGAGTTCAATGTCTTTGGGGTTAAAAGGACTCATTACCATCACTTTAATCTTTAGCTCTCTCCAGAGAGTTTTCAAAAATATCCAGGGTAAGAATCTGTCTAGGCTGCTCTGAAATGTCATCAGTTCCAGTCACAGGAAACTAAAATGATGATAATAAAAAAAAAAAAGTAAAAATACTTTTAATCCTCTGCTGAGGACAGCTCCTGGTTGCTCTGTAAATAGAAGTAGATTTGAATTATTTTACAAGGATTTGACATATAAAACCAAAAAAATATTTTGCTGTTCAGACAACTAAATACAAATTTTGAATTGTTGCACATTTTCATTTTAACCAGAAAGTCCATTAGATCAACCACCTTGTTAACATTATTTTTATAACAATCAGTAAAGTTTGTTTTTGTCATCAACTGTCCAAGTGCTGGTCATTCATGTATACTCAGACCCCATGAGTTACTGCTTATAAATAGTTTTAACCTGTTATGCATGTCACCTGACTGACTCATTCAGTCAGGTGACTGAATGAGTCATTCTCATTCAGTCAGTGGTTCTCATGAGTGGTTCTCATGTGGTTCTCATATTTGCAATATGTCTGTTTGGTTGCTCACTGGCCACTTTAGTCACTCCTTCCTAAAGCAGCACTATTGAGATTCACCACCTAGTGGCCACATTTATTAATTGTTTGTTGAACACACAACACTTTTTGTTAGATCTCTAGTCTTACTCCCTCCCAGCTGGCTAAACATCTAACTTTGTATTAACTTCATGCATTAGAGTTTTGGTTAGTTTGTATTATGTCATTGGCTTACATTTAATGATTTAAATGTATTCTCTTGAATTAAGTGTTGGACTTTAATAACTTTTTTGTTGTTTGATTTCTTATGTGAACCCAAGGAAACCTAGCTCAGCCAGTATTTCTTCTTTGATTTGCCCCCCCGCGCCCTGGCCTACAGTCTTGTGTGAATTAAATCTTCTAGATTTACAGTTCACACACTCAAGCCAGTGCTTGATGTTGCAGTAGTTAAAGAGCATACATGTCACTTACATGGAAAGGCCATAATAGGAAAGCAGAGTGCATGATGAAAGAATGTAAAAGCATTGGGCAATAAAGTTGTGGCTGCTTTTCAATCCCAGAGACTGCAAGGATGATGCAAAAATTACCCGTAAACATCAAAAAGTTGTCAATAAATCCTTAGATGGTAAGCAATACCCCACATCTTCTGAAGTTCTGGTTTAGAAGGTGCAGCTGATTTTTAGTTTCCAATGTTGTCATATTAATCCTGTCAATACTAACTGTTTCTTAGTACTGATACCAGCACAGCTGCATAATCTCTATGTCTGCATGTACAGATGTTAGAGCCAAGATTTTACAGTTTGTCAAGCCTACATACTTATGTTTTGGATAAAAGACAATCAAAGGCACATGGGTGACATTTATTATATAACTGTAGGAGGTTTGCATTAAAAATGAAGTATTTTTTGATTGAAATAAATAACACGTGGCAAATTACAGCGAATATATATATTTTTTTCAGAATGAGATGTTTGATCTGTCAATTAAAAATAAAAGAAGCGTTTAAAGGTACTCAGTAGAGTTACTACTAACCACAATGGAAGAGGAAAAATGAAGTTAATGTAAAATAAATAAATAAATAAACAGGTTGAGAAATCCAGGTAATGAGATATTTTACTGTCTGACTCTACAGGTCGCACCAATCACTGGTCAGCCATCATCGGTGCCTCCCACTCAAAGAATTATGTGCTCTGGGAATTTGGTGGCTTAGCCAGCGAAGGTGTTAAACAGGTAGCTGAGCTGGGCTCACCAGTCAAAATGGAAGAAGAGATCAGGCAAAAGGTAAGAATCATCTGTTTGTAGAGGAGTCTTGTAAAAGTGCTAAATAAACCCTATGAGTTCGCTAATCAGTGATTAGTGTCCCATCCTATGAGTTATTTCAAGCTTCTATGTTACCTTAGTTACAGATCTTCATTTAGATTTAAATATAAGATTTTAAGATTATTTAGTTTATTTTTAAATGTTTACATGGGCTTGTCCCATCTTGCCTGTTTGAGCTGCTTAACTCTTACTCTCCAGCTGATCCGCTGCTCCTAGAGGTACCACGGTCGAACCTGAAGCTCAGAGGAGGTAGAGCTTTAACTCTTGCAGCTCCAAAATTATGGATCGATTTGCCATTATCCACTTTTAAAACTCATCTTAAGAAACATTTTTATTATTTGGCTTTGTGCTCTTCCCTCTGCTGTTGCTATTGTTGTTTTCTGTCCTTTCCACATTTTGTGTGTTTATCGATTATTATCTCTGCAGCACTTTGTCACAGCTGTCGTTGTTTTAAAGTGCTTTACAAATACAGTAGTAGTAGTAACTACAAAGCATACCACCTCATTTGGATCTGCTATGGAGAGTAAAATATTCTACATGAAAATCAGTTAAAAAATATTAAATTGAGCCTTAAAATTCTTAAATGCTGGGTTAATATTTTATCAGATTGATTCAGTATGAAATGGGAAGGTTTCGTAGATTCAAATAAACACAGAACATTTTATTTAGTTTTATTAACGTTCTGGCATTCCACCTCTCATCTGTCATGTTCTTCTTCTTTGTGACTTACTCACTTTGTCTTAAAATAACCCATGCTGGAGGAGCAGATGGTTCAACAGAGTTTTTATTCTTTGCTGATGCTAAAGACCTAGACTACATAATGAGAGCACAGTAAAAGCTGCAAATTTCTTGGTTGGTTTCTATTTTCCTACGGCCGTTAATGCACTCTTTTATATTTAGCTTGAACTCTAAGCTTACATCATTATACAAGTTACCTCTGACCTTAGAAGCGAGAGTGAAATTGCAGTGGACTTGATTGATTCTAATTCATCTAATTCTATTCTAATTCTAATTCTAATTCATCTAATAACTGTTAAAAACATGCATTGTCAAATAATAATATATTCTTGTGTGTGTGTTTTTCAAAAGCAAGTATTGTCAAAGTGTTTTAAATTAATCCCACTGACAAACACACAGTTAAATCCTTGTTAATTTGTCAAGTTATAAGAAAATGTCCACACT
This sequence comes from Poecilia formosa, assembly GCF_000485575.1. Classification (NCBI taxonomy): domain Eukaryota; kingdom Metazoa; phylum Chordata; class Actinopteri; order Cyprinodontiformes; family Poeciliidae; genus Poecilia; species Poecilia formosa. The sequence continues at coordinate 1,918,763 of NW_006799972.1, forward strand.
TTGCGTTGTGCACACGTTTGTTAATTGTGGATATTTGAGATCGGAAGACTTAACTTTCTTAACGCTGTTCTTTAATTCCCTCAACAAATTCTGGATGGGATTCCGGTCTTCACAATTGCTTGGCTTCTCCTTAATGTTGTCATCTAGATTTTCTGTACTCTCTTCGCATTGTGCGAAGGCATGACATAAGGAACAAGAAAAAATAACACTCCCGTAATCTCTTTCTACATATTAAACACTATGATCACCAACTTGCCATGGATTTTCCACATTGAAAAAAAAGCCTTATAAATGCGGCATGTAAACTCAAAATATAAGATGTGATGTAACTACAATTCAGAAATCATAGCAATGGGCCAATAGTAACATAACTTTATCTCACTTTACACAATGCAGACATTTTACTCACCAGTAGGATGATGGTTGGTAGAAACCTGAAGGGGAACTAAAGCCATAATTTGCTGTCTGATTAATTTGGGAAATAAGTATATGATAACTGGGGGTACTGGTCAATTTGTTGAACCCTTATTTCAACAGGCAAAACATTAAGAACAATTTCTCATATACAATGTTAGCCTGAAACCTAAAAGGGAAGCGAGGGGGACAGGATACCAGTATTTGCATACATACAAAGGACAATGTGTTCATTCTGCAAAAACAATTACACAACTCCTTGAAAAAGTAATTTACTCTGTCTTCCACAGCAGGAAATTAAATCAGAGTGTCAAGATGTAGTGTATTTTGATAAAAGTTTGAATCATTGCAGTCGCAAAACAAAAAAGACAAATGGCCAAAAGAAGCCATTTAAGGATTTTCAGTTTAATAAGTTGGAAGGAGTGAGCATTGTATCATGAGGAGGAATCTTCTGCAGTAGCTGATTTAAAGAAGGAGGTGAAAGACCTAGTAGGGTTTTATAAATGAACAAGAGACAGTGAATGTTACAACGAGACAGCAGAGAAGGTCAATTAACCTCAGAGTACAACAGTGAGTGCTGTGTTTTTTAAGGGTCATTGCTAATAAAGCGAATGGGAGAATAATAGATTGTATCCAATTTTTGGAAGACTTCTTTTGCAAGCGTGGGCATAAATTATGTCACCATAATCGAATAATGAAAGAGTACACATTTCAATAATGGCTCTTTTAGCTGAGAATGTAAAAGATGAGTGGTTTCTGTACAGGAAGCCAAGTTTTGCTTTGACCTTAGTTTGAAGTGTGTTAATGTGATGAGGGACAATGAACTGTGAATAAAAGTGCTTGTACTCTGTAACCTGCACAAGAACGGTTTCATCTGTAACAGAGAAGATCGATCTTGGGGGAACCAGGAGCTGAAGCGATTTTTTTTTTTTTTTACATGTTGATTCTTGATTGGGGGATGCTTATTAATAACAGAACTAAAATTACCTTTGAAGAGAGTCCACACTTCCTCTACTAATGGTTCATTAAATTACATGTCCAGATGATCAGTTGATACTTAATTATGAGAGACAACAATAAATCGAGTTGGTAACAACACTGAAAAGTAATGTATTTTAGCACAAAAGGCCCTTATGAATGAATTCCTCTACCAATATCTCCAGTGTTTGTGAACTTGTAATATGATAAGTTTTTAAAAGTGTCCATTAATGCTTAGATTGGTGTTAGAGGAAGACTAGTTTCAATATTTTCCTACAAGAAGAGACAATCCCCCAAAAAGACAGCATGGCATTTGCAATGGTGTGGAAAGCGTCTGCCCTCCTAATTAACATCTTTTCCATGTTTGTCACTTTTCGAAGACAATTACTATAGTCAAAGACAACACAAGTAAACACAGAATACAGGTTTTAAATGAAGGTGTTTAGTAAGAGAAAAATAAATCCAAACATACGTGGCACTGTGGTGGCTTCCTACCAGATGAAGTCAATTAAGATTAATCAATAATAAATTACATTTTCATTGTCATATTACTGATTTCAATTTCAGTGTTTCTCTTGTCTGTACTTTTTAAATGATACAAAAAAAACCCACTTAAAAACACTTTAACCTTTTTTGAATCAGTTAACACGAGTTTCATTTAAAACATGTTTAAAGTTTGTCTTTACGTTGGTCTAAAACTAGATAATTATATTTCCTAAAACAAGCATCTTGCATGTTCACTTTATCTACTTTTTCTGACTCATAAAACATAGTCCTTGTCCTTGCGGTAAGAAGACAACTGGGCAAAAGAGTGTCCCTGCTTTGAGCCGTGAAGCGCTGCTTAGGAAGTGCTGACACAAACAGAAAGATGACTCGCTTTGCGAAGGCGTCAAGGGGAGCAGCTAGTGATGAATGCAAAATTGATATTCATAGCCCAGCTTCTCTCCAGCCACAGGGTGCACTGATCGTCGAGTGTTCTTACAAAGTTTCATTTGTAAAGCCAAGCAGGCATGCAGACCACACAAACATGCTGTCACACACCCTTACAAGCACAGCCTTTTTTTTTTGTTTTAATCCTACCTATGTCAATTCAGAGTGTGATGGCTTTATTTCGTGTTTGGATTTGTCATCCTTTCAGACCTGGGACCAGGGTGTGCTTTGGCAATTTGTCTTGCTGTGACTCCATCGGATGTGTCATAGAGAAGAATTTACATGTCCAAGGTTCAATATATTTTTTAGAATTGGAGGGTTTATTACATTGTGTATATAGGGGCACCTATGCATACATTGTCTTGAAATGTATTTGTATTGTAATAAGAAGAAAGAATATTTGATATAGCAGGGTAGATTTATGATGTCTATATCATACTTGCATGTCGACCAAACAAAATTTGGTCGACATGCAAGTTAATCTCATGTCTGACAATTCAGTCATTCAGTTTTATGACTTATCTACTAAGTCATAAAACAGACAATTAAGAAGAACACCTTTTTTTTCTTTTTCAGATTCCTTTATAAAAAGAATCATGAAGTGACCATTCACATTTAAAAAAAAATTGAATTGTAAGCAGAGGAATCATTTTTTTAAATGTCGAAAGGCTACATGACTACAGTTTGTGTAGGTTAGCCGTCAAAGTTAATAGGAAACACATCTATTTATTATTATTTTTAAAGGCTTTGCGGGGTAAACAGATGTGCAATATTATTCCATTTTTCATGTACAATTGCTCTTATCAGTGTGGTAGGCAGCACCGGGATGCAGCCAGAGCTCATTGTTGTCATCCATCGTTTCATGTTTGAGGTGATTTATATATGCATTTAGTCATTACAGAAGCTCAGTGTGTCACTAATGAGAAGTTTAATGAGACTCCCTCCATGGACGAGCAACCAGGGCCAAGGCCTCAGACGGATTATGAAATCTCCTATTTCCTCTCGCAGCGTGGGGTGTTTTTCATTATTACACAGTACGAACGCACACAGAATCCTCTAATATCGTGAGCCGCACAGCTGCACTAGAGAGCACAACCAACCCTCCTCCAGTCGCAGCCGGAATGGCAGATTAAAGGCAGGAAAGACATATGGATGCCCCTTAATACACCTGTGAGCCCTATGTGTGTGTTTTTTTTCTTTCAAAATCTGCTAAAAGTAGAACTAGATGTAAATCCCTGAATAACATGAGGGGAATGAGTAATTCTGTTCTTTTTGTGTAGCTCAGTTAGTATTAGCGTGATTATTTTCGCCATATTTAAATAGGAGAACAACAGCTAACAGAAAAGATTACATTGAGTCTTTAACTCTGAGTAAACGGGTAGATATGGGTGTTTCAGCTTATACATGTGGAATTAATTCCACATGGGTTTTGCTTAATTCTAATTTTTAAGATTGCTATTTCAGATAGATCTATGTCAGATAGATCTATGAATAGTTTTGAGTACATTTTTAAACAAGTTTTTTTTTTTTTTTTGCAGCATTACAATCCTGTACAATTGTCTGCTGATTTTAAATATGACAACAAAAGAGATCTCATCTACATCTCAGACTGCATCTACCTTGGTTTAGAATTCAAATGTTAAAGTTCATAAAATAAAAAAAAAATAGATTAAATGAAATAAGTATGATATGTAGATATTCTCTCTAAAAACAACATGTCAGTGCACATCGATTTTATAAAGTTAAACTGGATAAAGCAAAACAGCCTTTCAGCAAAACTCATTTGATCAGACAAGTACTAAAACCAGTTATTTAACCTCTCAGTAAAACACTGTTTCTAGGAGCACAAAAAGAACAAAAAGAACCTTGTACTGACTGTCAAGCATGAAGGTAGAGATGTTGATTATCTTGGCATGTTTTACACCCACATTACAGATAACTGTAATGTTATTTTAGATTATAGATTCCCATCTAAGATAGACTAGGAGTGGAATTTAATCTAATTTCTGTTCTTTTTATGTCAAAAAGTGGATTATTTTACCAATCCTGTTGTACAAATCTGTTGTTTTCAGGTGAATAAAAGTAACAAACAAAAAGTACAGTACATTATTTCAAGCTCACACTGTTTTAATATTTTTTGGTGTACAGGCTTTTGCTCATATGAGGGAAATGATTTTCTCCCGCCGTAAATAAACATCTGTTAGATGCAAACTAAGGAACTTGCTCTGACTTTGAGCCATTTTATGTTCTTCAGGAGATTTCTCATTTCATGAAAAGATTCAGTCTCTCATCAAACTATTTGAAATCAAACTGCTGCTCACCTTGATGCCATTCAGAATTTATATTTTTAACTCTCACAGTTCATTAAAGTTCTTGACCAGCTAATTATTTTTGCACTGCTGCTGGTTTTAGGAGAGCACTATATGCTGCATAGCCTGAAAGCATGTATGAAACATCAATGAAATTCAGTCTCTTTTATGTTACAAGAGGAAATGTGGCTCACATAGTTCCTGAGAACACACACAAACACACACTTTTGTGTTTTACATTTTTTCCCCCTTTGGCTCATTTCTTGGTTTTTAAAAATGGCCTGGTCTTACGTTTCAGAACGCCTCAACATTTTGTTGTTTTGACGATTAAACACTGTTTTTTTGGCTTTGTTGTGAAGATTAGATGACACACAGAAATTTGCCACACCTAACTATTTAGTAGAATTCTTATTGTGACTGTTTAGTAGTTATAAAAACTGGCAGATCACCACTCGAAACCAGCAAATATCCTTACAGGCAAGAACAAAAAAAATAACCACTTGCTTTTATAAACAGCGCTTTCTGCTATCTTACTAGACTCCATCATCTTGTGCTCTTCCTTATTACATCTAAAATAAAACTTTCACTACATTATGTGAATTTTATTAATTCTTTTATTGTCTGCATAATGTAGAAAGAAACTATTACTTTGCATGGAAAGAAGCAGGAGGAAGAGGAAGAATAAACTCAAGATTATACAACATTTTAAATCACTTAAACATAGTCATTATGAGCACAACCACTTGCTATACTTTTCTGGTTGATGCTGCAGAGCATCACTGAAACCCTAAAAAAAATAAAGTAGGTTTAGTTCAATATAAAGAACATTGGAGAGTCCCATCTTGACTACTTTCCGGGTGCAGATGTACAGCAATTTTACATAAAAAATAATGCAAAATGAAGCTGGCAAGCCATAAATTGAAGTTAGCTCACTGTTGTGAATATTCTTAATGGAAGACATTCACTAAACTATTTGCTCAAGGAAAATTAGTGCTAACCAGGATTAACAAGTTAATAGTTTGGCCATACATTTGTAGCCTTTCGAATGAGCTCAAGGTAAAATTCATCAATACTTTCTAAATTCCCTTTGAATTTCCTTGATCAAATATGTGTCAGGATCTTCTATGTGTTCAAAATATTTTCCTTGATTTCATCATTTTTTCCTAAGTTCTTTAAACCTAAGTTCTTTAGTTACTTAGCTTTATTATGTTCCCCATACTATTTGATAGTCAGTCAAAATATTATGACTAATCAGTGTCTGTGTACCAATAACCTCACAATTTTAGAAGGCAGTATTTATTGAATACAAGTTTCTTGGTCACAAACTCACGTTTTGCATGCAAACAATACATCTATCCCATTAGATGGACTGTAGCTGGAGTAAATGCTGAAAGAGATCACAGTGCCCCACATATTAAAGGTCACATAGTGCTGGAAGCATCCTCTTGAGGAGTGAAGAAAATGCTGATTCATTTGAACCTAAGTTTATGCAGTAGTAATGTCATATTAACAAATTTTGTCAACTTTCCAACCTAAATATTTTAGAGTTTGACAGAAATGTTTTCAGACTATTTGAAGACATAAATTGAAGAGTTAAATACAAGCAAGGACAGAGTTTACAAACCTCCTTTTGACAACAAAGGGATGTAAACTTAGCTTCCATTTGCAGGAAGTAAAAACGCTGTAATATACTTAAAATATACCACTAAGAAAAATGTAGCTCTTCACACTGGATTATTAATTTGTTGTATAAAGCCTCAAAGACAAGTGCTTCTTTAAAAGGGTCAAGTTGTTTAATCGCTGCCTGAATTCAAAATGGCAGTATGTTTCTATGTGTATTTAGCACATACAAATGTGCTAAATACACCTTTCTGTGTCTGTATCTCCACATTGTTGCTCTCATTTGGTCAACCAAGGAATCAGTGTGATGAATGACACATCTCAGGGCCATGCAGGACTTCTCAACAATGTTTCTTCAGACTGTTTTTCTTTCTACCTCATGCTGCCCTCTAGACGCAAAACACTTAGATGGACAACATGTTAACAGGATAGTACCCACGTCTGCTACAGGCTGGTTTTTTCTCACAGGCTCACTGTTGTCACCATTCTCTTCTTTTTCAGAAACCATCTTATCAATTTCCTAGCATTTCTTTTTTTTATTTACCATGAGTATATTGTATTTTATTTTATTTTTTTTCATCTCAGTTCCATAGACATACCATATGCTAAAATGAGGACTGACATCTTAACCCTATTCATGCTTCCCAAGCCACGATGGTCAATAAGATAAACACTACATTGTCTGAAAGAGTGTCCAGAGATTCTCATCACAACTTTTCTTATGGCATTGCTCTTTTGTTTGCTTACGGTTTTGCTTGCTGTTTTTTTTTCTCAGTTTTAATGAAAGCCTATATGTGTGTATATGAAAAACGAATCATTAGCTGGCAGAGTTCTCTCAGGCTGTCAAGTCAGCTTTTTGAGCACTGCTGAGATATTCCTGTTTTGGAAAAGAAAGCTCTCAAAAACCTTTATGCCTGCCTTGGCTCATATTACTGTTATTATAACTGCTTAAAGTGATCAGAACTGCCAGATGAAGGTACAATTTAAAATGCAACAGGAAACCTAGTGTGTGCTTTCTGTGAGATTTTAAGTGTATATCTCTTTAAACACATGTAATTTATTTATCTGAGTGGATTTTGCGTTGATTATCTTTTTGTTATTAAACACCCAGGTTACAATGCGGTTGATATGAATGACTTAAATGCCTGTTTGTGTTAATCCAGCTGCATCTTGTTCATTTATTTTGTTTTTTGTAGGTATGTATTGATTATACAGCAACCTGATACCATGGGTATTGATCCCCAATGATGGAGTTGTACTAGTTAAAGATCAAAGTCAATGGAGTATGCCCAGGGGAATTTGGATTAGTGTAGATTTTCAGTCATCCAGAATATGACAAGTCCAAAGTACTTCAAGAGAACACAACCTTTTTTCTTCATTCACCAAAGAAACAATGGAACATATCTTTGTTTGAATGTAATATTATATATATATAATGTAATATTAATGTTTTTGTTTATTGGTGGCCCAGATCTCACGATGCACAGAAAATCAACATCATCATTCTTCCTTCTGTTGAGCTGAATGGAAGAAATCCTACATGTAGCACTGAGGGGAGATGAGAATTGAGCGGAACTGTGTAGGAGGCCAATTACAGGCTAAATATCCTTTGGTTTTGTTACGGGTTAGCTCCAGAACTTTTTTGGGTATGCAACAACATCTTTTTTTGAAGGATTGTCAATTTCTATGAGTCTGAGATAACAGTTTATGGAAATTAAAACTAAGATTAATGCTAAACATCAAACAATGCTTTCACTAAGCTCTGGATCTGTATTCTCCAGGATCGTGATTCCCCCTCTTATCAGTCTGTAATCAAGGCTGGATCGCTTTTCTTTTGATGCGCATGGTTGCTTTTGACTATGTTTATTTGTGAATCCAAGTCTGCAAGTTAATATTTTGCAGATTAAAGTGTGTGTTTGAAAATATTTGCAACATTTTGAGCTCCCCCCCCCCCACTTTTGCTGTGCAAACCATGAGAAGTAGTCAGTAACAGGTTGGAAAGGAGATTGAGCGAAATCTATATTACAGAATCTATAACACCAAGCAGCTAGGTAGTACATGTGGATTCTGAAATTTAAATGAAACTATTTGCCTTTCATTCAGCTGTATGATTACTCAGCTGTGAATTGCTTCATTTTTATTTCACAGACTGTGGCAAGACTAATCAAACACTGTCAAGACTGTTTATTAACAGTGATTTGGTCTGTTATGTTTAAATTCTAAGTGTAATATGGTCAATTGCAAATAATAATAAACTCCTTGTTCATAAGGTAATATCTTTTCAAATCTTCATGAGCAGTTTATATGGCTCTCCAAATGCAATGAGTCATCTTAATAAATATTTTTTAATGTTTCATTCATGAGGTGACCTGATAAATCTGTTTGCGAAAATGGCGATACTTGTTTTTTCTGGCTCGGTGTAAATAACACCCTAGCACTGCTGCTTGAAATTCACTACGATCTTCATGTCATTTGGTAACTTTCAGAACTAGAGACTCTCTTTGCATGAGAGGGTCAAACAGATGGAGAGAGACACTGACTGACAGAGTAGGATAAGGGCAAAGGATTCAGATGCAACCTCATGCATATCCCTAACGGACTCAAAAATTAAGTGCAATTCATATCTACATCAGAGTATGTAACATATGAACAATTTTCTATCTTAAACAGATAGTGTTGCATCTGCCATTAAACTAACACAGCATTTCAGACAAAAGAAAATAACAGTAAAATGAAACTATGTGGTAATAATGAACAGCTCACCAGGAAGTCCCCCTCTGAATGGCTAAAAAAAAAAGCCTTAAGAAGGAAATAAAACAAAATCTGATGAGTGACCAGATCAAATTCTAGACTTAAATCCGTCTAATATTTTGTGCCAGGATCTTGTGTAGCCTGTTTATCCTTGAAATCCCTCAGATGTAGCTGATTTTCACACTTCTGAAAAAAAAAAGAATGTGTCACATTTCCTTCACATTGCTGTAAAAGACTCTGATATAAATTGCAAATGCTAAGTGGCAATTGTTGCCAACAAGAGTGGCAAAGCAAGTTATTGGAAAATTACATTTTCTCATCATACAAGGTTGACTTGAGAACAATATTCTTAGATACATAAAAACATATATTGTGAGCTGATTTTTTATATTACCACACGATATCTTTGATATCAACCTTTGTTTATTTATTAGATCTTTTTAACATGGCAAAAAAATTTAAAAAAATAAAACAGAAACAATCGGAGATAGTTTTCAAGAGCAAGTCAAGCCATCTGATGCCTCAGAATGTAACACTGACTGCATATAAAATCACTGCAACATCTGATATCTTGTATCCTTTTAGTGTCTTGTATGTACCACTGACATCCATGCTTGTTTCTGCCAGTCACTGCTGTACACATGATTGTATATTCATAGATATAAATATGTCATGTGTCTATGCAGAGTTTTGCAGTAAATATGCAATTTATATTGTAGGACAGTGACTGGAACCAATCACCTTGTTGTGGTGCCCCCATCACATCATTATTTGTTTCACAGCACAATCCAAATGTGACCTTCCACCATAAATACAGCAGGTGCAGAAATGATAAAGAGGGAGAAAAATGAAATCCTGAATCTCCACCGTCTAACAAGAGAGGTCCTGACACGTTCCCCAAACCTACAAGAACATTTGAATTTTTAATTTTATTTTTATTCAATATTTTATTATTCCATTAAATAATAAACTAAAATGACTTAGTGAATGTATTTAATGTATTAAACTTTTTTTTTATTTCGAAATGAGTAAGTGCTGCATACATGTATCTATTGTTTGTAAGAGACTGAAATGTGGTTGAGGGATGAAAACATTTTATTTTAAGACCAAAGGTGTGGTTGAAATTAAAATATACCAAATTGTACAATATCATGTATATAAGATGAATCACTGTATTCATTATGTAAAATATATTTCCAGAAAAAAGTTACACTGCATTTCAATTTCCCTATGTTATTGATTTCTAATATTTTTTTCTCCTTTTTCTTCTCAATGCCACTTCGTGAGCAAGTTGTTTTTGGTCTTAGAGTTGACTTCTGGCTCATAAGTGAGATGAGGGCGGTTTTTTTTCAGAAGTGAATTATATTTATTATTCCTGAGAACCACTGTCAGATGAAATCATATTACAGAAGCACTGTGAGTCTCAACTTTTTATCTTAACAGAACCTTTCACTGGCTTTGAAAGCCATAAGGCGTTCACCGTGTCCTATTCGGGATCTGTCCTCTTTTTAAACGCTATGCTTAAAAAAAGAAGCCAAGTGTGCAAAAATGAAACAAAGTTTGTATTTTGTGAGGATGGGTTTATGTTTTTCTGCCCAAAGACACATAATTAATTTTGAAGTGTCAGAAGCAAACATTTTCATTCTAATCTGTGCTCTTTGCTAATATTAGTCTACAACAGAGTTCTGCAAGAGGCTGGAAACTTGGTTGTGATTTATTGTCCAGATTAACTGTTTTTGTATGACAGTAACATTAGCTAATTCCAGGTTAATGCTCATTTTATTAACTTTTGCATCACATCTATCATTTTTAATGCATTGTTTTACAACAACTGCATTAAAAACCTCATTACTCTTTTCTCTTTTCTTTCTTAATGGGTGTGAATGTGCACATCACATAGTCAAACACTATCATCATGTACGTTAACATTTTGCAACAGAAAGCCTACAAATACACGACATTTATGTTTTCTGTTTTGCTCATACCTTTATTGGATGGATTGTAATGTCTGATGAAAAACATGCAGCTAGTTTTTTTTTTTTCAAAGCTTGTCTTTTGCATCTGTCTGTTAATTTATGCAATAACTTTCATGCGCATATATGAATAATGATTATTTAATGAGTATATATACTAAACTTTCAACGTGAGCGTGGCGCAGCATGCTTAGTCCAACTTGTTCTGAAGCTGAAAGTTTTCTAATGTATTCAGTTACCTCATTCTCTATGTGCCTGATTAAGTTTCATGCTCCATTTTCCCTCCTCCTTTATGCAAACTCAACCAAATGACAAAAATGTCTAATTTTAGTCATGACTAAAATGTCTCATTTTAGTTATTTGGTTAACTGACAAATGGTCCATGGTTTGCTCCTCCACTTCCTAATTTCACCTGGGATAAGTTT
>NW_006799972.1:1930172-1972366 GCF_000485575.1 Poecilia formosa
ACACACACACACACACACACACGGAAATCAGTGCTCTTTCGGGATGATTGCAATCGGTGGTGGTGTGGATCCTAAAAAAAAGTGAGATAGAATTTAAATTGGATGTTAAATAAGCATTACTCTTCCTGATTGTCTGACCAGCCAAGGAAAGTGGGCAAGCGGTGAGGCAGAGCTTGCTCCTCCTCCTCATGGAGATATGAGAAATTGGGGTGAGATTGAATTAAAGCGTGAACAATTAGAGATGTGGTGGGGGTGATGCTTACCTTTAACCATTTCATCCAGAGCGTGAGAGGCCGTCCATAAACTGTATATAGAAACATGCGGCAATAATATATTTTATAGTAGTGCAGGTGAGATGGGCTGGTGACATATATGGGTAAATATAGATTTATTTTTCATATGTTATTTAAAATGAGAGTTTTGTAACATAACATGAAAAACATATTTTATTTATGTTGTGTTTGAACGGTAAAGGGATGCTTGTTATTGCACTTATGTAGATGGATAGATAGATAGATAGATAGATAGATAGATAGATAGATAGATAGATAGATAGATAGATAGATAGATAGATAGTGGCTTTACACGCCATGGCACAGTTCAATGTCGTCTTCACGAAGAAAGAGTCCAGCTGGACTCAGCCCATCTGGCTCCTGTGGTACCATCATCACCTCCTCCTTGTCAGGGTTTATCCCCATGGAAACTTTCCTGCAGCCAAGACTGGCGTTTGTAAAGAATTCAGGTCTCTGGAGGCTTATTTTCTGTTGTTGTTTTCTCAAGTCCTTTGGCCTCTGGGAATTTCTTTTGACCAATTTACATGTCAAGAGCCCCCTTAGACCTGCGTTCCCCACCACAGAGTGGAACAAGATTCGGAGACAGCTCAATTTGGGAAACCTCCCCTTTGCCAGGCCTCTTTTTTTTTTAGGAGCATTACTTTTGGCCTGTCAGTCGTCTCATTCCAACGACTGGCACAATATAATGCATTCTTTCTTTTTTAAGCTCAATCTTACATTTACTCTTATTCCTTATTTTGTTTTCTGAGTTTTCATACTTTTATTTTCACTTTTCTTTTTTTTACCAACATGCAAGCTGTTTTATATTGAACTTAATGTAAGGCTTCCACTTTACCAGCAGATGTATATACTAAGCAAAGAAAAAGAAAAGTGTGTGCTGTAGAAAAAGTTAACTTATTTACTCTGCTAGAAGAGGATTTTAATGTTGAAGCTACCTTAACATTTTGTCTCACTGCCTTCTTCTTCTTGTGATTGCTTTTAGGGCAAGCATTGTGCAGAAGAGAATCATCTATTTTCAGGATGAAGGTGCACTGACCAAGCGAATGTGTGAGAAAGGTAAGCTTAATTTACTGACATTTTATTAAACATTTAGTTTCCTTTTTATTGCCCTACTGGTAGTGATTTTTTCCCCCCACTGTGCTATTTGTGTGCGTATTTTCTTTCTGTTTTAATTTAACTGCAGGGGATTTCTTGTTTGCTGTTATAAATACTATAATGAATAGCTGCATGATTCTCCCGGCTTTGCATGGTATCGGTTGCCATGCAGCAGCAACACCTCAAAAAGAACTGTACAGTACAATTTATGTTATTTCCACGTTCCCCTTGCTTCCTACTCTGTTAACCACTCATCTCCTGGATGATGGGCTTCATTCTCTTGTCTGTATAGTTATTAGCGTTATTTATATCTCATTGTCCTCTGCTTTGTCATTTCTGAACAGAATCCTTGAATGGAGACGGCACAGATAAGCCTTTACTTGATTGCTGTGCCTGTGGAACAGCAAAGTACAGAGTCACCTTCTATGGGAACTGGTCAGAGAAGATTCACCCCAAAGACTTTCCTCGTAAGCACTATTATACTCTTGGTATTATAATATAATCTAAAATTGAAGAAAATCAGTAGCTAATCTGTTTTTATTAACATTTGACTAAAGATGGCATTTTAAAAAGTATTTATATCCTTCTCTATATTCAGGGGAAAAGTCGTTATGTGCATGGCAGCAATTAAACTCTTCTTATAACTGCTGACCAGCATCTTTCCACTGGTATTTCGACCATTTGTTGTTGTTGATGAGTTCCAAGTGGTTTGTGGTTAGAAGGCTGTCTGATCTAATCGTTAGCTCCCTATAAAGATTTTCTATTTATTTTGAGGACTCTGGCTGGATCATTCCAAAACATTAATATTGTAGTTAGAAGAAAAAATGTTGATAAAATCACCCTCTGCTGGTGAAGCGTGCAGCAGGGCACAACAAAGAGGCATATGAGTCAGAGCTGCTGGTGTATAAAAACACCTATTTAAAATAAGAACAAGAAACGCTTAGCCTGGCAGCAGAGCAGGTAAAACCTGGCAGCCCGCCAGGCTTGCAGTACAAGAGGGGAAACCCTACAATTATCTGAGCTAGTAATAAATGTATTCTGATAATAAGCAATATACTGTTACACTGCACAGGATTAGCACTTATTTAATGTTGTTTTGTAGCTACTAATTGGCATACATTGGAGCTATTAGAGTGTCGGTTGTCAATCTGTGTTGTACCAAACAATAAAAACATGGTAGCCGTTTTCCAAACTTGTTTATCTTAACAGATCTGGATAATGATTCTGTGGAAACCAAGAAAGGATTTTGATGGTTAAACCATGTGACTTATTTTGCACACCAATAGTGATATCGGTGGTAGGCTATTGCTACCTAGTTGGGTGTGATGCAAATATAACCTTCAGCCAAACTATCAGGATGTGAATTGACTTTCAGCTTACGATGCCTCTCTTGTCTAAATCTGCCTCTCCCCCAGTCAGATCAATATACTGATTACAGTGGAATGAGATAAACCCTGGAACTGAAGAAAGCCCTAATTCACTATCCTAGGCAGGAAGTAGCTGGTGTGTGATCCACTCTCTCACACGTGCATGCGTGCACTCACACATTTCATAGATGGATCAACTTAGTGGAGGAGAGGGCAAGCTGTGTGGCTTCTGTTTCATCCTGACTCTTGGGGCTCTGCAGATTGATTTCTCCTTGCACAAAGTCATTTCCTTGGTAACTAGTTATTATAACACTGCACGTATTGCACTGGACGGTGTTATTCGGTTGTACCAAACACAGACTCATGGCCATTCTGACACCTTTTCTTTCCCAACCCATGACCTTGAATTTGCATTTCTTGTTGTTGCAAGAGGAGTTTTTTTTTCTCTCTCTCTTGTGAAGTCAGCAGTCTTCCCCATCATTGTGTTTCCCAGTGACCAAGAATGCTCAAAGTTTGAACTTAAAGCTGACGCCTGCCAGACACGTCTGCTTAATTGAACATTTTTACAGCCGGGTACTTGTAGTACCCGGCTGCTTGGCAGGAAACGGTGTTCACATCAAACTGTTTAGTATGTGATACCTAGCTGATAAGGCTGAGGCTGCCCTGGTGGAGAATAAATAGGGCTAGGCACACGGCTAGCTCCTCAAACTTGCTAGTTTCCATTCGGAGTGTGGAAATTAAAAATTTTGTCATGGGAAATACATGAAATCGATACACAACTGTTCATAAAAAGTGTGCGTAAAGAATATGCACAGTGCACCTTTATGTGGAAGGCTGTTTTCTTTCTGAGATAACTGACAGAAAATGCTGCACTTTCATGCAATATTAACATTTTTTGACATTTTTATTAGCCAAGCCATAGCCACCTCCAACTTAACCACAGTTAACCTCACAATGTCTTATATCACTGGCAGATTTAGGTTCAGAATTATTTTCTTTCACCCAAGAGCTGTGTTTATGACGGGTGACAAGACAGATATGCCCTTCTCGATAATCACTGGAAAAATCTTGATTGACATTTTAGCAGTTTGTATAATTGCTGACTAGATTTTTGCCTGATTGAACTGGTATTTTGTGGATTTATCTTTGGAATGAGTTCAATGTCTTTGGGGTTAAAAGGACTCATTACCATCACTTTAATCTTTAGCTCTCTCCAGAGAGTTTTCAAAAATATCCAGGGTAAGAATCTGTCTAGGCTGCTCTGAAATGTCATCAGTTCCAGTCACAGGAAACTAAAATGATGATAATAAAAAAAAAAAAGTAAAAATACTTTTAATCCTCTGCTGAGGACAGCTCCTGTTACTCTGTAAATAGAAGTAGATTTGAATTATTTTACAAGGATTTGACATATAAAACCAAAAAAATATTTTGCTGTTCAGACAACTAAATACAAATTTTGAATTGTTGCACATTTTCATTTTAACCAGAAAGTCCATTAGATCAACCACCTTGTTAACATTATTTTTATAACAATCAGTAAAGTTTGTTTTTGTCATCAACTGTCCAAGTGCTGGTCATTCATGTATACTCAGACCCCATGAGTTACTGCTTATAAATAGTTTTAACCTGTTATGCATGTCACCTGACTGACTCATTCAGTCAGGTGACTGAATGAGTCATTCTCATTCAGTCAGTGGTTCTCATGAGTGGTTCTCATGTGGTTCTCATATTTGCAATATGTCTGTTTGGTTGCTCACTGGCCACTTTAGTCACTCCTTCCTAAAGCAGCACTATTGAGATTCACCACCTAGTGGCCACATTTATTAATTGTTTGTTGAACACACAACACTTTTTGTTAGATCTCTAGTCTTACTCCCTCCCAGCTGGCTAAACATCTAACTTTGTATTAACTTCATGCATTAGAGTTTTGGTTAGTTTGTATTATGTCATTGGCTTACATTTAATGATTTAAATGTATTCTCTTGAATTAAGTGTTGGACTTTAATAACTTTTTTGTTGTTTGATTTCTTATGTGAACCCAAGGAAACCTAGCTCAGCCAGTATTTCTTCTTTGATTTGCCCCCCCGCGCCCTGGCCTACAGTCTTGTGTGAATTAAATCTTCTAGATTTACAGTTCACACACTCAAGCCAGTGCTTGATGTTGCAGTAGTTAAAGAGCATACATGTCACTTACATGGAAAGGCCATAATAGGAAAGCAGAGTGCATGATGAAAGAATGTAAAAGCATTGGGCAATAAAGTTGTGGCTGCTTTTCAATCCCAGAGACTGCAAGGATGATGCAAAAATTACCCGTAAACATCAAAAAGTTGTCAATAAATCCTTAGATGGTAAGCAATACCCCACATCTTCTGAAGTTCTGGTTTAGAAGGTGCAGCTGATTTTTAGTTTCCAATGTTGTCATATTAATCCTGTCAATACTAACTGTTTCTTAGTACTGATACCAGCACAGCTGCATAATCTCTATGTCTGCATGTACAGATGTTAAAGCCAAGATTTTACAGTTTCTCAAGCCTACATACTTATGTTTTGGATAAAAGACAATCAAAGGCACATGGGTGACATTTATTATATAACTGTAGGAGGTTTGCATTAAAAATGAAGTATTTTTTGATTGAAATAAATAACACGTGGCAAATTACAGCGAATATATATATTTTTTTCAGAATGAGATGTTTGATCTGTCAATTAAAAATAAAAGAAGCGTTTAAAGGTACTCAGTAGAGTTACTACTAACCACAATGGAAGAGGAAAAATGAAGTTAATGTAAAATAAATAAATAAATAAACAGGTTGAGAAATCCAGGTAATGAGATATTTTACTGTCTGACTCTACAGGTCGCACCAATCACTGGTCAGCCATCATCGGTGCCTCCCACTCAAAGAATTATGTGCTCTGGGAATTTGGTGGCTTAGCCAGCGAAGGTGTTAAACAGGTAGCTGAGCTGGGCTCACCAGTCAAAATGGAAGAAGAGATCAGGCAAAAGGTAAGAATCATCTGTTTGTAGAGGAGTCTTGTAAAAGTGCTAAATAAACCCTATGAGTTCGCTAATCAGTGATTAGTGTCCCATCCTATGAGTTATTTCAAGCTTCTATGTTACCTTAGTTACAGATCTTCATTTAGATTTAAATATAAGATTTTAAGATTATTTAGTTTATTTTTAAATGTTTACATGGGCTTGTCCCATCTTGCCTGTTTGAGCTGCTTAACTCTTACTCTCCAGCTGATCCGCTGCTCCTAGAGGTACCACGGTCGAACCTGAAGCTCAGAGGAGGTAGAGCTTTAACTCTTGCAGCTCCAAAATTATGGATCGATTTGCCATTATCCACTTTTAAAACTCATCTTAAGAAACATTTTTATTATTTGGCTTTGTGCTCTTCCCTCTGCTGTTGCTATTGTTGTTTTCTGTCCTTTCCACATTTTGTGTGTTTATCGATTATTATCTCTGCAGCACTTTGTCACAGCTGTCGTTGTTTTAAAGTGCTTTACAAATACAGTAGTAGTAGTAACTACAAAGCATACCACCTCATTTGGATCTGCTATGGAGAGTAAAATATTCTACATGAAAATCAGTTAAAAAATATTAAATTGAGCCTTAAAATTCTTAAATGCTGGGTTAATATTTTATCAGATTGATTCAGTATGAAATGGGAAGGTTTCGTAGATTCAAATAAACACAGAACATTTTATTTAGTTTTATTAACGTTCTGGCATTCCACCTCTCATCTGTCATGTTCTTCTTCTTTGTGACTTACTCACTTTGTCTTA
Organism: Poecilia formosa; assembly: GCF_000485575.1. NCBI lineage: Eukaryota > Metazoa > Chordata > Actinopteri > Cyprinodontiformes > Poeciliidae > Poecilia > Poecilia formosa. Next base: position 1,936,714 of record NW_006799972.1, read on the forward strand.
AAATAACCCATGCTGGAGGAGCAGATGGTTCAACAGAGTTTTTATTCTTTGCTGATGCTAAAGACCTAGACTACATAATGAGAGCACAGTAAAAGCTGCAAATTTCTTGGTTGGTTTCTATTTTCCTACGGCCGTTAATGCACTCTTTTATATTTAGCTTGAACTCTAAGCTTACATCATTATACAAGTTACCTCTGACCTTAGAAGCGAGAGTGAAATTGCAGTGGACTTGATTGATTCTAATTCATCTAATTCTATTCTAATTCTAATTCTAATTCATCTAATAACTGTTAAAAACATGCATTGTCAAATAATAATATATTCTTGTGTGTGTGTTTTTCAAAAGCAAGTATTGTCAAAGTGTTTTAAATTAATCCCACTGACAAACACACAGTTAAATCCTTGTTAATTTGTCAAGTTATAAGAAAATGTCCACACTTTGCGTTGTGCACACGTTTGTTAATTGTGGATATTTGAGATCGGAAGACTTAACTTTCTTAACGCTGTTCTTTAATTCCCTCAACAAATTCTGGATGGGATTCCGGTCTTCACAATTGCTTGGCTTCTCCTTAATGTTGTCATCTAGATTTTCTGTACTCTCTTCGCATTGTGCGAAGGCATGACATAAGGAACAAGAAAAAATAACACTCCCGTAATCTCTTTCTACATATTAAACACTATGATCACCAACTTGCCATGGATTTTCCACATTGAAAAAAAAGCCTTATAAATGCGGCATGTAAACTCAAAATATAAGATGTGATGTAACTACAATTCAGAAATCATAGCAATGGGCCAATAGTAACATAACTTTATCTCACTTTACACAATGCAGACATTTTACTCACCAGTAGGATGATGGTTGGTAGAAACCTGAAGGGGAACTAAAGCCATAATTTGCTGTCTGATTAATTTGGGAAATAAGTATATGATAACTGGGGGTACTGGTCAATTTGTTGAACCCTTATTTCAACAGGCAAAACATTAAGAACAATTTCTCATATACAATGTTAGCCTGAAACCTAAAAGGGAAGCGAGGGGGACAGGATACCAGTATTTGCATACATACAAAGGACAATGTGTTCATTCTGCAAAAACAATTACACAACTCCTTGAAAAAGTAATTTACTCTGTCTTCCAAAGCAGGAAATTAAATCAGAGTGTCAAGATGTCGTGTATTTTGATAAAAGTTTGAATCATTGCAGTCGCAAAACAAAAAAGACAAATGGCCAAAAGAAGCCATTTAAGGATTTTCAGTTTAATAAGTTGGAAGGAGTGAGCATTGTATCATGAGGAGGAATCTTCTGCAGTAGCTGATTTAAAGAAGGAGGTGAAAGACCTAGTAGGGTTTTATAAATGAACAAGAGACAGTGAATGTTACAACGAGACAGCAGAGAAGGTCAATTAACCTCAGAGTACAACAGTGAGTGCTGTGTTTTTTAAGGGTCATTGCTAATAAAGCGAATGGGAGAATAATAGATTGTATCCAATTTTTGGAAGACTTCTTTTGCAAGCGTGGGCATAAATTATGTCACCATAATCGAATAATGAAAGAGTACACATTTCAATAATGGCTCTTTTAGCTGAGAATGTAAAAGATGAGTGGTTTCTGTACAGGAAGCCAAGTTTTGCTTTGACCTTAGTTTGAAGTGTGTTAATGTGATGAGGGACAATGAACTGTGAATAAAAGTGCTTGTACTCTGTAACCTGCACAAGAACGGTTTCATCTGTAACAGAGAAGATCGATCTTGGGGGAACCAGGAGCTGAAGCGATTTTTTTTTTTTTTTTACATGTTGATTCTTGATTGGGGGATGCTTATTAATAACAGAACTAAAATTACCTTTGAAGAGAGTCCACACTTCCTCTACTAATGGTTCATTAAATTACATGTCCAGATGGTCAGTTGATACTTAATTATGAGATACAACAATAAATCGAGTTGGCAACAACACTGAAAAGTAATGTATTTTAGCACAAAAGGCCCTTATGAATGAATTCCTCTACCAATATCTCCAGTGTTTGTGAACTTGTAATATGATAAGTTTTTAAAAGTGTCCATTAATGCTTAGATTGGTGTTAGAGGAAGACTAGTTTCAATATTTTCCTACAAGAACAGACAATCCCCTAAAAAGACAGCATGGCATTTGCAATGGTGTGGAAAGCGTCTGCCCTCCTAATTAACATCTTTTCCATGTTTGTCACTTTTCGAAGACAATTACTATAGTCAAAGACAACACAAGTAAACACAGAATACAGGTTTTAAATGAAGGTGTTTAGTAAGAGAAAAATAAATCCAAACATACGTGGCACTGTGGTGGCTTCCTACCAGATGAAGTCAATTAAGATTAATCAATAATAAATTACATTTTCATTGTCATATTACTGATTTCAATTTCAGTGTTTCTCTTGTCTGTACTTTTTAAATGATACAAAAAAAACCCACTTAAAAACACTTTAACCTTTTTTGAATCAGTTAACACGAGTTTCATTTAAAACATGTTTAAAGTTTGTCTTTACGTTGGTCTAAAACTGGATAATTATATTTCCTAAAACAAGCATCTTGCATGTTCACTTTATCTACTTTTTCTGACTCGTAAAACATAGTCCTTGTCCTTGCGGTAAGAAGACAACTGGGCAAAAGAGTGTCCCTGCTTTGAGCCGTGAAGCGCTGCTTAGGAAGTGCTGACACAAACAGAAAGATGACTCGCTTTGCGAAGGCGTCAAGGGGAGCAGCTAGTGATGAATGCAAAATTGATATTCATAGCCCAGCTTCTCTCCAGCCACAGGGTGCACTGATCGTCGAGTGTTCTTACAAAGTTTCATTTGTAAAGCCAAGCAGGCATGCAGACCACACAAACATGCTGTCACACACCCTTACAAGCACAGCCTTTTTTTTTTGTTTTAATCCTACCTATGTCAATTCAGAGTGTGATGGCTTTATTTCGTGTTTGGATTTGTCATCCTTTCAGACCTGGGACCAGGGTGTGCTTTGGCAATTTGTCTTGCTGTGACTCCATCGGATGTGTCATAGAGAAGAATTTACATGTCCAAGGTTCAATATATTTTTTAGAATTGGAGGGTTTATTACATTGTGTATATAGGGGCACCTATGCATACATTGTCTTGAAATGTATTTGTATTGTAATAAGAAGAAAGAATATTTGATATAGCAGGGTAGATTTATGATGTCTATATCATACTTGCATGTCGACCAAACAAAATTTGGTCGACATGCAAGTTAATCTCATGTCTGACAATTCAGTCATTCAGTTTTATGACTTATCTACTAAGTCATAAAACAGACAATTAAGAAGAACACCTTTTTTTTCTTTTTCAGATTCCTTTATAAAAAGAATCATGAAGTGACCATTCACATTTAAAAAAAAATTGAATTGTAAGCAGAGGAATCATTTTTTTAAATGTCGAAAGGCTACATGACTACAGTTTGTGTAGGTTAGCCGTCAAAGTTAATAGGAAACGCATCTATTTATTATTATTTTTAAAGGCTTTGCGGGGTAAACAGATGTGCAATATTATTCCATTTTTCATGTACAATTGCTCTTATCAGTGTGGTAGGCAGCACCGGGATGCAGCTAGAGCTCATTGTTGCCATCCCTCGTTTCATGTTTGAGGTGATTTATATATGCATTTAGTCATTACAGAAGCTCAGTGTGTCACTAATGAGAAGTTTAATGAGACTCCCTCCATGGACGAGCAACCAGGGCCAAGGCCTCAGACGGATTATGAAATCTCCTATTTCCTCTCGCAGCGTGGGGTGTTTTTCATTATTACACAGTACGAACGCACACAGAATCCTCTAATATCGTGAGCCGCACAGCTGCACTAGAGAGCACAACCAACCCTCCTCCAGTCGCAGCCGGAATGGCAGATTAAAGGCAGGAAAGACATATGGATGCCCCTTAATACACCTGTGAGCCCTATGTGTGTGTTTTTTTTTCTTTCAAAATCTGCTAAAAGTAGAACTAGATGTAAATCCCTGAATAACATGAGGGGAATGAGTAATTCTGTTCTTTTTGTGTAGCTCAGTTAGTATTAGCGTGATTATTTTCGCCATATTTAAATAGGAGAACAACAGCTAACAGAAAAGATTACATTGAGTCTTTAACTCTGAGTAAACGGGTAGATATGGGTGTTTCAGCTTATACATGTGGAATTAATTCCACATGGGTTTTGCTTAATTCTAATTTTTAAGATTGCTATTTCAGATAGATCTATGTCAGATAGATCTATGAATAGTTTTGAGTACATTTTTAAACAAGTTTTTTTTTTTTTTTTGCAGCATTACAATCCTGTACAATTGTCTGCTGATTTTAAATATGACAACAAAAGAGATCTCATCTACATCTCAGACTGCATCTACCTTGGTTTAGAATTCAAATGTTAAAGTTCATAAAATAAAAAAAAAATAGATTAAATGAAATAAGTATGATATGTAGATATTCTCTCTAAAAACAACATGTCAGTGCACATCGATTTTATAAAGTTAAACTGGATAAAGCAAAACAGCCTTTCAGCAAAACTCATTTGATCAGACAAGTACTAAAACCAGTTATTTAACCTCTCAGTAAAACACTGTTTCTAGGAGCACAAAAAGAACAAAAAGAACCTTGTACTGACTGTCAAGCATGAAGGTAGAGATGTTGATTATCTTGGCATGTTTTACACCCACATTACAGATAACTGTAATGTTATTTTAGATTATAGATTCCCATCTAAGATAGACTAGGAGTGGAATTTAATCTAATTTCTGTTCTTTTTATGTCAAAAAGTGGATTATTTTACCAATCCTGTTGTACAAATCTGTTGTTTTCAGGTGAATAAAAGTAACAAACAAAAAGTACAGTACATTATTTCAAGCTCACACTGTTTTAATATTTTTTGGTATACAGGCTTTTGCTCATATGAGGGAAATAATTTTCTCCCGCCATAAATAAACATCTGTTAGATGCAAACTAAGGAACTTGCACTGACTTTGAGCCATTTTATGTTCTTCAGGAGATTTCTCATTTCATGAAAAGATTCAGTCTCTCATCAAACTATTTGAAATCAAACTGCTGCTCACCTTGATGCCATTCAGAATTTATATTTTTAACTCTCACAGTTCATTAAAGTTCTTGACCAGCTAATTATTTTTGCACTGCTGCTGGTTTTAGGAGAGCACTATATGCTGCATAGCCTGAAAGCATGTATGAAACATCAATGAAATTCAGCCTCTTTTATGTTACAAGAGGAAATGTGGCTCACATAGTTCCTGAGAACACACACAAACACACACTTTTGTGTTTTACATTTTTTCCCCCTTTGGCTCATTTCTTGGTTTTTAAAAATGGCCTGGTCTTACGTTTCAGAACGCCTCAACATTTTGTTGTTTTGACGATTAAACACTGTTTTTTTGGCTTTGTTGTGAAGATTAGATGACACAGAAATTTGCCACACCTAACTATTTAGTAGAATTCTTATTGTGACTGTTTAGTAGTTATAAAAACTGGCAGATCACCACTCGAAACCAGCAAATATCCTTACAGGCAAGAACAAAAAAAATAACCACTTGCTTTTATAAACAGCGCTTTCTGCTATCTTACTAGACTCCATCATCTTGTGCTCTTCCTTATTACATCTAAAATAAAACTTTCACTACATTATGTGAATTTTATTAATTCTTTTATTGTCTGCATAATGTAGAAAGAAACTATTACTTTGCATGGAAAGAAGCAGGAGGAAGAGGAAGAATAAACTCAAGATTATACAACATTTTAAATCACTTAAACATAGTCATTATGAGCACAACCACTTGCTATACTTTTCTGGTTGATGCTGCAGAGCATCACTGAAACCCTAAAAAAAATAAAGTAGGTTTAGTTCAATATAAAGAACATTGGAGAGTCCCATCTTGACTACTTTCCGGGTGCAGATGTACAGCAATTTTACATAAAAAATAATGCAAAATGAAGCTGGCAAGCCATAAATTGAAGTTAGCTCACTGTTGTGAATATTCTTAATGGAAGACATTCACTAAACTATTTGCTCAAGGAAAATTAGTGCTAACCAGGATTAACAAGTTAATAGTTTGGCCATACATTTGTAGCCTTTCGAATGAGCTCAAGGTAAAATTCATCAATACTTTCTAAATTCCCTTTGAATTTCCTTGATCAAATATGTGTCAGGATCTTCTATGTGTTCAAAATATTTTCCTTGATTTCATCATTTTTTCCTAAGTTCTTTAAACCTAAGTTCTTTAGTTACTTAGCTTTATTATGTTCCCCATACTATTTGATAGTCAGTCAAAATATTATGACTAATCAGTGTCTGTGTACCAATAACCTCACAATTTTAGAAGGCAGTATTTATTGAATACAAGTTTCTTGGTCACAAACTCACGTTTTGCATGCAAACAATACATCTATCCCATTAGATGGACTGTAGCTGGAGTAAATGCTGAAAGAGATCACAGTGCCCCACATATTAAAGGTCACATAGTGCTGGAAGCATCCTCTTGAGGAGTGAAGAAAATGCTGATTCATTTGAACCTAAGTTTATGCAGTAGTAATGTCATATTAACAAATTTTGTCAACTTTCCAACCTAAATATTTTAGAGTTTGACAGAAATGTTTTCAGACTATTTGAAGACATAAATTGAAGAGTTAAATACAAGCAAGGACAGAGTTTACAAACCTCCTTTTGATAACAAAGGGATGTAAACTTAGCTTCCATTTGCAGGAAGTAAAAACGCTGTAATATACTTAAAATATACCACTAAGAAAAATGTAGCTCTTCACACTGGATTATTAATTTGTTGTATAAAGCCTCAAAGACAAGTGCTTCTTTAAAAGGGTCAAGTTGTTTAATCGCTGCCTGAATTCAAAATGGCAGTATGTTTGTATGTGTATTTAGCACATATAAATGTGCTAAATACACCTTTCTGTGTCTGTATCTCCACATTGTTGCTCTCATTTGGTCAACCAAGGAATCAGTGTGATGAATGACACATCTCAGGGCCATGCAGGACTTCTCAACAATGTTTCTTCAGACTGTTTTTCTTTCTACCTCATGCTGCCCTCTAGACGCAAAACACTTAGATGGACAACATGTTAACAGGATAGTACCCACGTCTGCTACAGGCTGTTTTTTTCTCACAGGCTTCACTGTTGTCACCATTCTCTTCTTTTTCAGAAACCATCTTATCAATTTCCTAGCATTTCTTTTTTTTATTTACCATGAGTATATTGTATTTTATTTTATTTTTTTTCATCTCAGTTCCATAGACATACCATATGCTAAAATGAGGACTGACATCTTAACCCTATTCATGCTTCCCAAGCCACGATGGTCAATAAGATAAACACTACATTGTCTGAAAGAGTGTCCAGAGATTCTCATCACAACTTTTCTTATGGCATTGCTCTTTTGTTTGCTTACGGTTTTGCTTGCTGTTTTTTTTCTCAGTTTTAATGAAAGCCTATATGTGTGTATATGAAAAACGAATCATTAGCTGGCAGAGTTCTCTCAGGCTGTCAAGTCAGCTTTTTGAGCACTGCTGAGATATTCCTGTTTTGGAAAAGAAAGCTCTCAAAAACCTTTATGCCTGCCTTGGCTCATATTACTGTTATTATAACTGCTTAAAGTGATCAGAACTGCCAGATGAAAGTACAATTTAAAATGCAACAGGAAACCTAGTGTGTGCTTTCTGTGAGATTTTAAGTGTATATCTCTTTAAACACATGTAATTTATTTATCTGAGTGGATTTTGCGTTGATTATCTTTTTGTTATTAAACACCCAGGTTACAATGCGGTTGATATGAATGACTTAAATGCCTGTTTGTGTTAATCCAGCTGCATCTTGTTCATTTATTTTGTTTTTTGTAGGTATGTATTGATTATACAGCAACCAAGAGTACCTGATACCATGGGTATTGATCCCCAATGATGGAGTTGTACTAGTTAAAGATCAAAGTCAATGGAGTATGCCCAGGGGAATTTGGATTAGTGTAGATTTTCAGTCATCCAGAATATGACAAGTCCAAAGTACTTCAAGAGAACACAACCTTTTTTCTTCATTCACCAAAGAAACAATGGAACATATCTTTGTTTGAATGTAATATTATATATATATAATGTAATATTAATGTTTTTGTTTATTGGTGGCCCAGATCTCACGATGCACAGAAAATCAACATCATCATTCTTCCTTCTGTTGAGCTGAATGGAAGAAATCCTACATGTAGCTCTGAGGGGAGATGAGAATTGAGCGGAACTGTGTAGGAGGCCAATTACAGGCTAAATATCCTTTGGTTTTGTTACGGGTTAGCTCCAGAACTTTTTTGGGTATGCAACAACATCTTTTTTTGAAGGATTGTCAATTTCTATGAGTCTGAGAAAACAGTTTATGGAAATTAAAACTAAGATTAATGCTAAACATCAAACAATGCTTTTACTAAGCTCTGGATCTGTATTCTCCTGGATCGTGATTCCCCCTCTTATCAGTCTGTAATCAAGGCTGGATCGCTTTTCTTTTGATGCGCGTGGTTGCTTTTGACTGTTTATTTGTGAATCTAAGTCTGCAAGTTAATATTTTGCAGATTAAAGTGTGTGTTTGAAAATATTTGCAACATTTTGAGCTCCCCCCCCCCCACTTTTGCTGTGCAAACCATGAGAAGTAGTCAGTAACAGGTTGGAAAGGAGATTGAGCGAAATCTATATTACAGAATCTATAACACCAAGCAGCCAGGTAGTACATGTGGATACTGAAATTTAAATGAAACTATTTGCTTTTCATTCAGCTGCATGATTACTCAGCTGTGAATTGCTTCATTTTTATTTCACAGACTGTGGCAAGACTAATCAAACACTGTCAAGACTGTTTATTAACAGTGATTTGGTCTGTTATGTTTAAATTCTAAGTGTAATATGGTCAGTTGCAAATAATAATAAACTCCTTGTTCATAAGGTAATATCTTTTCAAATCTTCATGAGCAGTTAATCTGGCTCTCCAAATGCAATGAGTCATCTTAATAAATATTTTTAATGTTTGATTCATGAGGTGACCTGATAAATCTGTTTGCAAAAATGGCGATACTTGATTTTTCTGGCTCGGTGTAAATAACACCCTAGCACTGCTGCTTGAAATTCACTACGATCTTCATGTCATTTGGTAACTTTCAGAACTAGAGACTCTCTTTGCATGAGCGGGTCAAACAGATGGAGAGAGACACTGACTGACAGAGTAGGATAAGGGCAAAGGATTCAGATGCAACCTCATGCATATCCCTAACGGACTCAAAAATTAAGTGCAATTCATATCTACATCAGAGTATGTAACATATGAACAATTTTCTATCTTAAACAGATAGTGTTGCATCTGCCATTAAACTAACACAGCATTTCAGACAAAAGAAAATAACAGTAAAATGAAACTATGTGGTAATAATGAACAGCTCACCAGGAAGTCCCCCTCTGAATGGCTAAAAAAAAAAGCCTTAAGAAGGAAATAAAACAAAATCTGATGAGTGACCAGATCAAATTCTAGACTTAAATCCGTCTAATATTTTGTGCCAGGATCTTGTGTAGCCTGTTTATCCTTGAAATCCCTCAGATGTAGCTGATTTTCACACTTCTGAAAAAAAAAAGAATGTGTCACATTTCCTTCACATTGCTGTAAAAGACTCTGATATAAATTGCAAATGCTAAGTGGCAATTGTTGCCAACAAGAGTGGCAAAGCAAGTTATTGGAAAATTACATTTTCTCATCATACAAGGTTGACTTGAGAACAATATTCTTAGATACATAAAAACATATATTGTGAGCTGATTTTTTATATTATCACATGATATCTTTGATATCAACCTTTGTTTATTTATTAGATCTTTTTAACATGGCAAAAAAANCAGGCTAAATATCCTTTGGTTTTGTTACGGGTTAGCTCCAGAACTTTTTTGGGTATGCAACAACATCTTTTTTTGAAGGATTGTCAATTTCTATGAGTCTGAGAAAACAGTTTATGGAAATTAAAACTAAGATTAATGCTAAACATCAAACAATGCTTTCACTAAGCTCTGGATCTGTATTCTCCTGGATCGTGATTCCCCCTCTTATCAGTCTGTAATCAAGGCTGGATCGCTTTTCTTTTGATGCGCATGGTTGCTTTTGACTATGTTTATTTGTGAATCCAAGTCTGCAAGTTAATATTTTGCAGATTAAAGTGTGTGTTTGAAAATATTTGCAACATTTTGAGCTCCCCCCCCCCCACTTTTGCTGTGCAAACCATGAGAAGTAGTCAGTAACAGGTTGGAAAGGAGATTGAGCGAAATCTATATTACAGAATCTATAACACCAAGCAGCTAGGTAGTACATGTGGATTCTGAAATTTAAATGAAACTATTTGCCTTTCATTCAGCTGTATGATTACTCAGCTGTGAATTGCTTCATTTTTATTTCACAGACTGTGGCAAGACTAATCAAACACTGTCAAGACTGTTTATTAACAGTGATTTGGTCTGTTATGTTTAAATTCTAAGTGTAATATGGTCAATTGCAAATAATAATAAACTCCTTGTTCATAAGGTAATATCTTTTCAAATCTTCATGAGCAGTTTATATGGCTCTCCAAATGCAATGAGTCATCTTAATAAATATTTTTTAATGTTTCATTCATGAGGTGACCTGATAAATCTGTTTGCAAAAATGGCGATACTTGATTTTTCTGGCTCGGTGTAAATAACACCCTAGCACTGCTGCTTGAAATTCACTACGATCTTCATGTCATTTGGTAACTTTCAGAACTAGAGACTCTCTTTGCATGAGAGGGTCAAACAGATGGAGAGAGACACTGACTGACAGAGTAGGATAAGGGCAAAGGATTCAGATGCAACCTCATGCATATCCCTAACAGACTCAAAAATTAAGTGCAATTCATATCTACATCAGAGTATGTAACATATGAACAATTTTCTATCTTAAACAGATAGTGTTGCATCTGCCATTAAACTAACACAGCATTTCAGACAAAAGAAAATAACAGTAAAATGAAACTATGTGGTAATAATGAACAGCTCACCAGGAAGTTCGCCTCCCTCTGAATGGCTCAAAAAAAAAGCCTTAAGAAGGAAATAAAACAAAATCTGATGAGTGACCTGATCAAATTCTAGACTTAAATCCGTCTAATATTTTGTGCCAGGATCTTGTGTAGCCTGTTTATCCTTGAAATCCCTCAGATGTAGCTGATTTTCACACTTCTGAAAAAAAAAAGAATGTGTCACATTTCCTTCACATTGCTGTAAAAGACTCTGATATAAATTGCAAATGCTAAGTGGCAATTGTTGCCAACAAGAGTGGCAAAGCAAGTTATTGGAAAATTACATTTTCTCATCATACAAGGTTGACTTGAGAACAATATTCTTAGATACATAAAAACATATATTGTGAGCTGATTTTTTATATTACCACACGATATCTTTGATATCAACCTTTGTTTATTTATTAGATCTTTTTAACATGGCAAAAAAATTTAAAAAAATAAAACAGAAACAATCGGAGATAGTTTTCAAGAGCAAGTCAAGCCATCTGATGCCTCAGAATGTAACACTGACTGCATATAAAATCACTGCAACATCTGATATCTTGTATCCTTTTAGTGTCTTGTATGTACCACTGACATCCATGCTTGTTTCTGCCAGTCACTGCTGTACACATGATTGTATATTCATAGATATAAATATGTCATGTGTCTGTGCAGAGTTTTGCAGTAAATATGCAATTTATATTTATATTGTAGGACAGTGACTGGAACCAATCACCTTGTTGTGGTGCCCCCATCACATCATTATTTGTTTCACAGCACAATCCAAATGTGACCTTCCACCATAAATACAGCAGGTGCAGAAATGATAAAGAGGGAGAAAAATGAAATCCTGAATCTCCACCGTCTAAGAAGAGAGGTCCTGACACGTTCCCCAAACCTACAAGAACATTTGAATATTTAATTTTATTTTTATTCAATATTTTATTATTCCATTAAATAATAAACTAAAATGACTTAGTGGATGTATTTAATGTATTTAACTTTTTTTTTATTTCTAAATGAGTAAGTGCTGCATACATGTATCTATTGTTTGTAAGAGACTGAAATGTGGTTGAGGGATGAAAACATTTTATTTTAAGACCAAAGGTGTGGTTGAAATTAAAATATACCAAATTGTACAATATCATGTATATAAGATGAATCACTGTATTCATTATGTAAAATATATTTCCAGAAAAAAATTACACTGCATTTCAATTTCCCTATGTTATTGATTTCTAATATTTTTTTCTCCTTTTTCTTCTCAATGCCACTTCGTGAGCAAGTTGTTTTTGGTCTTAGAGTTGACTTCTGGCTCATAAGTGAGATGAGGGCGGTTTTTTTTCAGAAGTGAATTATATTTATTATTCCTGAGAACCACTGTCAGATGAAATCATATTACAGAAGCACTGTGAGTCTCAACTTTTTATCTTAACAGAACCTTTCACTGGCTTTGAAAGCCATAAGGCGTTCACCGTGTCCTATTCGGGATCTGTCCTCTTTTTAAACGCTATGCTTAAAAAAAGAAGCCAAGTGTGCAAAAATGAAACAAAGTTTGTATTTTGTGAGGATGGGTTTATGTTTTTCTGCCCAAAGATACATAACAATTAATTTTGAAGTGTCAGAAGCAAACATTTTCATTCTAATCTGTGCTCTTTGCTAATATTAGTCTACAACAGAGTTCTGCAAGAGGCTGGAAACTTGGTTGTGATTTATTGTCCAGATTAACTGTTTTTGTATGACAGTAACATTAGCTAATTCCAGGTTAATGCTCATTTTATTAACTTTTGCATCACATCTATCATTTTTAATGCATTGTTTTACAACAACTGCATTAAAAACCTCATTACTCTTTTCTCTTTTCTTTCTTAATGGGTGTGAATGTGCACATCACATAGTCAAACACTATCATCATGTACGTTAACATTTTGCAACAGAAAGCCTACAAATACACGACATTTATGTTTTCTGTTTTGCTCATACCTTTATTGGATGGATTGTAATGTCTGATGAAAAACATGCAGCTAGTTTTTTTTTTTTCAAAGCTTGTCTTTTGCATCTGTCTGTTAATTTATGCAATAACTTTCATGCGCATATATGAATAATGATTATTTAATGAGTATATATACTAAACTTTCAACGTGAGCGTGGCGCAGCATGCTTAGTCCAACTTGTTCTGAAGCTGAAAGTTTTCTAATGTATTCAGTTACCTCATTCTCTATGTGCCTGATTAAGTTTCATGCTCCATTTTCCCTCCTCCTTTATGCAAACTCAACCAAATGACAAAAATGTCTAATTTTAGTCATGACTAAAATGTCTCATTTTAGTTATTTGGTTAACTGACAAATGGTCCATGGTTTGCTCCTCCACTTCCTAATTTCACCTGGGATAAGTTTTGGACCTCTAAGATGTACAGAGTGAGTGGATGGGTGATGATACAGAGACTTGAGTTTATATATATATATATATATATATATATATATATATATATATATATATATATATATTTTTTTTTTTTTTTTTTTTAATGATGCCTTTTTTCAATCGTGCATCAACAATCTGGTTTTCAGGAACACAAGATTTAGTTTGAGGTGTTGAGTTGATCTTCATATTGCAATGATTTCTCTCCTATTTGTCAGCTGTGAGACGAGCTGTAGAAACGAGTCATATCCATTCATTGAAGCCTCGCCTCACAACCTTCAGAACTTAAATGATATGCTGTTAAGCCAGTACTTTCCTGGTTGTTGAGGAGTTTGTCATTATGGTATGCCATATTGTTCTTTAAATAGTTGACAGTTGCTGTTTCTGTATGTCTGTTAAGCAAGTTTTGTCTTTTGCCTGATTGTTTTTAACTCATTAATTTTGAAAGTTATCATAAAAAGAGTTCAGCTAAAGTCGAGTTTTAGACTAATTTATTCTCCTGATGTGATGCCAGAATCTTCCACTGCTTTCTGAACACGTGGAAATTAAGGTTATTTTCTGGGCAGTTTTCATCATCATCATCAGCAATTCTACCGCAAAGCACTTCCAAAAATAACAAGTCCCCATCGACATTGTCGTAAAGCAAGAGTCATAATAGAAAGAGGGGAAAAACATACTTTTAGAGTAACAGACATGCTGAACTGGGTCATCAACAGCAGTTATCTAAGTTCATCTCTAATAATACCTTCTAGCCGTGGACCCAGGCCTGGTTGCCTATATGATGGTTCAGGCTGCTTGATGAATGAATCTGCCAGGGAAGACTGTAACATCCAGACTTCACTGCGGGGCTAAGAGTGTGCCACCGAGGACGAACATGGTTAGCAAATCAGTTCACGGCTCTCTAGAGAAGCATTCAGTGCTTCATCTACCTTTAGCATGGACAGATCTCTTGTCACCATGCTGTCCCCCCTGCCCATTGGATGTTCTCCTTTCTATTTTTGCATGAAATTGGTCTGACTGAAGGGGCTTCATCTACAGAATATCTGAACTGCAGCCCGTTCTGCCGAGCAGGCTATGGGAATGTCAGTGGAGATTTAATTAACACCTGAAGGCTGTGTAAGCCTTTCACAGCACATGCTGATAACAGCCAGCTTGCATCCAGTTGGAATTTTGAAGCAATTTTCTATGTCTATTAATAGTGTGAAATGTTTGCAAGGACAGACAGATCAGAGATTCTTTAGCAGAACATTGATTACAAGATCAGAGAAGCTACTATCTCAACCTAGGAAAAAGCTTTCTCAAACTGAATGGGGCTTTGGCTCGCAGGCAGAAACAACTCGCATAATTGCTTCTGATTGTGCTGCAGGGATTCGTTTGACTACTTTTTATTATAAAATGACATGTTAAAAATTCATTCGCTGCCCACCTTACGCTAACCAGCTTCTCCATTTGGCACACTTGTTCCATTGTTTATTAACTCAGATAGCGACTCACCCAATCACATGGCAGCAGCCCAAAGCATTTAGGCATGTAGACTTTGTAGTGCTTGCAGAAGAACGGTTCAAAAAAATAGAAAATACACAGTGAGTGGCAGTTTACAGACAAAAATGACTTGCTGATGTTTGGGGTGAAGACAGGTTTGAGAACACTGAAAGGTAACAATACCTAAAAAGAAAACTACTCATTATACCACAGTTATATGGAATACCTGGATTATAAAAAGGCTTCATTATGTCGAACCAACCAGATAGGTTACCAAAATTGGAAACTGAAGACTGAAGAAATATCGCCTGGTTATGTGAGTCTCAATTTCAACCACGACAGTCAGACTTTGGCACAAAAAACAGACATTATCGATCCATCTTGGCTTGTATCAATGCTTTAGATTGCTCCTGGTGGTATAATGTCATGGGGGATATTTTCTTGGCACAACCCCTCAGTCATAAATCAATTCAAGTTTATCTATATACATTTCAGCAACAAGGCAATTCAAAGTGTTTTGCATAATGAAAACATAACACAATAAACAACCAACAAACATTATGCTGTAGTAAAGAGAAATACTGAAAACTTTCAGTCCAGACTAGAATTAATCCTTCCAACCAAAAACAACCCTAAAGAAATTTATATTTAGCCTTGATTTAAATGAACTCAGTTTTTCAGCAGCTTTGCCATTTTCTGAAAGTTTGTTCCAGCTTACAGGAGCAGTATCAGTCCCTACACTTCAGCACAACCACGCAATGTCTTCTCTGACTAGGATTAACCCCAACAAAACCTCAGGACCTGACAAAGTGTTGGGAAGGACTCTGAGCTCATGTGCTGACCAGTTGTTTTTTTTAGACATCTTTAATCTGTCCCTGCAGTTTTCTACTGTCCCTGTCTGCCTCAAGTTCTCCATCATCATAACCTGCTGTTGTGTTTACTTGATCACTGTCTTTTGGGGCTTTTCTAATTTCAGTTATAAAATATCTATGCATTTGCTTAAATGTGGACTAATATCTCATTAGGCTTTTTCTGAAATCCTGGCATGTTGGATTCGCTCCTCTCGTTCCACCAGGGGGCTCTATAGTTGCTTTGTATTGGTACGTGGATTAATGTGTAGAAGAAGAAAACGAACGGCGGACCAGTAGTGTACTTAGGTTGCCTAGCAACCACGAACAAGCTTATCCTGCCATAAATTCACATCTTACCAATGTTCATGAGTGTTGCCCAACATGGTGAGTTATATATTAATGCTGTAAAGCTATGTTTAAGTTTGTGTCCTTTTGAATATCGCAATATTAAGTATTGACCTTTTGTTTGTCTTTTTTTTTTTAACGTTATTTACAGTTTAACCGGCATGTCCGCGTAAAGGCACTCGGCAATAAAATCAACAACTGCCACAACAACGGCTACCTTATGTTCTTTGCGACATGGTGAATCTGTGCTGCAAAGATTTCTGGGCAGATCTAAAAGCAAAAGTCCATCCAACCGGCTAACAGAAAGGCACATCTAATGAAGTGGCTATTTAGTTTATAGCTGTGGTTGCTGATAACGTTTTTTTTTTAAATAAAATTATCCACTTTGTATTTGTAACAAACAAAGGTGACAGTAATCCACAATATCTGGTCATGACACACTGGCTTAATGTTATTATCAATTTAATTGTATCTTTTTATTTTGTCATATTTAAACAAATTCCACAAGTGGGTGATTTTATTTAACATCCCAAGTGTGTGTGAGGAGTTCTTGCTGCTACTGTTTCATGGTTTTTTTCACCTTCTTCATTTCAGCTCTGCCACCAGGAACTGGGAATGGCCATTAGTATAATTTTTTCACAGAGACTGGGTGAATAATATGAGCAATTTCCACAGAAATCCCCTCCCTACTTCTGCTTCAGTGACAGTCGGGCTTCACTGACATGAAAGATGCTAATATGGTTTTATATGCATTGAGAAGCTTGCTGCTTCATCTCTTTTCTGAAGCAAGATTCTAAGAAAATTAATGAATTAAAATTCAGCTCTAAAAAGAAGAGACTCGAATATAGACAGAGGAAAAATGATTAATTAATTAAAAAAATTAAATAGATGCACGCGCCATCCCCAAATACAATACACAGGAAGACAAACATTATGTTGCTTGACAATTTGCAAATTGGCTGCCTTAAATCTGTTGTTGTTATACAAACATAATGACACAATGAAAAGCAAATAAGTAATAAAATCCCAATAACGTTGGAATAATTTCTTACACTAATGGCTATTTGATGTTTAACAGTTTAATAGTAGTGAGCATAAATATTGTGTGTGGCCTTTTTTGTTTTCCACAGTGAAGGCTGCTGGTCGGGGTAGCAGCTCGAGGGCTTGGTGGTGTTTTCACATTAGAATGGTTGTGACAGATCGGCTGCAATTTTCTTTTACTGCTAGGCTTTGGAAAACGTAGTACCATTTTTCAGATATCTTCCACCCAGAAAGTGCTCTGTGAAAAAAATGAGAAATCCTCTCTGAGTCGGTAAGAAGTCATCTGAATGACATCTCAGCTGTTTTGTTCTTTTGTATTATTCCATACATGTGAAAGCACTGCTGTAGGCAAGATACCAATCAAATTATTGGACTTTCCTCAGATCTCAACAAAGCACAGAGAACAGGGGGCCAATTATGTTAGAAAAATTACAATAATGCAGTTGTATGTTGAAAAAGCATATTGGAATACAGTGGAAAGATATTTTATTCCACCCCTAGTGTCATCCTTGGGACACCAAATTTTTCTAGCAACTAACATAGGCACCATGTACATTCAAACCAGTTACTTGGGGGCCCAGCTAGTAAAAAAAAAAAAAAAAAAGAAAACACTCCTGTCCTATTGTCACAGTTTTTAACTTGCAGTTTTCCAAGTTCTACTGCTTCAACAGGAACTCTGTGGTTTGCTCAGATAAGACTAAGTTTGTGCTTTTCAGCAAGAAACAATGCAGTTGGTCTTGATGCAAAACAGCTGAATATGTAGAAAAGAATCAAATGCCTCCTGTTGAGTATGGGTTGGTGTTGCTCTGTTCCTGTTTTTCGGTGCTGCAGAACTTGTATGGGTCAGAAATTATGTGAATTAGACCTCTGGTGATCTCTTGTCAGTCAATTGGATCATCATTGGACCTTCCAGAAGGATACATTTTTAAAACATGACCAAATCTGTTTCGCCAGACATAAAATCATGGCTATGTCAGTTCTCAAACCTAAATCCTATAGAAAACTTGCGGCATGAGCTGAATAGGAGAAAGCGCATGAATGAACCAATAAGTCGGGATAATCGAGAGATATTGCGAAGAGGAATGGCCAAAATCCCTTTCTCTCTGTGAGTTCAAACTTTTTGAAATGTTCTGCAACCAAAGTGTGGGAAATGGGGGTAAAAAATCATGAGAGCATGGCAATAATAGTGTAACCTGTGATTTTGTCAAACATAAATATGCTTGAGTGTGTGCCAGTTTTCTACCAAGTAAGTGTATTCAAATAAAAGGGAAGATTTTTTTTCTTATTTCATCAGTTTGGAAGTTTGATGTATCTTGAGGATTTTCACACATCTTGCCACTAAACATAAGGGATGCTACCAAATCTTAAGTGCCTTTAAAATCCATGTTGCTTGTGTGCAGGGGAATTACAAATTGTTGACACAGTGATTAAAAAAGTTGCAGCTCATCTCCTAAATTTTGTGGTGTGAATCCATATAAACAAACCTTATTCATATTAACCGGGGCTTATACATGTTAAAACCCTATTAGTGCAAAAGGGCAACATTAACCATATCAACGCTTCAACTCTACCCCTAACAGTTTCTTATTTGCAGTGATGTCAGTTTAAATGTAGTTTCTTGCCTAACAGGGAATTACACATGCTAAATCAAGCATCACAAATGAAGGTTCACTGCACTTGTCAAGTCTAGATGGGAATTATTCATGCAATATGAATCTGTTCCCTACAAGATGATGCCATTTCCACTGCTTGATGTGTCTTCACTAATAGATTCAAGCAGTTCTATATTCTGGAAATGACTCAGCTACCAAAAACTTCTTTGTGTAGCTGATCTATCGTATCTGTGAGATACGATAGATTTGTTTTTGTTTGTCAAATGTTTGAAATTATGATGTGTTTCCCACACGATTTCTTTCTGTCTGTCCAGTATGCTTTGCAGTCAAATTGGCAGTATAAAGCCAACAACTTTTACTAGAAATAAATCTGTTTTCCTTTGCTGTCAGAATATGTTTTTATGGTGTTTCTTGATAAAATAAGCTCTTCAAAGTTTTCCAACAGTCTTCCACTTACAATTACTTTCTTTATGTCAGTTGATTCTTAGTGGAGGGAAGATGCATAGCCTGTAATATAATATTTAAATTGAAAGAGGTTTAAGGATCAAGCTTAGTTATTTGTAAGATTTGCTCTTTCAATTTTTTTGAATTAAAAAAAAAAAAAATCAAAATTTACCTGACTGCCAACTGGTTCTTTCACTTTCTCATAAAACTAAGAATTATAAAAATCTGAAAGAGCTCAGCCATGGGGTAAGAGATGGTCAAGTTGCAAGATTGCAGAATCCATCAATAAAATAAACTCTACTTTTGTTATGACTAACTCGTATCTCTAGTATGATCGAACATTTGTTGGAATAACTTGACACTGCAGTCTGGAAAAGCTAAAGATTCCACTCTAGCGCCTCTAATGCAGCTCAGATCTCTTATTCATCCTCATGATGTTTTGGCAGAATCTGAGGCAACCTCACAGCTACGACACAAGCAGTTTAAAAACTCCAGATGAGTGGTGAGTGTCAGGGCGAATTGGCCATGCAGAGGGACTCTCGATGGAACTAAAGCATGACCACCATGCACAGTTGTCCTGGTAATGACAGAAAAAAGAAAATATGTGAGGGTTGCCAAGGTTTTCTGTGCCAAAGGGAGAACCATGCACTACTTGGCTATTACCTTTAAAGAATTTACCCTCAGCTCACTGTGAGCCAATTTCATGGCTGATATCCCCGGTGTGAGGGAGTACGACAGGTCAATTCTCCCCCAGCAGGAAAGATTTGGACTTGTGGCTTCAGGGGACTCCGACAATAGGTTCACTTCCAGCTCATGGTGTTCCTGTTTAAAAAGGTCAGCATCAAAATCATGCATAATTTAAACTAAACACATGTACATAAACGTAAAGGTTCATTGTTCGGCCCCTGATGGGTGTGTATATTTTCCAAAAGTGTTAAAACATTCTAAAAAAACAGGCTTTTCATGTCTGTTTCTATGCAGACAAAATTTTAAAATTGGAATAAAATCACAAGTTCTGTGAAGCATTTCATGGGTTGTATTCTTATCTGGAAATGCTAAAAATGCATCAGTGAGAGATTCTAAGTCGCTTTTGATTTATGGTGATGTGATTTTTAGAAATGTGATTGGATGTTTAATTTGCAATAGAAGACATTTTGTATTTCCTGTCAAAAAGGAGTCAGTTCAGGAGAAAACTGTCCTAAATGAGAAAGCAATAGTAAAACCAGAAGGTGAATTAAACCAATCATTTTATGATGGAGACAAATGGCTTTCAATATCGAGATGATTGACCCTTTTTGTGTACAAAATTGAGATGGATTCTATTTTAAATAATGATTTGAGCTGCAGTGTTTGTCCGAATAGACAGATGTGTCTGCTGTATCAGTGCAGTGGCAAAATGGAAAATGACTGATCGGTTCCACTTTACAAGATGCACCAACACAATAGAACGGAAAGCTATTTTTTATCACCTCATTTGTTTCTGATTCCTAATTGAAAAGCAGTTAAATGCATTTGTGTATACAAGGTAAAACCTTTGCTTTTCATTGTTAGAATAGCCATGAATCACTTTACAATTTATTCATTTAACTGATGAAAATGTTTTGACTTCTACAGTATAATTAGTGAGTTGTGACATTTATATTATTACTCAAAAGCCAATATTATGGTTAGTATAGCTATTAAATATAACTAACTCTGTAACTTTGTTAAATAAAGAGTTTAGCAAATCTGTCCTCTGAATCCGAAAAAAAAAAAAAATAAGTAGGACTTTAAACAGTTAAATATATCAAACTCAACACTGAGTGACTAAGTGAACAAATACCTGAAAGAAGATTAGTAAACAAGATTTAAGCATAATGTATTAGAAGACTTTAAAAGGACTGAAGTAATATTAATATATGCAGCGAGCACCACAATGGCTCTTGTTCCATTGAGATTTGTAGCAAAAAATAAAACATTAAAATGTGCAGAAGATTTGGAAAAAGACAAGAAGAAAAGTGACAGATGAAAATAATGGTTCTGATATTGCTATCTTTTTCAATTTGTGAGTTTTAGCGTTTGTACAAGCTTAATGATCTGCTGCATATTTTCTTATCATGGTGGTAAATGTGTAAAATTACAGCCATTACAGCTAATACTTACTACAAAACAGTGATGGCTTTTTTTCCCCACATTTGCTTAACTTTTTTATCTTTTAGTCACTTCCTAATGCATTAATCTATTTTCTCTAATGGGTGTATACATCAGAATTTTGCTCTGTTTCTTTTTTTTTTTTTTAATGATGAAATATCCAGCTTGAGTGAAAATACTTCATAGGTTTAAGGAACCCCCAAACCTGTAAACTTTATTCTAGTTGAAATCCACAGGAGTACAGCCTAGTGAATTAAAATAACACATTTCATTTTAGGGGATTTTCTTGATCTGGTTGTAATACCTTTGTGCATAAAAAAATGTTTTCTTCATTAAATTGGTGTTTTTCAAAATTCTTACTTTTTCTGCTCCTGCTACTTTGATCTAGTTAAACCTAAATCACGACTGAGACTGATGGGGCTTTATAGAAACATTGTAAACCGACAAACAAAACTCTTAGTTTATGTTTATATTCAATTAAAGGGCGTATGCTCCACATTTTACAGCTTTATTTTTCAGCTGTTCACACACTTACCTAACAATGGTTAAGTGAACTTTTTGGATTGAAGGAAGGTGTAACTCCAGTTTGAACAGGATCTACCACCATCTACCAGATGCCTGTGACTTTTCGTTTTCCTGCTGTATGATGATTTTCTGGTCTCGGGTGGCTGTTAATGTTCAGTTTTGTTTGTTAAATAACATGTCAGTATTTGAATGGCTAAGGCGGCTCTTCTGCTCCTTCTCTATTGTTACTTCACCATCGGCTTATGAAGTGTAAAAATCGATTGATCAGTCCTCCGCTGTCACTTTTGTCCAAACAATAACTTCTTTGTTTTTGACCCAGCTTGTATTTCTTTCTTGTCAAAGGGTGATGAAGTCCTGACAGTCATCAAAATGAAGGCTCAGTGGCCGGCCTGGCAGCCTCTTAATGTGTAAGTAAAATTAGGTCTTGGGGGTAAATTGCTTTTCACTCTATTACCAGTTTTTTTTTGTTTGTTTGTTTTTTTTAGGTTTTATTAAAATTGCAAGCCTCTTTCTCTCTACCTGTCTGACCAGCAGTATTGTGGATATGTTGTCTAGAATATTGCTAGGCTAGGATCTTACAGAATTAGGATTTTATTTATTTATTTTGTATTTGTAAAAGATAATCCTACACATTTTGAGTTGTGATATGTTTTTGTGAGGCATTTTCTGAACATATTTGTCTGAATTTGAAATATTTGTTTTCTCATTGTGAGTATTAGAGATTATCGCTTATTATTTATAAAGTATCTCTTATTGGAAATATCTAACCACTTGATAAAACAAGATATATATGCAGATTTTATATTGACATCTGACGTATTTTCAGGTGATTACCTTGAATTGATTTGAGGTCAAATCAAGTATGTTATTTATAATGAAGCTATGGTAAACCATAGAATATGTTAGCATGCTGCTAAGTGAATTGGTCTTATTATGAAAAACTGTATAATAAGCTAACTTTTAAAAGTAAAATTGAGGCTTTATGTTTTGTTTTTCCCCATCTAAAATATCTACAACATCCACGTTTTAAAACTGCAGTTGTTTTCAAAGTTGCCTCCAAAGTTTGCTGATTAGTAAAAACTCAGTAGAGCCTTGAAACTGCCAGCTCCGCTGGTTTTCAGGGTGCACGTTAATTTTCTCCCAGGTTCATAGGAGCCATTTAATTTTTTATTCATGAGAAAAACAAAAACCTTTTTTGACTCAGTTCGTGGGGAGAAGTTTGAGAATGCGAGCACAGCGCTGTTTCCTCAACTGCAGGGGGGGGGGCTCTGTCAGGGCCACGAGATCAGTCTCCAATGTGAAGAAAACAGCCTAATTAGAAAAACCTGGGCTAACAAGTGACCTATGTGATATGGGCCATATGCTTTCAATAATAACTTTCCACAGGGACCGTATGCAGCATACAGAAGTGATTGTAGTGTGAGCAAGGTTAGTTAGGCACAAGGAAAGGTGTGAGTATTTTGTGTCTGTAATTAAATGGAACATTCTTTTCCCCAACAAACGTCCGAGGAAAGGGTCAAATTGACACCTGAATGAAAAACATGTTAAAAAATTGAGTCGTAAGCACTCCATTACCATCTTGTCTGTCCTGCATTTAAAATTGGTGTTTCATATTCATGTCCACAATCTCTAAAATGGGACATACTTATGCATATAACAGTGTAAGTAGCACATATAAATGCATGGTTTTTTTTCTTATTATTAGGTCTGCATATTAAAAACATGGGATTTGTGATAATGTTGGTGAATATGACAATATGTATTGCAATAAATTATGTAACCAAACAGTGTTAAATTTGTATAGCCTGGGAATCTGTCCAGCAACTAACAAAAACTCCAACATTTAATTCTTTCTTAGCAACATGTTTTAATTGAAAAGGTTACAACGAAACAACTCGTAACTTTTAATGTTTAGCAGGTAATCTTAATTTACTAAAATATTTTTGTCAAAAATATATAACTGTCATCCATCCATCCATCCATCCATCCATCCATCCATCCATCCATCCATCCATCCATCCATCCATCCCCTTTTTTCTTGACAGCAGAAAAATTCAATCGTGTCCTGAACTTTGTCATGGATTTCTTAATTTGACTCCTTTCAGGAAAAGAAGTGTGGAATACGTTTTGTCTATTTAGTGCTGCAGAAATTTAACAGACAGCTATATACCTGACCAAATAGTCGATAAGATCAGTCAACGTCCGAACCATTTGAGTTTTAAATAAATTACTTTTAGCACTGTGACCTGCGCACATTCTTGTGTAGCAGATGCAGTGCAGAAATGGCTCCGTTGCGGAACTACACAGTTGATTCAACAAATGTTCTGGCCAGTTTGTTACTTTTCTTTATCAGTTTCTGTGAAAATCGGAAATTTGTCAAAGGGGAGTGATAAACTCAATCTTGAGAAAGCACTGCCTCTGACAGCCACTTTCATTTTTGCCCCATATCTTCTCTCTCATCATGACATTATTTTCCTCCGTTAGTTTCATCACTGCAGCTTTCTTCATTTATCTACCCTCTGTGTGCGCCACGGCTTCCTACGTTTTTAACGATTAAACTAGTTTCCTGACAGCCTGACTGCCTTCCCGACACTCATGCTGACTCCCTGTTCTCTCCCACTCTGCTATGTCAGGCATCATCCTAATAACCCAAAGACTGCTTTGGTGTTCCCTGATTTATATGTGATTAGCCGCTAAAAAGGAGGAAGTAAGCTGTCAACAATGTGAAGTAAAGATCTTCTTTGAAGAACAGAGCGCAGCCTTAATGAGCAACATTCAGCGTTTTGGTGTTGATAGCAGTGGATCCTATCTGTGCAGAGTGGTACATCAAACACTGCTCCACTTTTTGATAAAAAAAAAAAAAAAAAGTTTTTCAGTGAGTGCTGTAGCTGGAAATTATCATAAAAAAGACAGATCTTTATCCATGGTAAAAAAAAAATACTTTTAAAATAAAGAATTCTCAATACTAGTGACCTTGTCTGATACTGTATGTTGTCCTCAGAATATGTCTTTCATTGTGCAGTTAATGTAGTCTTTCTTAATGATAAACAGAAAAGATAGCTTTGACATCCTCACAACAGTTGTGTGCATTTTCACACAGGAATATCACAGTTTCTCATTTCTGTATCAGCCGTCTCCGCCAAAGTCCAAGCAAGCTTTTGAAGTTATTACATCTTAAAATTGAGAAGCATTTAATTTGGGCTCTCTTGTCTAATTACCTCACTTATTTGTTGCGGACTTGTTTGTTCCAGGGTTCAGTTTTTGTCTACTTTTCTATCATTTATCTTTAAGATTGACATAAAGCTTCAGTGTCCAGCAGAGTGGAGTCAAGAAGTGTGTTTCTCGGCGGCAATGCCTATTTCACATCCTCCAAGACAATCATTAACAGACTATGCAAGGGCAGGACTAAGCTGGTCATGTGGATTTAAATGGGCATGATGAAAGCCAAGGAGTGACTGTTTAATTGTCTATGTTTCAACAAGAAGCTTCCCATTTCTAATTAATCTTGTATTGGCTGGGAAATGTCTTGTAATTAGTTTAGCTGTCAATCATTGAGCAAGACAGATGGCCAAATGTGTGTGTATGTGTGTGTGTGTGTGTGTGTGTGTGTGTGTGTGTGTGGGTGTGCATTTTGCTCTTGTGCTGGAACAGAACAAAATGGGGTTCATGTGGTCTGGTACAGGGAGAGCAAAATATGGCATCTAAATATATGATGTCTTGAAATGTTGCACATTTCAGGAGAGCATTGTTTAGTTTCTTATTTACTGTAATGATCTCAACTTTAACTGTTACTGGTGTTTCAAAAATGCATTCAACCTATAAGGTTAACATAAAACAACAATCATTGAGCTAATTTAATTGATTTAGTCCTCTCATGTACCTCTGTTGGTCATTTAGCATTTTTTACATTTGAGTCAGGTTGCGCTTCTAAAAATTGCTATTATTTAAGCTGGAATTTTCCTTAATTGCATTTTTCATTTATCCTTTAAGCGAAAAAAGACGATTTACGTATAAATTATTTAGGATATGAGTACGTCTTATCTGTTTACTTGATTTGTGCGTTTGTGAACCTCTAAAACCCCAGCAGTCTGTCAGGGAATCTTTATTGTGACAAACATAGGAAATGTGGGTCTTTCAAAATGCATTAGGTTGAACTAAGTGCATCATTTGGGTTGTTTGGGGCAACCGTCTCTCATTAGTTGGTCCAGTGCAGCATAGCCTCAGGACGCATGAGGGACGCCACATTTGTTATGCCAATGCCTTTGGAATTATTTCAGCTCTCTGTTGGAATGCAGCTAACAGCTGCTGCTTCCTTTTTTTTTTCTAAAATCTAAAAAACTGCACTGATTCACTTAGTGCTAACTCTCTTAATCAGGCGTGCTGCCCCCTCAGCCGAATTCTCCGTGGACCGAAGCCGCCACATTATGTCTTTCCTAACCATGATGGGACCCAGTCCAGACTGGAACGTGGGACTGTCTGCTGAGGACCTGTGTACCAAAGAGTGTGGTTGGGCCCAAAGGGTGGTCCAGGACCTGATCCCATGGGATGCCGGCACTGATAGCGGTGTGTCATATGAGGTCAGTGCGAACAATTGTTTATGTGAATGTTAATTGCAAGAATGACACACACAAACAAGTTTTTTTTTCTTTTCTTTTTTTCTTGTAATTTCTAAAGTTGTAACAAATCAAATTTAAGACATAAGATGTTTGAAGCAATTAAACATCTCAGATTATTTTTTCCAGTCTGCAGTGCAAAAGGCTGCACTTGTTCAGGGATAGGCTGTGCACTCCATGAAAATATGAGGATTAATTTACTTAGAAATACAGTCACAATATTAGCATTTATTACTTAAAGCCTTGGCTATTCACTGTCAGATAAAAATAAGCATTCGATCTTGGAGATTATATTCACTTTAACAAATAACTTGGATCTTGGATTATTATGAAGGGAAATAAAAGGGAACAATTTTTTGTTTGTTTTTCAATATTTGCTCGTGATCAATCTTGTGGCTCACCTTAAGTTAAACGCCTTCACTTTGCCTTTCCTTTCAGTCTTTCTCAAACTGTTTCTTCACATCATTTATTTTGCCCCTCTTGTAGCCTCCCTCCTCCCTCTCATCACAGAGTAAGCCTGACTTTGACCTTGTCATTATATCGACCGCTACTTCTTCATCACTCTGTCCGACCACATTCAAACTTAGTAGTTTTTTTGCTAAGGTCTGTTCACTTCTGGTATATATATATATAAAATAAATAAATAAATAAATAAATTATAGTTTATTCCACCATCCAGTCTGCCCATAACAGCCGTAAGCACTGCTCCTCCTCCTCCCTCACAGAAGTCACTCTGAGGTGCTTTCAGCCGTACTCTCCAGTCAGCACTAACAGATTAGTCTGTAGGTTTTGTGAGCCCCATGTGTACGCCTCTGGCTGATCCCGTGGGGCTCGTAGGCAGACACATGTAACTCAAACTACCCCGTACACACTCACGCTACCTTCAAGCAGCAGTTTTGGATCTAAAAACCCCTTTATGTCCTGATTGTTAAATTCAAATGTTTTATGCCTTTGTGAAACATGCATAATAAAAGGCAAGTGTTCTGAAAACCTGCAGTTAAATATTACAGCTTGACCCAGTGATATTGCTTTTTACTGCCAGTACTCAGGCTCCCAGAGGGAATAATTTGTCCATAAAAGTGAAGCAGTAACTTCAACAAGAAACATCTGTATTGTTGCTTTATTCTGTCATCTTCAATCCAGGTGTTGCTAAAACACAGACGCATTTTACGTCCAACTTCAGATTCCATGTTACAGTCATTTACCTCTTAAAACTGTGGATATGTACCTAACTTCCCCTGTCACCATGTATACCCCCAGTCCACTTTCACTGCTGGACTGCATTTCTTTGGCCCGCTAAACTATTTTAGCAGGCCAAAATCATACATTCCAGCTATGAGGAACTTTTCAGGCTGAGATCCAGCTTTTACGGACATTCAGTTTTTAGGGCTGTACGTTCACTGCTAGGAAAAATCAGTTACGTAACATACAGCCAACAAAACTGGGTGCAGACGCTTGTTAATGTGCCTTAATCCTTCAAAATATGGTTTTGATTTGTGATTGGGAATCCTGATCCAGCTTTGTTTGGCTTTTTGAAATGTTGACACAGTTTCATTTTCCAATAGAATAATAAACCCGCATACATATCCAAATGGTTTTGGAAAAAAAAAGTAAAACATGCTAATATTAAGCTTCTCGATTGACCTTCCCAAAGCCCTAATCAAAAAAAAAAAAAAAAAATATATATATATATATATATATATATATATATATATATATATATGTGTGTGTGTGTGTGTGTGTGTGTGTGATTTCAGATAAAAACGATCCAAAATAAATAAAAGTGTGTGAAGCAATATTTGTTTTCAGAATTCTAATAAATTAAGCGCACATTGATGTCAATTTTCTTTACCACCTTTACTTGAATAATTGAAACCCTTCCTTTCTTTCACGTGTTTGTTGTGAGGGAGATGCAGTTGCAGTTTGTCAAAGTATTGCGGCACCATTTATGTAGTTTTAATTTACGATACTCTGACATTCTCAGTGACAATTATAGTGTTATCAAGGCTTTCAGATTGCAGGAGTTATGCTCAGTACTATAAGGTGACATTAACCTCCATCCCAAATATTTTTTATATATATATTTTTTTCATATTAAATAAAATGCCAACTGTTAGCTGGAAGCCCTTTATCGGGGTGGCCACAAAACATAGCTGCATCGTTCCAGAGAAGTCCTTTATCCACAAATGCGTAGTGAAGCAGAGCATTGGGAAGTTGTGGCTATTAAAAAGTGTGGGGACTTTGGCTATCTGGGACAAAGTCATTAAAGGCACAGGCCTGTGACAGAGTAATGAGATCTATCCTTTGTGTCATTACTTTTACTATATCTTTTAATCAGTGGCCACTCTCTACCGTTTCCCCCATCGTTCTCCTTCTCACTGAACCAAACAAAGCTGCTCTCTCTTTTTTTTCCCCCCTCTGAGTAGCCTCGGTTGGGGGGTGAGGAATGGGCTGGTCTTATGCCTCCAGACTGCCTCTGGCATTGCTTCTATCAACCCCATGCTGGCAGACCTTTACTGTTGACTAATAAGAGAATCTCCCCTGTAAAGTATGCTGCTCTTCTGCTGCTGCTCTTTGACTTTGAAACTTTTACTTTGGGTGACTTTTGTTGGTGTCACTTTGAAACTCTGTACTTGTTATACTTGTGCAAATGTTTTTTTTTTTTTTTTATACTCAAAATCCTGACAGTGGGTTATTTTAGAAATCCTTTGTTGTCCATGTTATTTTTTTTTTCTTTTTGTTTCAGGCTCCCAACAATCCAACTGCAGCCCCGGACAAAATCCGCCCTCTTACCAGTCTGGATCACCCTCAAAGCCCGTTTTATGATCCTGAGGGAGGTGCCATCACTCCTGTGGCAAGAGTCATAGTGGAGCGTATCGCCAGAAAGGTCTTTTTGCTTTCCCTATAGATATATTTCCTGAAAATCCCATGGTTTGGACCATGATACCGCATAGCAACAGCCCAATTTTCCATCATGAGTTTCTTTATTCTAAACACAGCTTACTTCAAGGGGGCAGAATGAACTACTCCACTACTCTTCTGCAGATTTTCTTCGTCCTTATGTTTGGCTACAGAGGTTTGGACACAGTTTTACCACGAGTCATGTATTTAGTTTACTCAGGCTTTAAATATTTGATGGTTGGCCCGTTCCACTGTTGCTCATTTCGTAGGTCTTATTGTCAAGACAGAAAAACTAGTGTTGGGTATATTTTATGACAGTGTGCATTAGCGCTGACATTTTCAACTGAAATTATCTAAATGAAATCAGACTTCCTTGTTGAGCCAGAGTTGATTTGACAGGCGGAACATTTCAGCAATACAATCTCTGCAGTTTTTTCCTTTTGCTGTATCACCTCTAAAAAAAGGCGCTGTAAATCAGTTAAAAAAAAAATCTATTGTAAAAAGCTTTAGGTTTGTTTTGCATTTGAAAGTTAAAAACATAAAAAGAGTAGCATGATTTGAAAATGAAATTGAATCAAAATGACAGGCCTGCTCTCTGGTTTCTAGACTGGCATGGAGTCTGCGATCACCTATATATGTATTTAAGTTCATTTTCCCTGATTATGCAGCAGTATTTTAACTCACCCAGTCAACCACTGTTTTGTTGGACTAATGTAACGTTTAATGTCAGCTTTGTGAGAAAACTCCATTTTATAGGCGTTCTTTCCTGGGCTGCAGTTACTCATCTTTCAGGCAACACAGAAATGTTGGGTCAGCAATTTTCTTTCTTTTCACTCAAGTTTGTAAGAACCACCAAGTAATAATCTGCACAGTCATAAAATTTAACAATTTATTGAGCTATAGAAGACCTAGAAGTGATACTTTATGCTTCTTATGTCGACTGACTTGACTTTGTGTGTGATTTATGAAGACTTTATGAAGAACTTTAGTTCTTCACCACACATTTTTAATATCCACTTTCCAACTGAATACATATAGGTTTGATGAAAGGCTGAAAGTAAAAAAAAAATGTATTGTTATTATAACATGTTCAGCTAAAGCTACTAGCTAGACTTTTGGGTAAATCAGACTCACTTTAGAAATAGTTTCTCATCTATAGAAAATGTCCCAGGCTCAGAGTTTTTTTATTGTCCTTTGGTGTTTTTTTAATATAAATATGACGACATATGAAAACTCAGAACAAGCACATGCCTCTGGAGACAACACAATTCATAAACGACAAATGATCAGAGTTGTTTTGAGTGCATATTTAAAATGTTCTAGTTCTTGTCCCTATGGATTTGCAAAACTTTAATCAGATTCTTCATTCAAATGTGACTTTTGTCTGTGAGTAAAATGCTTTGATTGTATGAAATAATAGGCAGCAGTGAAATACAGGGAAGTTTATTTTTTTATTTATTTTTTTAATGAAAAGAACCAGAGCGCCTTCTCAAAAACTGAGTGATCTTATGACTGGCAAATACGTAAAAAAAAAAAGAAAAAAAAGAAGAAGAATAAAGATAAATAAATGGCTTGGGGGTATTTATTGTCAAATTGAGATGAAGAC
Source organism: Poecilia formosa (assembly GCF_000485575.1). NCBI lineage: Eukaryota > Metazoa > Chordata > Actinopteri > Cyprinodontiformes > Poeciliidae > Poecilia > Poecilia formosa. Next base: position 1,967,763 of record NW_006799972.1, read on the forward strand.
ATGAAAGGTTGCAAATTATATTGCTGCTCTAAGTGAATGGATCAGTTTGTTTAAATGGATTGATTTTCTTCAAATTTCTGTACATACATCCAATGTTTTGGTAAGGTGTCTCGAAAAAACATTTGTTCTGAATTGGTTCGATAAAAATTGAATTTAAAATGCTATCAAGATCTGTTAAAAGTCGCTTTGCATTTACTAAGGCCAGCTGATCCTCTCAATTCGTGCTCCTCTGTTGATGTCATTGACTAAAATAGATACAAAACAATACGAGCTGTTTTGTTTTTCTTTGCTATGGTTTTTAACTATTGTAACATTTTAGAGATCCGGCAGGGAACAATTTATTTACTGTTCACCATCTGTAGTTTTACTGTTCGCTTATATTTCTTTGGAAACAATTAAAATAAACCACTGAATAAAGTCTTTAAAATTCCTAACATATCAACTCAGATAATTCAATTGCTTGTCTAGATCTGTTATCATAATGAATTTAAATAAAAATGGTCACAGAAAAAAAAAAAAAAAAATTCTATTTTAATTTGGTTTGTTGGTGTTAATTCATTTTCCCCTGAAAATCCATCTGCTTTGCGGAAACTGACACAACAGTTGTTGTCCTCTAGCGGCATCTAGAGGCAGATGTGGGAACATGACTTTGTAATTTACTGCAACAACACAAATTACACATGCAGATTGCATTCCTGTTTTTTCAAAAGGGGACATTCTTACAGGTCATCTTATGCATAACAATGTGGAGAGCATTATGCGCTTTACAGAGCAGTTTGCTTATGTAGTAATATGTTTTTTTGCCCCAGGGTGAGCAGTGCAACATTGTTCCGGACAATGTTGATGACATTGTAGCAGACATTGCCCAGGAGGAAAAAGAGGAAGGTATTAATACCTTTTCTCTCTCTCTCTCTCTCTTTTTACACCTCTCTGCGTCTCCTCCATGCACACGCTGAAATGAAATTAGTTGTGTTAGATGTGTAAATATGTTTTCTGATTTTTCTGTGTTGCAGATGATACTCCAGAAACCTGCATCTACTCCAACTGGTCTCCATGGTCTGCCTGCAGCTCGGCCACCTGTGAGAAGGGGAAGCGGATGAGGCAGAGGATGCTGAAGGCCCAGCTGGACCTGAGTGTCCCCTGCCCGCATACTCAGGATTTTGAACCGTGTATGGGGCCTGGATGCAGCGATGAAGGTCAGTGTGAGTTGTCCAGAAAAAATATGCCATGCACTATATGTCTTATAATTGTTTTCTGAAAATTGAGCAACTAATAAACCGATTTTTTTAGCAGATAAAAGGATACATTTAATATTGCACACAACATAGTTACATCAAATCTTAGCTGTTTTAGAATATTATTAATATTGATTCATTAAATAATGAAACTCATATATAGACCAGTTCAACTCAGTGCATCACATTTTAAATGTTTATTTTGTTCACGTTGATGATTATGGCTCATAGCTGATAAAAACCAGAAGGCAATTCCTCAGAAAATGCAAATATGCGGAAAAACATCGAGGACAAAAATGTATTTTAGCCAGAAAAGTTGACCTACTTAGAGTATGTGTTTATGAATCAGTTACTTCAGCTGTGCAGCGTGGCATAGGTTTTCTGTGGGGTTTAAGTCAGGATTGTTCACTGGCCAATCAAACTCACTCATGGTTTTTGAAGAAGGTATTGATTCTTTTGGAAGTAGGGTCAAGGACTGCTAGAAAACAAAATCAAACCTATAAAGCCTTGCTGCTGATAGAAGTATGAAATCCAGTAAAAATTCCTTGGAGACAGCTGTGCCAACTTGGGATTTGATAAAACACATTTTTAAAATAAGTTTTTAATTTCTCTTTTTCACCTATACGTAGTCATTGGGACTGACATTTTGGCTTTGTCCCTGTTCTGACCAGATGCCTCCACCTGTATGATGTCTGAATGGATCACATGGTCTCCATGTAGCGTTTCCTGTGGGTCAGGCACGCGCTCCCGAGAACGTTACGTCAAACAGTTCCCTGATGACGGCTCAGTGTGCACTTTGCCCACACAGGAGAATGAGAACTGTGTGGTTAATGAAGACTGCTGTAAGTTTATCTAAACAATTCTTCAGCACATGGGATGTAATATTTTGTTTTAATGTACATGAATCTAGAATTTTCATTTCTCCATCTCTTAACCTTCTTAACTTTAGCTCCCAGCAGTTGCCTGGTTACTGAGTGGGGTGAATGGGACGTCTGCAGTGCAACTTGTGGTCTTGGCATGAAGAGGAGAGAGCGCATGGTGAAGATGCCTCCTGCAGATGGCTCCATTTGTGGTGCAGAGGTTCTGGAGGTTGAAAAGTGCATGATGCCAGAATGTCGTAAGTTGTAGTACCAAATCTTTTCCAACCTATTAAGCATCCTGAAAACTGTCTCCATTTGGCACCAACGCGTATCACTTAGAGATTGGCCTTTATTTGCGGTTCTTAGCGAGATGTACATTGTGTCTTAATGATTTTTTTATTTTATTTTTTTGTAATGACTAGATACAATACCATGCTTGTTGACTCCGTGGTGTGAGTGGAGTGACTGCAGCGTCACCTGTGGGAAGGGTTTGAGAACACGACAGCGTATGCTTAAATCCCCCGTGGAGCTCGGAGATTGCACAGAGGAGTTGGAACAGGTGGAGAAGTGCATGTTGCCAGAGTGTCGTAAGTATTAAATGTCCTCGTTTGAACACCAACACACAACCTGAATCTATGCATTCACAGTTCATTGCAGTTTTTACAAAATCTGTTGTAAGCAAATTCTGATAACTTTGTGTACACGTGTACTCTAATGACGAAGTTGTTCACATTTCTAGTCCATCATCTGCTGCCAAATTATCTTGGAGTTATAGAATTTGCTGGTACATGTTAAAGGTAAGATGAATTAAATGCTCAAGTGCAACAAAAAAAAAGCAAAAAAAAAAAAGCTAGAAAGACTTTGTGTATTAAACAAGGAAACATAATGACGTTGTATTTGTTTCAACTGGTACAATATTTCCTGGTACGAATCCAGGTGAGTCCAGATTAAACAGTCTCTGCAATTTAAAAAAAAAAAATTGCAGCTTGTGAAAAACGTTTGCAGAGCAAGAAATGCAGAACAAAGAGTAATGACTTTTTTAGGGTATAAGTTGCTGCAAACTTGTGTTCTTGAAATTTTGCAGAGAAAAAAACACAAAAAGAGAAAAAGAGTTACTGTTAAAGGAGATTTAGCTGGGATACTTTACACAGACAAGTGATTTACATGGAATATTTGACATAATTTCAAAATATATTTGTAAGATGCTGCAATCATTGCCGCAGTATTTCTCTCAATTACTTCATAGGACGCAACACCGAAAATGTGGGTTCTGCTGCATTCATTTCAAATTTGTAAATTGACATTTGAAAACGTTGTTTGAGCTTCTGTGTGTGTTCATTTCTTTCAGGTAAAAAAGACATTACACATATATGTGTATATTGCTCACAAAGTATAGTATTGCAATCTAATGTATGTAAAAAAAATGTGCAAATTGTGCCAGTTAAATTTATTTTGATTTTTAAATTTAAAAAAAATATATATATACATAATTTCTCTGATGATGGCATTGGAAAGCTAACTTCAAATATTGATCTCGAGATCAGTGCATCAACTTTTTTTTAAAGGTCTCCACATCCCATCCCATGCTTCCTTCCTCTCATTTTTCTGTGCTCATGTCTTTATCTTTAGCCATAGACTGCATCATGTCAGACTGGACCGAGTGGTCAGAGTGCAACAAGTCCTGCGGTAAAGGCCACACTATCCGGACTCGCATTGTCACCATGGAGCCCCAGTTTGGCGGAGACTCCTGTACTGAAACAATCCAGAGGAAGAAGTGCAAAATTAGGAAGTGCAGTCGAGGACAAGGCAACAGCGACGAGAAGAGGCGACGCAAGGAGCAGCGTGAAAAACAGAGGAGCAAACATGGCAGAGTCGAAGGTGCCTCTGAGCATCCAGGTTGGCATTTGACCTCCAGTTGTTGCAATACAATAGAAGTATTTTTAAAGAATTATGATTTGTTGGAGTGACTGTTCCCTCTTTTCTGGATTTCTACCTTTAGGTTGCAGAATGAGGCCCTGGTCTAGCTGGTCAGAATGCACCAAGCTCTGTGGTGGAGGTATACAGGAACGACTTATGACTGTGAAGCAGAAGTTTAAGACTGCCCAGCTGTCCAGCTGCAAGGATAGAAAAGAGATCAGGGCATGTAATGTCCAACCCTGCTAAGATGTATCAATGGGAGGAAGGCTGAAACAGGAAGAGACACGGTCTGAGGAGGAGGAGGAGGAGGAGGAGAAGAAGAAGAAGAAGAAGAAGAAGAAGAAGAAGAAGAGCACACTGTCGCACAATGATCCAATGCACTCTGTTTAGGGCTGAAACAACAACTTTCTTGAATCTGTACGTGTAAATCCAGAGCTCAGGTCATTTGTTATGAAGAGAAAATGAACTTTATGATCTCTGGAAGTCTGTTGATTCAACTTTGTTCAGTCTGCTGTGCTTCTAAAACTAGTTATGATACACATATATCTCTTTTGCAGCATTACTGTAAACTTATTGTGGTGTGTGTGTGTGT
>NW_006799972.1:1973165-1979513 GCF_000485575.1 Poecilia formosa
TTTTTTTTTTTTTTTCTTTGTGCTTGTGCTGCCACTAGATGGTGACAAGAGGCCTATAACCTTCTTTCATAAAAACATTCCTGGATTAGCAAAAAACATTGTGAAGTATTTACACACAACAATATACTCTCCCTCTCAAGTGTACATACCCCTTTAAAAATATGTTTTTGACATATACAAATAAAAAATTGATCAATTATATTGCCCCATATAACCTAACAATTCAACTAAGCAAGAAATATATCTGTTAGGAGGAAAAGAAAAAAGTTTACACAAGACTAATACTCTGTGAAACATTGATTCGGTTTCTGCATACAGATGTTTTAGGAAGAAGTCTGTCAGCATATCACATCACAATTTCACAATATTCTCCCCAATATTGGTGACTATTGAACAACTATTTGCCCCCGCCCAAAAATTGAGTAAATATTCTTTGGACATATTCTTCTTAGACTACGACCACAACTTTTCTCATGTTGGTGTTTTTTTTTTTATCCCAAGACACATTTTTGAGATGGATTTTACACCGTACCAATGCGCAAACGGAAGGAGAAGTTCTGAATTATGACGTCGATTTTCTGCGCTGTTTTGGAATTGTAGTCTGCCTGTAGTTTTAGCGATGGTAGCGGAGGAAGTGAAGGAAGCCATTCAGTCCGTGTTGGCCACGCTTCCAAGTGTTGAACTGACATCAACAGCCGCCTCGTTCAGATCTGCACTTCTTTCTTCGCAGTGGAGGATAGTTGTTTACATCGCAGGCGATTTCCAGTAAGCTTCTTAGCGTCAAGCTAGCACATTACATATGTCACGGGCAAACGTTAGCAACTGGATGACATTTAAAACCTCAACACAGTCCACGCCGATCGTTTCTCAACAGCTGAGAGCTCACACCCTCTGCAGGAAGCAAAGTTTTGATTTTGCCAGGCTACAATTTAACAATCCAGTGGAATTATTTGTAGCCCTGATCATGTGTAACTTTTCTGCTTATTACAAATGTTAAGGCCGCTCTTGCATCGCAAAATGTCCAGAAAACAAAAATGCCAGAGTAGTCCCTCTGGAGGAGGTTTTCGACTCACTCAAAACAATAAAAAGCACTCGCGGAGACTTTTCCTGTTTCCAAAGGAGTTTCTTTTACTTATAAAAAATAACAAAAAATAATCTCCGAGTTGACTTAAAATTAAACGTTAATTTGCTGTACAAAAACCATTTCACTCCTCACTCCTTCACCAAACCATCAGATCAGCCCCAGCAGCTGCTTCTGCTTGTTAATCACTGCCGGGGTCTAAGCAAAACAGATAAATAAATAAATACATAAATAAATATACAACAATAGATCTACCATTCGCATGGCTTTAAATCTGTGGAAATTAATAATATAGCAAAAAATAAATTAATCTATTTCTTAATAGGCTCCAACAACAAATGTGAAAAACAGTTGAGAATCTGATCTACTAAAATATATTTTTAATAATTACTATTCCCTGAGGATTTAAAAAAAAAAAAAACAACATCATATGTTTTTACAAGTTTTTAAGTAATCTAGGGATTTTTATAGTCTTAAATGCCTCTGCAGATCCCCCCAAAAAATCAACTGTATTATTTATTATTTTTTTATGTGGAGATATGATCATAACTAAAGAAATATGAAACAGATCATAGACAGCTAAATTTTGCAAAGGAATGTGGCAGAATGTGATGACTTCTCAAAGCTATTTTTGTCTTAAAAGTAACATGCATTTTCAACCAGAAACGGCAAGTTATTAATTAATTTATTTAGAAATGTGTTCTCTGGACATATTCTGCTCTTCTTTCTTTTTGGGTAGTGAGTGGAGGGTGGGAGTGTCAGGCTTTCCTCATGTTGCAGCCCCAGGGACAGGGGTTAAAAAAAAAAAATGCATATCACAATCCCTTTCCTGTTTCCATGCCAACACAACCACACATGGGGAAAGCCTACACACTCCACAGGCAATGGAGACATGGCAAAGGGAACCATTACAAGTATGACTGAGATGTTAAAGAACTGCCTTAGAGAGTACAGTATGAGGAGAGCTGAGTAGGATAGGAAAATAAGAAAATTAATAATGTCTTTTTTTAGATTGTGAGATAATTTCAAACTCCTTAAACTAAGTTGCTCTGTGGAGGTGCCTGGTCATCTGGCCCATGTGTTGCTCTAATATGTGGCTTAAAAAGCAACTCAAAGAAATACAGTGATTATGTAATGAGTCCTTCCACAATACTGTGATATTATAATGAGTTTCCTCTGTGAACACATTCATTAATATTTATATACTGGGTACAGACCACAGTGCTAACCCAAATTCTGATTCTATTTCAGCTTTTTTTTTTTTGTTTTAAACCTAGGTCATTTTATACAAGACATCATGGCCCACAATGAGTTGGCATCGCTGCCACAGTTGCATATTTTGGCATCCATTAGAAAAATCACGGAATTTTTTTTTTTTTTGTTTTTTTGCAGCCAGAGATCGGTGAAGCGACCGTGATCCAAGTTATTACACCATTGTGTCTGTGAGTAGTTGAGTAATCATTCAATTGGTCACACTTTTTCTTATGTTTGTCTACAAGCATGTCTTGCATGGATCTAAATTCTCATTTTGTGGAGAATCCTGTCATGTCTGGAAGTGTTGCCTTTGATGTTTTTGTGTTGCATGTCCAGTTTTGGTGTTCAACTGCATTAGGATGGGACATGTAATATTTGCTAAGATGTTACCTCGTTTTTTTTGGGTTTTTTTTTTATAATTAATGATCTGGGGATGAAAGTTTCCTACTCAATGCACAGTCTCTGAATACCCTAAGTGGCCACAAAGTCGTTAGCTGAAATAATCAGAAAGTAGGTCAGGATGTATCACACGGAGCATTCAACACCCCATGGTGAGTTGAATTTTCATCAGATTGCGTAACATGCGATTTAGTAATGTTATTGTCGGTTCACTGCATAAAGATTTCAGTTGAACTTCTGTCGATTTTGAAGCAGCAAAGTGTATGTTTGGTATTTATGATATATCAAAATTGTGAGTGATTGTTTTTTTTGTTTGTTTTTTTTTGTTTTTTTTCCAATAACCAAAACTATTTCTGAGAGCCCGGCTTACCTGCATGTCAAGTTGTGCATGCTGCAGTGTCAGCTGCTCGGGAAAGTGATGCAGCACCTTGCCATGCCACTGAAAGGCAAGGGAGATCTGCTGCAGGGGTATTACCTGGAGCAAAAACCATAAAAACTAAACGTTTGTTTTGGAGTGTACGTGATTTCAAAGAACAATCTTTCATTTATAAGTTTTAATAAGTACATACGATTACTAATATAGTTGTTTTCACAGACGAAATCACAAAGTCCTTCCGAGTAAAAGACAGACAATGATATAGCGTATGCCAAATTTTGACAGATTTTGTGAAATTTTTCTGTTTCACAAAATCTAAATGAAAAAAAAAAAAAAAAAAACTGAAAAAAAGGTAATCCTAAATGAAGCACAGACAGGTACAGCAATGCTTTCTGTTTCACATCCTTGCAGGAACATATAGGAAATATTAGATTTCATACATCTTTTAACCTCAGGAGTAAAATCAAGAAGATGGCAATTCCTGCAACGTCTCTTTTTCAATAATGCATTGACCTGTGGAACAATTGAAATACTGTGAACTTATGATCCGCTAAGACTTAAAGCAAGAAGACTGTCGCATTTAGCACCAGAGCACACTTCAACATATTTCATTTTATAAACATTTACAGTCAGTGAGGCAGAGTTGGGGTTTTGATGTGTGACGTTTGCAGCTTGGAGACTGGTGATAATCTCCCATGGGGTACGGATCATGATCTCAACTTAATGCATGCTTAATTTTAAAATGACAATGGCTCCTATGCCCAATGTCCCAGCTCTCCCCCATATCCCCCCACACAAATCTTCTTTGCTGTCTTGTCGCCTACTCGCCAAAAAAATTATTTTGCGAGTATGGTAGAACACACACAAAACATGACAGAAACATGATTTTTTATTTTATTTTTGAGAGACATTAAAGACATTAAGTTTACTGATTAAAACATTCAATTGCATTTAGAAAAATATTTGTTTCACAAAGAAAAAAAAGGACCAATATCATATCCAATGCATTACAGCGAGTGGTGATTTGTCATTCTCGGTGTTAAGAAAAATCTCTGCCAGCGAGAGAGATGGAGTGATTCAATACTGCAGTTCCATGAGATTAACCTAACATTTATAAACTGTAACTATTTTAAAACAAAAAACAAACAATGCCAGTTGTTTCCATTAAAAGAAAAGCTCAAGTTGAGATCAGTCAATGTCAAAATTTAGAATTAATCACTACAGGTCAAAACAAATTAAACTGCAGTTAACTTTTAAACAAACTGGATGTAAAACCATTTCTATGAATAAAAGTGTTAATTTCAGCCATCAATATATAAAAAGGACATTTTTAAAATACACGGCCCATATTTTGTTTCCTTGCTAAAAAAAAAAGTGTATTTCCTTTTGAACAAACTTTGTGTGTAACTTTGTAATATACAACAGTGTCTCTAATTAAACAGTCTTAATTTGTTTTGATTTTGACCCAAGCACACTCTCAGATCTAGTAGTCTGCGTTCTCATCAGTGCGGTATTTTTCTGCAGCTTCTTCCTGGGAAAGCTTGAACCCTGTGATGTCAGCAGAGATGCTGATTTCTTCCTTCCACCCAGATTGCTCTGGGTCACAATGACTCAGAGGGAGACACAGAAAACCACCATCAGACCATCCATCTGTTCTCTTATATTTTCTCATTTCTGTCAGCCACTAAACATAAAATCTAATAATTAAGGAAAAACAACATGAGACAAGAAAGTGCAGCAAATAAAACACCAAATCATTAAACTTAATCAACTGATAGTGTTCCTTTTTCCTCTCTTTTTGAAATATTGAGCTCGCCTGGGACCAAGCCTCTGCAAAGGGGATTTGTGTCTCCATCAGATTAGTAGAGGTTTTCACAGTTTGGATTAACTGTTGTAATAGTTTTTTTTTTTTTTTTAAACCAAAACACAATGAATCTATTGTTTGGAGGGCACGCTAAATTAAACATCTCTGATATGCTCTGGACTGAACCTGAAATCATTATGTGAATGTCAAATTTCAACATCGATCATATGGAGTAAAAGGGGCTCTTTCTTTTTAACCTCATTTTTACTACGCGGGAAGCACAAATAATTTATGTAAATAATGTTGTCCCAAAAAGAGCAATTATTGCTTAGTAACACTCAACTAAAATGCTAAGTAAAAGGTGAAGGATGAGGAAAGAATGGGATCAATAAAATAATTCAAGGATGTCATAGTTAAATATGAACCGTAAATTTGGAAAAATTAGGTTTATTTAAAAGGAATTTGTGAAGGAGGTCTAATTTATATTTATTGAAACAATTAATTGTGGGATTAATAGTTCTTGTACCAACCTTGTACCTAGTTCATGGCCATATAGGCCAATATGAATAATAACTTTTCCAAATCTCAAACTATTTGGTTGGCTTTCACTAATGAGAAAATATAGGATGATCTTACACTACAAACATCTACATACATTTTTTTTTTTTTTGCATGGATTGAACTGGCTGGGAGTCAAGTGTAGGATGAATTTAAATATTTAAAGAAAAAAAAAATTGATATGTGCGCGTGTGGAAGAATTGTGTTTTGTTAAAAAAAACAGAAGCAAAGAAACACATAAGTCAAGTTGGAGAATAATAAGTAACATACCATATTATGCCCATTAAAACTACAAGTTGTTATTCTCTGTGTGATCTCAGAGTGCACATACCATTAAGATTTGTCCAGAAGAGTTCCTGGTCTGAAATTAAATCCCTCAGAATGAAGCCTTCGGGATGCTACGTTAGCTAACAACAGGCGCTAATGTTCATTTGGTCTCTACAGATTTTTAAACCACAGATGGATGAAAAGGCTTCTGGTAAATTACAGCGTAGCATAGTTTATATAACAGGTCGCACAAAGGCTCCATGCAGAGAGTGTTTGTGCAGTAGAGAATATAGGAGCAAATTACATTCATCAAAGATATTTCCAATAATTACATTTTTAAACACTGTGTAGGTTCATTTAGCCCAGTGGTTCCCAAACTTTTTCTTCTGCGCCCCCCCAGTGGTTTCCAAACATTTTCTGTGCCCCCCCTATGGATTACAAATGGCTGTCAGGTTGAAACGATGCGTGTGTGTGGGGGGGTGGGGGTGGGGGGGCATCGACTTTTTTGGGTGCAAAAAAGTCAACTGAACATTTTCAGTTGGTGTCTGAAAATGTTCAGACACCAACATTTTCAGATGTTGGTGTCTGAAAATGTTCAGACACCAACAT
>NW_006799972.1:1979944-1982870 GCF_000485575.1 Poecilia formosa
GTTTTTTTCATCCAGACGGCTTCCCGCGCCCCCCCTGCAATGACACGGAGCCCCCCCTTGGGGGCGCGCCCCACACTTTGGGAACCTCTGATTTAGCCATTGCTTATGCTCCTCGAATCTACACAACATGCATCAGTTCAAGAACTTTATTTCTTAAATTCATAACTGCACCTAATTTACCAAAATGAAAGCTGCTCTAGCTACATTTAAGAGCCTGCTAACTCCATGATCAAACAGGTGTTTACTAAAACTAGGAGGAGCAAAACAGACTATCTGCAAATCAACGAAGAGAGCCACATGGAAGAATTACTTAAGCTAATGGCTCCCAGAGCTGTTTGCTCACACCATTTAAACCCTCTGACTCTCCTCCAGTATCCTTTCTCTTCTAGAGAAATTCTTTATCACAAACAATACAATTGTTGTTTTTGTCAATCCCATTTATTTATCCAGAAACGACTTTAGTGTTTTTCCCCCTGACCAAATGAGCTTTGTACTCCATGGTTTGGTTATCTCTTGACAATGCAGACCAGCAGAGCATGTGGGAAGTGTGAGGATAGCTTACAGTATGAGAGGCAGTGAAAAGAAAATCTAGGTCTGTACGCACATAATCGAACTCAGTCACTTCCTTTAACTGTGACCAATTTAATCCGTCCACGTTAACCAAGTGCCAGACCTCACTATGATTGTATTTTATTCAGTGTCACATCTAGTCCCACAAGGACATATTCTCTTTTATAAATCCCAGGAAAAGTAATTCAATAACATTGCCAGGGAAACATCATTGCAAATAATTATTTTTGAATTTATTGCAACTACCGAACAAAAAAGTTCCAAGTTTCCAGATTGCAATAATAATAGTGTGGAAAAACAAATGACAGCTTGTTGCAGGACTGAAAAATTAGATCATACAATTTGGGACAACCCAGCATGTGCTTTTCTGGTGAAAATATATTTTAAAAAAATCACTTTTATTCCAGCATTCATTCAACTTCAGCAAATTTGGTTTCTTTTTTTTTTTCTTCTTCTTTTGCTCCATCTGCCACATTTGATGATTTGGGAACTGTGTATCTTTTTAACAGTATTAGACAACATTCTTACACAACCAATCCAGTATTATGATTTAAATATACAGCAAATTATTACAAACTAAGCCTCCTTTCCTTGCTTCCTGCCTAAAGCCTCCTTTATGCCGGGCAGAAACTAACCCACTAAAGCAGCCAGAACTCAGAGGGACCAGGGCAGGGAGGGCACATTACCCCCAAGCCCTGGGAGACCGAGAGGCATGGAGTGCTGTCCAGCCCAAGGTCACCCCAACACATCCTTGGGAGCCACCATGTGTAGTCCTATTTGTCTTTTGTAATAGATTTTACTGAAAGGACCTTTACTCAACAATCTGTATTTCGGATAGACATGCTAATACTTTTGCTTAAGAGAAAGACATGAACACCTCTTCCACCCGTTCACTTGCTGTTTGAATGTCTTAGTGTTTCTGGGATAAGTGGCTCGGGAATACAAACTCATTAGCAAGCCTCAGTAAATCTGGCACTCCAACACATCCATCCACCCCCAACATCTAATCAAACAGAGACACTACATCAAATGTCTTTAGAACAAAATGAATCGATTGGGTATCGCTATGCCGGTTCTGGTGCACTAAATGATGCAGGCTGACACACATCAGAGCTCCAAGACTTTTGCTAAACAACAAAGCATAAAGATATCTCCTCTTAAAAATGGTCTATCCTGGTTTTTTTCTTTCTTGCTCTGGATTTCCGTTGTCTTGGACTAATCTTGGTATGATAATGAGGGTGTGCAGCTGTAAATGAAGCACGAGCAGGGACATAACAGAACTGGAGACCACAGTGGCAGATCTGTGAGGTTTCATCAGACCAGGTGGAATAATTAATTTGCTATAGAAGATCTTGAGCACACCAACAGCATGAGTCGAAGCTCAAACAACAGATATCTATCTACTCAGTCTCAAAAGAAAGCTTTTGGTGCCGTTGCCTTGAAGTCTTTCCAAGTTTAAAAACAACCTCCAGTATGCGGCTTCTGGACATTTTCAAAGCAATAAAAAAAAGCATCCAGAGATTGGATTCTGACACATTTTATACATATTTTATAGCTTTTATATTATGTGGTGTTAAAACAGCTTAATAATGCTGACATAATGTGGCATAATTAGATGATAAATAGTGGAAGCTTTTTTTTTTCCTTGTTAGGAGATAGAGTTGTGTCAAGCCTGTGGCTATTTCCATTTTAGCAGGTTCTACTGCCCTTGTGACTAACCCTGTTATCACATGATAACATTGTGCTTCTCAGCCATACCCCAAACGCATAATTTCTTAATTAGCTTACTTCAGTGTTGCTAAGCAATTTCAACTGCACCAGCAGGAAAAGAAGCTGTGAAAGCAATCATTTTAATCACAGAACATTTTTTTTTTTTTTTCACTATTTGGTTCCAATGGCTGTCAACAAGATAATTTCGGTGAAGTGTTTGTGAAGTATTGCTGCTTTCAGGAGGGACCGATTCTGTTTCCAAACTGACATTTAAAACGTTTTCAGACTCATAATGAGCATGCATAGCTATGTAGACAGAGAAAGCAGAATAAACACAGATTAGCTTGAAGCCCAAGTGAAAGGTGGATGAAGCAGATTTTCCACCCTGGAAGAATCCGTACTCCCATCAGGACTGCCCTCCCACTTGGTTTGTAGAGTGGGAAGCAAGTAGTCAGTCTTGACTCGTGCCGTTTTTAGCTTGTTCTGCACCAGTGCCACCATGATTCGACACTTGGTGAGCAGAATAGTGATCAATCCCTCCACCTAGGAATGGAAACGGACAGCCATAGCCGGAGATATTCGAGCTATGGAGGAACTCGCTGCACTGTTACTATGGCAACAAGCCATGTGGGGTGGGGTGGTAGAG
>NW_006799972.1:1985388-2027165 GCF_000485575.1 Poecilia formosa
AAACTTATTTTATTTGTAGACTTAGCAAATTTAATTGATGATTTTTGATCCACTCTTTTTGTATTTAATGTTAATTTAATCAGTTAGTTGTAGGTGCTCGATGTCTTGTCTTGTCCATGCTGAATAGTAGGTGTCACAAAAAAAAAAAAAAGCATAAAAATATTGTGATTTCCTAAAAGAAAAATTTCATGGTTAACTCAACAAAAGTGACTACATGTTTTCATAAAATAAGTATAGGCATGTATTTTCTTTTGCAATATGTATAAATCAAGAACTTGACATTGACTTTTTGAAATGCATTTCTAAGTACAGGTCTGTGTTTTGGATGGAGACTATCACTATTGGAATGAATACCATACAAAAGGTTGCATTAATTAACCCCCCCCCCCCAAAAAAAAAAAAAAAAAAAAAAAAAAACAACAAAAAAAACAACAAGAAACAGATGGATGAATTATGTTGACAAAAATCATAATTTTGATTTTGGACCAACCAAAAGTCAGTCCAAAAGTCCAAATCCTCCTCAAATGTCTTCAGAATATGGTTGGCGTGTTTGATTTGATAGAAGTAAGGGTAGGCTTAGAGTTTCATAACACTAGGTCTGACAACTGGGAGTTGCAACTGAGCCAACATAGATTATTACCTGCAGCTATTGGCACTGAAAGATGCAGAAAAAAAAAATCCATTGCACTTCTGTTTGCCACTCAAGAATGCTCTGTACCTCTGTGGCTAATTTCAACATTGTTAAATATTCTTTTTTTTTCCCCATTCAGGATAAAGAACATTCAATTTCCATGTCCAGGATGAAATTAAGTTAATTTTTAAAACAGATCCTATTGTGCTTGAAATTGTGCGCCTGCTTTTTTAATTAACAGATTAAGAATTTTACAGTCTTTACCTCAATCGATTGAAAAAGACATGTAACAATTTTGTTGCTGATGTAGGATTGCAAACATCCTATATTTGGACAACTAATGAAACACTTTTGGGTGTGTTTTGGTGAGGGATCTGGTTTTGCATTAATGATTTTTTTTCCCTAAGCAGTTGAGGCACTACACACTGCCTAAGCTTAGCAACAACAGGTTTGTTGCTTTCTATATGAAATTATCTCTCTTGATCAGTAAAATATATATATATTTTTTCAAAAGATTCCATTGATTGAAGATAAAACTCTAAAGATATTCTGCGAATCTCTAAACGCTGCTTGTTGTCACAACTCCATTTAATCTAAAGGGCTAAGTGGCCCCTGCTCAGCAATGTTCTGTACCACTTTACCAAGATAATTAATTTCAAAGGAAAGAAATAAAGACTGCAAGCTCAAAATGAACCGTTATGTAAACTGACTCCTTTGCTGCTTGTTAAAACGTGTCCCCTGTTCCCATCACAGTAGGATTATATTCTAATTCTGTCCCTGCGGAGAGCAACTGCAAATAAAAAGATTTAGTTTTGGTTTGGCTTGTCTTCCATTCTTAAACGGATATGTGTATATTTTTTTTTCATAAAGTCATGCTTTTTTTGCATTCGCATGTGAACATCCGATTTAAAAGTGATTTTTGGTATAGGGAGAGTGTGGTTCAGAGGATCAAATGCTCTCTCTTGTTTACCGCGCCTCTAAATCTTTTCCCTCGGGTGTGTGCACCTGATCCCAATCATCTGGCTCCCCTTTGTGACCTGCAACACCTGCCACACACACTGTCCCTCACTGACTCATTATGCTACCTGTACTTACTTCCATGTCTTTCCACAGGGATATATCACGTCTTTTTAAACTGTCTCCGTGTCTCTGTCATCTTAATTGGCTTACATAATTATCCGCCAAAGTCAAAGCATTTTTTTTCCATCGTATTCTTCTGCGGATGAACCTGACTTCTTGTGTTTAACTTTGCCAGCTTGTTTTTCAGATGTCACGTCTTGCTGCATCACAGCGTTCTGCATATAGTGCATGAGTGCTAACCTGTTACAGCTTCAATATGATTTGGGAATATATATGCAATGTAACAATTTGGTCACATAAAATCCTTAAAGTGCCAAAGTATTTAAATGTCAGTTCTTGTATTTAAAGACTTTGACTTTTATGGATGATAAAGCAGGAACAAATGGAAGCGCTAAACACACACACACACACACACACACACGCAAACATTTCAAATGAGCATATTAACATGATAATCAAAGCAAAAGTTGATAACAACTCAAGTAATTTGCACTTTCAAAAACAATCAACCAAAATTAGCCCATACAGGTTCATACAAACAAAAAGTATGCATAAAAGCAGCAGAATGAGTCAGACAAATGTACTGAAACAGGAGAAAATGGAGGCGCAAATAAGCATGAAGGCTAAGAAAAATACTGAAATCTCTCCATATAGAAAGCAATCCTTTTCCCTATATGTGCAAATAATATAAATTGGTTTGGCCCTAAATTACAGACTGTAAATAGATTTCTCATTATCGAGGTATCAGAGAGGTATCTCATGAGGTACAGAAGGAAAGAGCTCCAGCAAGGCCTTTGCAACCTTACTGTTGTAAAATGTACTGATAGTATTTAATACACGTACTTCTTAATGTATTGTTGCAAAATCTTGTGAAGAATCTGGAGGGAAGACAAAGGTGGGTCTTTCAGCATGACATCAGCTGCTTTTCCACTACAGATCAGCCCAAAACCTTGTTGATATGCTAATAATGTAAAACAAATAAATAAAATAAAAAACTGCACAATTTTGTAATTGCAGCGTTTCCATTAAATTAAAAAAATGCAATTAAAATCACACATAAGTTTCTTCACACGATAAGACATTAAAAAACAAGCCAAAAAATCACCTCATTCTGGCACACAAACATGAGTTTTTTTGTTTTGTTTTTTTAAATTGGCCTGTTCCCATTAAGCAAATTTGTTTTTGTAATTCTAATTTGTGCAACTTTATCATCAATTAAAATATTGCTTGTGATTCCAAAAACAATCACCTAAATTCAGATGTTATAATTGGACACTCAGTCACCCAGTGAAGTCACTCACTTTAATATCTATGGAAATAAGCGCGTATCAAATTTAACACCGTAGAACCTTCATGGCTTGAAGACACTTTGTGTGTAAAAAGTGGCCAAAATATTACATGTGGTATTCAACTCGGTTCTCCATACATTACTTCCCTGTAATGAAGTTGTCATGACAAAAAGGGCTTTTTTTGCTGAAAAATTGATGGTCATTCCTCTGTTTTAGACATACATTAATGCGTGGGCTAATTTGTTCTCATATCTTGTTTTTCTGGATTACTCCTGTTTTTTTTTTTTGTTTTTTTTTTTCTAACATCTGGTGTGAATGTCATGTCAATAGCCAACAATTTTTAAAATTTTCTTTCTAATTTTATTACATAAATATGTTTATTTGCGTGACACCTCATCACAGTCAAGAATACGTTGATTGGATAACTTTCTATCTCTCGTATATCTGTCTTCTCACAACATCTTGAATTTACTTAAAGGTTTTTCTCCTCTCTTGTAGCACAGATCTTCAAGGCCTCTCTTTTAAGCGCACAGAAGAGCAAATTCAAAAAAAGAGCAGTAGAGGTGAATTTCTTTCCATTGTCCTTCTCCGTGCAGGAACCTCCTCAGAAACGCACATTGTTTGGTACAAAGCAAGCTGAAAAGCTTGGACACATGAGAATAATTTATAATAATTCTCATATAGTACTTTTTTAGCCACACGTGAATTCTGCTGTGCTCTGCTGGCTGCTCAGTGCCTCATTTCTCAAAATTGTGTTTACCGTTTGACAACTTTAGACCAGTTTCACCAGAAAAGCTGCAACATTCACAGAGGTCAAACCACAATAATGTGGAATCCAGAACTAAAATATTATAGTCTACCGCCAGTGTTATTGTGCAACATAGCACTACTCGGCTGTAGTTAAAAGCAAATTATACATGTTAAAAACCATGATTGATATTTAATGGGATAAGGGTTGAATTTGGGTCCTCTTGTCAGCGAACTGACACCTGTGTCCACCTCCTCATACCTCCAAGTAATGACCCGATCATCATCGATACTGTCAAGTCAAACTGTCATAACTCATGCAGTGAGACATGCAATGCTAGTGTTCTCACATACTGAGCTTTGAGTGGCATCACGATATTTATAAAGGGAAATGACTCAGATAGGGCTAGCCATTTTACAGTCTTGTTATGAAATTGTATTTTTATAGCTGTGGCTGCTTTGAGTGACAATTGAATAAGCCAGGGGATGCATATAACACCGTCTGGTTTTCAGCGAGCTCTATTCTTTAAGCATCACTTTATTCCGAGACGACAACAACTGAAGAATGAGTGTTAAATGGCACTTACTAATTTAAAAGTCGATTTGATTTTAGAGGCAGCCAATGTTGTTCCCTCGCAAAAATCTTTTCGATGTTGTATGGCTGTTATTCCAGCCTAACACTGTTCAGTTCAGATGTATATTTATATATTTTTTTTACCAAACAAACTAAATCACAGAAAATGCAACATTCCCACCATACAGCATCCAACAGACGATTTAAGAGGACAGGAAACAATAAAGCACTCAAATACTCTATACTTCCACATCCAGGTAATAATACCTCAGAAGGTGGTCGCCTTCATTCTGGGGTGGAGACAAGCAGACCAAGATCCTGCAGTAACGAAGAAGCCCATCAGATCAGACCCTCAATGCCCAAACAACTTCAATCCAAACCATGAATCGACCATCCAGAGATGGGGCCGTTAAAAGGGGGCCAAACAAGCCAGAGCAGCCCACGAGTTTTGCTGACGTTTAGTGACATATTGTTTATCATTTGTGAAATCATTATAAATAACCCTCATATGGGCTCATCATCTTGTTCCTAAATTCTAGGATATGAACTTTAGTGCTATGAGTGAGACTCAGCTCATTAAATGGAGAATGGCTAAGGAAGGCTAATAGTCACTGGTGTCAGTATTCTTTTTTGGTTCTTATCACTCTGTGAACTGATGTTATTAGCTGATAGCTAGAGAAAAAAAAAGGCATCACTAATTGAAAAGCACTAAATTGGAAGGAGATTGGGAGAAACAAAGCGCAGTCTTCCAAGAAATAGGAAGAAGATGATAATGGTGACGACTGCAAGAAGTGAAAATTAAAGTAATTATGGTGAGGAGAAAAGCATGTAACTACAGTATTATTATATTTAGGAAGGAGAAGAAAAGCAAAACGACTTGGAGTGAAGATTGTAGGTAAAGAGTGCCTTGTTTCAGTTGCCATGGACACCAAGTAAGCTGATTTTGTGCATTGCAAGCACTTTTCTCTGAATGAAAGCCCACATACACAACCAAACATTAGGTTCATTAACCATTCAACACAAAATTCTCACACAACCTTAACTCTTTAGCATTTTACATAATCAGCAACTCGCAAAAACATGTTTTACAGAGATCAAGTAATGAGGACCCGCAGCTGGGTCCTAATTAACAAAAGCTATCAAAGCCAAAAGTCAGGTTCAATCATCCAGAATGCCCATATATTAGCCAGACTCTATCATATCATAATAGTGGTACTTATATTATTTTAATTTCCATGTTTTTTTATGTATTCCTCCCCAAATTCAGCTTAATTAGAAAGATGTGGCCAAGTGAGGAAAAAAAAGAATTTTTGTCATGAAGCTTCGGCGCAAATTCAATCTGGAAGACTCTTTAGCTTCACCTGCGTCATCAATCAGCTCCTCCCTCTCATCACCCTGGACCTATCAGCGCTGGATCAAGCCACATCGTGGCCAATCATCGATCAAGCTCCAGTTCATAAGGACCTTCATTAACGGCCTCCTCCGCTTACCAGCTGCGATCAACCCACCTCCGCCCCATCTCCACCTTCAGCTCCCGGCTCTTCAGGCCACATACCTTCTTTGACCGTCGCCACCAGTACAGGCCCCGGGGGGACTGCATTCCTATGCAGCATCAGGAATGTTTGGCCTGAATGCCAAAGGACTTTAAAGTTTATTTGTCATTAAACTTTTTAAATCACTTTTTCTTTCTCTGTCTGAGTCTCTCCAGATTGCAATATCAGTATTTCACCTTTCTTTTCAAGCTAATGCAAATTAGAAATAAAAAGAAAAGTTGGAAAACCTTTAAACTACATTTTTAGAGCGAGAATCCACATTTGACAGATGCTGACTTCTTAGGCAAAATTAAAAAAAAATAAAAACCTAATTCTTAGCAAGAATTAGGTATTTGTAGCAAAAATGAAGTAGTACTTTAGTTACGTTGCTGTTGTCAGACTTTCAGTGCTTTTTTTGACCATTTTTCTTGAACCAGGTAGAGAAATTGTGATATGACATCAGAAAAAGTAGACACTGTAAGCACTACAATAATTAATTGACTAACAAATTGTTCTCCACTAATGATGCTTAAGGCATCTGCTTTGCAGCCTCAGCTTCTTCTTTTGCTAATTTCAACACTAAAGGGTTATTTCACTGTTTTAAGGATTCTGGACTGAATTGTTCATCTCTAGTTTAAACGTTAGCATACTTGAACTGGTCAAGTCTGAACCTAATAATTCTAAACACAATATTATTGAACAATATTATTGAATTATTGACTGTTGAACAGTTTTTTCTGTTCATTAGGAAACAATAGGGGACCAATTTCAGTATGGTTTTGGGTATTAGGAAAGCCTTAGATTAAATGAGAATAAAGACTTAACCTTTTGATAAGTTAATTACTTTTACCTGGCCATGTCCCTCTTGGAAAAGAGATTGTAGATCTCGACGAGGTTCTTAAATGGTTAAATATAGATTATTATTATTGCACTAATTTGAGGTTCTTTAATACAAAGTTTTGAATTGTGAGATTACCGTGTTTGTGAAAACAGGGGAAAAGAAGGCATTACTCATTTTTCCCAAAATTGTTTTAATTCTTGACTTGTGCTGCTCTTGTAAATATAATATGCATTTTCTCATCTCATTAGCTGGATTTATCATTGTCCCTCTAGTTAAAGCCCAAACAGTATTCAGTATGGTCCGAAAATGTTAATTTCAGCACAATGTTTTTTTTTTGTTTGTTTGTTGTTGTTTTTTTCTCAGAGCCTGCAATCATGTGACAAAAGCTCAACACAAACACCGCAAACATAAGAGATGGGAAATTGCAGTGCCACAGAATGAATTTGCAGCTCATTATAGATTGTATTTATCTTTGATGGTTCAGAACAGGCTGGATGTTCTGTTCTTCGTGGAAGGAGTGTGAAAAGCATAAACACGGCCAGGAGTTTTACCTCGTTTTATTCATTTCTAACACAGTTTTCTTCAATCGCCTGTCTTGTAAAATCTCAATAAAAAAAATTGGGATTTTTAAATTCTTTAGTAGATAAAATTGCATATACATTGAAAAATTCAAACTGCCTTCATTTATTCATTGATTTCTACACCTCAATAGAATCATAGATGTCCAATAAAACAAAAATAATGTTTGCCAATTTATGATAATCAGATTTCGTAACTTACATTTGCTTTCTCCTTTATAAGTTATTGCTTTTTTTCTCTTTAAGATTAATAGTGCACACACTAAAACTACATACCTTAATTAGTGTGCTTCTCAATCAATGCAATGACTCAGTGGATGTGAAATTGACTAAGCTCCCATGAGAACTGACAGGTGAAGTAAAAGCACATAAAGAACAACAATGCAATGGCGCATATATTGACACCAATTGTCCCATGAGAAATATAGAAGGCTGCCTACTGGTTGATTATAATTGGACTTCTAGAAGTAAAAGAAACGATCTGAAATTCTGAAAATAAAGAAAGAAAGACAGGCAGATATGTATACATTGTTTCCTGATTGAGTTTAGCGTGTGGGGAAACAACCTTGGCATTTATGTAGCAGAAGATCGTAACATCAAAACATCAACGAAATGCACAATTTCTCTCAATAACCAAAAACTATTCTGTATTCAAGTTTTATAAAGTAATCTACGCGAACAGTATAGCAGATTTTGATGGGTTTTGAGTGGAAAGCGTTTTTGCCAATGAAAGCCTAAAATGATTTCACAAAGCGTAAAAAAAAAAAAAAGTAGGTTCTGATTGGCCATGTGCAGGAACGTAAAACCACACGAGGCTTGTCAGAGCACTGAGCGTTTTATTTATTTATTTATTATTATTATTATTATTATTATTATTATTATTATTATTATTATTATTATTATTATTATTTTGTTCTGGTTGTAAAGCTTGCAAATGCGGCTTTTTCGCTCTCGGCTGCTCGGAGTTAACGTGTTCAGCTTTCCCCGGGATTCGCATCGTTTCGCAGCTCTAATAAAAACAAATGATTTGGAGACATAAGTCGGCGTGATGCAAACGATTTATTGCAGCGGGAGTACACGCGCACATTTCAGCACATTGGACAGCGCACGGCGCCGCAGAGGCGGTGCGTGGATTCAACCGGTGGCTTTCGGCAGAGCAGCAGAGTGAGAGGAGTGCTTCACTCATTGTTACACAAAAGAAAACAACTCTTCGTGCTCCACATGTGGGATAGGTTGCTTTATTTTTGGAGCACTTGGACTTGGGGCTTTGTCGCGCTTTCCAATAAAGTCCGGCGTCGGAAGGCGTGCCGCTCGGTGAGCGTTTCACTCCACAAACCGTGCCGACCAGCGTGCAATAGGTGCCGACGAGAGACCGTCCATTTATAAGGATGCTGGTGGGAAATGCCTGGAGACAGAGATGACGAGATTTGTCAAAAAGCACTCGAACTCCTGTCAGATCTTTGCTCAAAGGGGGAAGTGCAGAATGAAAACTGTCTGGATTTTATCTACTATTTCCGAGATCTCACTAGACCACGGTATTCAGATTCAGGTAAGGCATCGTTTGCACGCTTTCCTTCAGTGGCGGAGCTGATCAGGAGGGAACGTGCATGTGACTTCTTTCGTTGAAACCGACCGGCTTACAGCGCGAGCGTTCGGGTTAGAGCATTTACTTGATCATAGTAGATATTTAATCAACATTCTTGTTTTTTATTTTGTCCCTTAAAATCATTTAGCCGTTGTTAAATCAAAATTTCACTTTATATTTGAAGAAATTTCCTTTTTTTTTCTCCAATTCGTTTATGCGATTTAATTTTGATACCCACCAGAAGAAAATATTAAACTAACTTAATTCCTGACGTTGTTTCGTATAGATAATTCTACATAATGCATATTTTCTCTCGGTTGAGTAAGAAGAAGGTCCATTTTTTGCCTCTGTTACTCGCAGTTATTTGAAAGTTTATTTTCCTCTCTTGCCAAAAAGTCTCTGCCTTGGAGGAATAAAGCGTTTGCCTGAAACCACATCAGAATCAAAGCCGAATGTCAAGAAATACGATTATGTTAAATCATTAAGGCTTTGAGGCTATCAAACCTCACCTGACTTGGCTGGTTGAACGCGCCTGCGCACATAGATCGTGCTGGGCACAATTCCTGCAATCCTCCACAAGCCTATTTTTGTCTATACAGTTTGTATGATGGTTTCTGATTATACAGAAATCGTGCCATTTTAGGTCTGTCTTTTCTGCGATTATTTATTTTTTACTCTAGTCATTTTCCTCCTTAATTTTCTGTCCTGAGTTAACTCAACCACATCCCCAACTTTAGGATGGGCTCACAAGCAGACAAGGAGGTTATCGATCTCAAATCACATGATATTTAATTTGATTTCTCACAAAAGCTGGTAGGTCTCATCCTGTATGAGGCTACAGCAGAATGATAAAGTCAGTGGACAGCCATTGGATCAACTACAGCTCTAAAGAGCTTGGACTAGACCATGCTAAAAGTTTGTTTCTCATAAACATGTAAGTTATGTTTTTATGCAAATATTTTTATTGTTAACCATTGACAACAGTTAATGCCAGTCACACATTTAAATCAAATTGTCAGACAGGTGCAGCAATATTAAGCAATATTAAACTATTAAAAGACTATCAAAACAATGCTGCCTGCATTGTTTTGACTTTATCTATAGGCAGGTAAAGATGTTTTGAAATATCCTGCGAAAAGGTAAAATCTGTTTTCGGACACTGCCCAAAAATAAACTAAATATTTCAGTCATGGGTTGTGTACCAGAACTGATCAAAGATAACCTCATATTGCTGGTAGTATAACTGTTAGAACCATATTCATTGTCATTCTTGGTTTCATAGCAGTGCAAAGATGCCCTGCTGTCATCTCTATTATCCTGGAGCTGATTTCAATATGGACAATCCAATTTTCCATTTCAAATCATAAAGGAAAAAAGGAAATGTTTCTTGGTTTGCCTTTGAGACCCAGTTTTAAGTATAATACATCCCCAGAATAAAAACACTGAGCAGGAGATGACCAAAATAGGTTGTCTTATATAAAACGCCGCAATTGTGCAACATTTCTTGCTGCTTTTAAAAGTAGCACACAAACTGCTGCTGTTTGTAATTCCATTACGTTTCTATCTAACCATCAGCCAATATGTGTTGCAGGTTTGAAACTAAGCTTATATGAACACCAAGCAGCAGGTAAGACCCAGAGGACAACAATTTAAAATGCATGAGTCTGTCCCTGGATACCAACTTCTAATTAACAACTGGAAAATCAAGTAATGCTGCATATTACACATTGAGAAAACAGCATCTCGGAGCTTGCACACTGCCTTTTCATCTCTTGCTCACCTCCTACACTATTGCACCTCTGAAGGACTTGTGCTCTAGATTTGGTTCACCTTCCTCATTGTGATGCTGTCTCCAAACCGTCCCAGATGTCTGTTGATTCCTCTTAAGCAGTCGGTTCTTCAACATTCTGCCAAGCTGGGCTCGGCGTCCTCAGATGGCAGATCCCTCAGTTTCTCCCTGATCACACTTACTCTGGTGTTCACAGAATCTCGCAGCACAGAAAGGACAGTTGGTCTAAGTTCCTGTGCTAACTCTTATGACTGTGCCTACACAGGCTCAACAATGTACTAAGCAAATTTGCTGGATTGGATTTCTGAGCAACAAGAAGAAAAAAAGAGCCATCCTTTTTTTAATTTTTTTTTTTTATTTATGACCATGTCCATTTTCTTCATGTCAAACAATAGACTTATTTGCAGGTAGCTTAATTGCTCATTTTATATCAGTTTGTGCTCATTGCACTTTTTAAAAACTGCCTTTGACTAATGGTTCCCAAA
Organism: Poecilia formosa; assembly: GCF_000485575.1. Classification (NCBI taxonomy): domain Eukaryota; kingdom Metazoa; phylum Chordata; class Actinopteri; order Cyprinodontiformes; family Poeciliidae; genus Poecilia; species Poecilia formosa. Next base: position 1,996,520 of record NW_006799972.1, read on the forward strand.
AATATAGCCAGAATGACTTTTGTTTCTCAAGGTAGACACAGTGTTTATATTTGTAAATGCTAATTTGCATAAACTTAGAAGTAAATGATACATTTCTTCAGTATTATCTCTAAAAAACAAAAATTAAAAAGTAAGACCATCTTCTTTGACACATTTGGGAAATATCTAACATTAAATGATTTGTTAATGCTAATTAGAAAAGAAAAACTATTACTATTGATTAAAGTGTCTATCTTCTCCATGTCAATTTTGATTTAAAAAGTTGCAAGCTTCTATGACTAGGTCACAGTAGGATAGAAACATCTCTGCTTATTACTAGGAATGTTTAATGGGGTATTTTGTTTCAAAATTCTGCGCAAGTCTTCCCCTGGACAAATTTATTTTTAATATATGGCACAAAAATTCCATCTCTTCTCTTTTACAAAAAGATAACTTATGGCATCTTGCACAGTCAGCATAAGAAAGCAGAATGTGTGCACCACTGACACCACATATCCAAAAATAGACATGGTCATAGATTTGCAGATACTGCCGCTATTAGAAAACACTGTGCAAGAGGGTGGAGATGCCTATGTGTCCAGCAGCTGAATTCAAGGAGCTCAGTCAAAAGCTAAGGCAGATACGGGCGGCCAGCATTTCAATAAATGAACATGATCACACAATGCAGTTCTGCTGCAAAGTTGAAAAAAATGGAATGTCTCAGATGGATAGTTGAATGGCAAAATACTACAAGAAGATGTGACATGTGAAGATATATCAAAAAGACAAGTGCTTTCTAAGCTAAGTGCCATTTTTTTCTGTTTGATTTAAAGAACAAACACTTGACGTAACAAGTACTATAGAATGGAAAACAAAAGCAGAGAGTATATATATATATATATATTTTGATTTAAAGAACAAACACTTGACGTAACAAGTACTATAGAATGGAAAACAAAAGCAGAGACATTTAAATAAAATTCAAGAATCTGCCAGTGTGACAACAGCAGGAAGTGGGCATTGATGGACGTTGTAGTGGTGCCAAGCAAAAGACCAAACACTGTAACTTGACCTTAAACAAAGAAAGACTCTAGACCAGCAAAGGCGTGTTTGTTCTGTCTGCAAAATAATGTTTTTATAGCTGTCAGATTCAACTCTGACAGACATAGACTGATGCTTTCACCTGCACCTATACCAACTACAGGATAAGAAACTGAAACTGATTTAAAACAGGAAATGTTTAGTCTTCTTATTTCAGATACTGAAAAGAATATTATTTGTGGGAGTGAAAGTATTTGATCTCAGTTTTATTCTTTAAATTTACTGGCTGATGGATTCCTCACGGCGCTCTGTGAGATGGTCAGAGCTTAGGATATTTTCAACCTCACCTTACTCAAATATCTGCTTTCATCTGTATTGACTTAGTTGCAAAACTACCAAGACCTAAACATAATTGATGGCAGAGTCATGCTCTGGGGATGCTTGTCTTCATCATGAACAGGAAAGCTGGTCAGAATTGGTAGGGCGGATGTAGCTAAATGCAGGACAGTCTTGCAAAAGACTTGAGATTAGGGCAAGTTGACATACCTAAACATATATCCAGAGCTTCAGTAGGACGGCTAAGAACAGTGGTCGCCAAACCAGGTCTTAATAGTGAGAAACCTCATTTAAATGAACGGCAATGGACTGTCCTCAATGACATTCTGATAAGAAAATACAATCATTCAAATCAGGTCTGTTGGAGCAGGGGCAATCTGAAATATGCAGGACAGTGAACCCTGAGGACAAGGGTTAGGCCCACCGCTATTTGCATACTAAGAGATTGGAATAGGCTCCTCAAAATCCAGTCCTTTAATTCATTTAAGAATTTGTGGCAAGACCTAAAATGTGACATTTATAGATCATCTTCATTGAATATGGCTGAGCTATTTTGCAAAACGTTTTAAATACTTGCACATTTTATAGGAGCAGGAAGCAGTTCTGCACAGTATAAACTGGAATAGATAAACAGGAATAAATGGCACACTTTTCAAACTTTTATTTGGAAAACATTCTATGTAAAAACTACATATCATTTCTTTCATCATTAAAACTGTGCATTGCTGTGGGTTGACCTTTACATCACATCCCAATACATTGCATAGAAGGCTGAACTGGAAAACGTGCAAAGATGTTCTGCCAGCCAGACAGACTGTAGAATGAATGAGTGAAAAAAAACAAAAAAACAAAGCCTTATAATCTATTGAGTTCAAGATTTTTAAAATATTAACAGGACAAAACCATGAAATTCCCCAAGATTTAATACATAAATAAGGTAATATAAATGCAGTACCATCCAACATTTTTTAATTTGTACGTCACTTGAATGAAGTTAGCCTTTTATTATACCTTCTAAAGTGGTGTTGATCAGCAGTACATTTTCTAGACAGACTGAAGAGCCAGAGTTTTCTATTGACTTTGGTTGCTTTGTCAGCACATTATTAGTCAGGTCTTTTTCTCTCAGATTGTACAGTGTGAGAGAAAATGCACTGGGTCGACGGGTAAAGAGGAAAAGTATTTTCAGAGCTTAAAAAGTATCTCTAGCAGATCTTCAAAATCTTAAACTGGACATTTGATCAAAGATTTTCTCTCAAGAAACTGTCTTATAATTTGACAACATATTAGAAAATGTATAATTAATGTTTGCAGATACTTTTGTTTAAAAAAAATATTTTCTGCAAAAGAATCAGCATCAATTTATATGTTAATTATACTGTCATACACATAAACACTGCACATCCTTTGAGTATAGAAGCATTTGTATACACCATACACCAGAGTTAAATGTCTTAAGAGAAAAAAAAAATCCTGTCAAAATGTTCAAACTGAACCCCAAAGAACTAAAAAAAAAAAGTGAAGTAATGTCAGGAGGCGTGGTTGGTGGTGGTGAGATAGAACGCGGGGACCCAGATGAAGATGATAATGATGATGAATTTAATGAAGGTAGCAGCTCGAATAGTCAAAACAAGTAGGCAGCACAGTGAGCGGAAAATAAAGCCAACACTGGTAGCAATAGACTGAGCAACAGAGCCAACGCCGACACAGGACTTAAGCAGTTCTACTGTGACGACGAAATAATCAGAAACTCAGGACTAACAGTTCTACTGAGAAACTGAACTGAAAACTACACCAGACGAGGAACAGACGAGGTATGACGTACGACGAGGATCCGACCAGAGACAAAGACAACAGGTGGGACTAAATACACAGGGAGGGCAATCAAAGAATGAGGCACACCTGGGAAGCAATCAACGGGGAAGACGCAGAAACAACAGAGACTCAGGACAGAAACTGTTCACAGAAAAACCTTAATATAAATACACAGAAACACGGATCATGACAAGTAAAGCTAAAGTCTAAGAACATTTATTTGGTAATCCATCATTTGCATGTTACTGTATCTGCTCTGTGTAATTTATAAACAAAAACTATCTTGAAATATCCGTCGGAAGATGAATGTGTCTGTGTTAAGAATTGATAATATTCTTACTTTTCTCCTATTGTTAATCTACGATAGGAATGGTGTAGCTTTAGCACGAAGCAAAAATTGCAAGTAAAACCTCAATTTAACTCTGATTTCTTTTCACTTGTCATCTTCTCAGATATATCAGTGAGTCTACTCTCACTGGTGGTTACTGCCTGTGGATTGGCTCTATTTGGGGTCTCCCTCTTTGTCTCCTGGAAACTCTGCTGGATACCATGGAGGGAGCGAGGACTTTCACCCACAACAAAGGAGGCTCAAGGGCACATAAACCCCACCATGAGCCCTCTGCCCGCACAGTCTGCACCCAAACAGCCAGTTTACACTGCCGTCGACCCTCCGATGCACAACCGCCGTAAGTCTTCGCATTGTTCTGTCGCCAAAGAGCCTACACCCGTGGCCTCGGTTGTGTCAGTGGAGGCTCCCATGACTCCCGTGTCACCTCCACCTGTGGTGATAGCCACACCAGAGGCAGCTATGAAGATAAGCCACACATCCCCGGACATACCACTGGATGCTCAGAGTAAAACTCGGGAAAATGGAGTTCACACAAACCCTCGAATGCAGAGGCAGACAACAGAACCAGCGCCAGGACAAGAAATGGGGTAGGTATTGGTTTTCCTAATAGTCACAAATAAGAGGTATTCCTGTTCTGGGACTCCAGCCTTTCCATTATCTTGAATGTAACTACTAATATGTCTCTCTTAACAAAAAAAAAAGTTGAATCTTACTGCCTTTGATTCTTTTTGATGTAGTCTGACTTTGATTATTTGTTTGCCTTCTTTGTCCTCAGTCAAGGCTCCATTCGCAGACATATGAACCTCTCTAACCCAGACTTCAATGTGGCACAGTTCCAAAGACAGGATTCCCTTACTGGAATGGGTCTTGGCCTTGGCCGCCTCAAACCCGAGCTGTACAAGCAGCGCTCGCTCGAGGGGGACGAGGGCAGTCGCAGAGGTGGGGGATGTGGGCGCCTCCACTTTATTCTTAAATTTGACTGCGACTTGGAACAATTAATAGTTAAAATCCACAAAGCAGAGGACCTCCCAGCCAAGGATTTCTCTGGTACCTCTGACCCTTACGTTAAGATCTACCTGCTGCCTGATCGGAAGACTAAACACCAGACCAAGGTGCACCGCAAGACGCTCAACCCCGTGTTTGACGAGGTCTTCCTGTTCCCCGTGGCCTACTCTGAGCTTCCCACACGAAAGCTGCATTTCAGCGTCTATGACTTCGACCGCTTTTCACGCCATGACATCATCGGTCAAGTAGTGGTAGACAACTTCCTGGATCTGGCAGATTTTCCCAGGGAGACAAAACTCTGCCGCGAAATCCAGTATGTCTCCTCGGTAAGTCATTTCAAATACTCATTTTGTTCCATGGTTGTAGAAATGAAAAGTAAAAAAAAATAAAATAAAAATGAATGTATGTTTTATCATTTAGAAGTTTTTTTTATATATATATTTATAAATATATATATTTATTTTCTTTTCAAGCAGTTGAATTGTCATTTCTTCATTAAACACTTGTTCTTTGTGGTGTGTGAATGCATAAAGTCATTGTCTGCTTTCCTCTTTGCATTAAAATTAGTTTGACTAGTCATTGTAACAACAGAAACAATACATATTAGGAAGGAAAAACAACCAGCACACAGTAGCTGTCAGATGCCTATCTAATATAATCCTTTATAATGTTCACAGTTGCCAGACATATGACTCATTTTAGGCTGGGCCTGCTGCTATTTCTCTTTCTGCTGAAACTAGCCAAAAGACAAATAAAATTCACAAGACTTTTGAGAAAATCAGCAGCATTTCCCACATCGGGTTTACTGCAGTTGTGCTTGTGTCTATTTTAAAAGGTGACAAAATTATAATGTGAGATTATTTTTAGGATCACAGCTGCTATGTTATTCGACAAGTATGATCAAAGATGGTAGTTTTTTTATTTTAATTTTTTATTCCTCATGAATCTAAATATGGAAAAGAACACTAAGCATAATCACATGCAGTTTGGTGGCTCATTTCGTTTTTGGGTTAATGCTAAAAGGGCATATTCTGGGACTAAACATGTCTAACAAATAAATTAACGTTTTGGTTTTTTTATTGCTCAATGAAAGATGTTGTGGGGAGATTTATGTTTTCTGTGTTTGTCCTTTTCTTGCAAAGCATTTTTGAATGTCCTAAACAGCATTATATGTTTGTCATAAGGTTTTGTCAGTAGTGTCAGTATTAGAGAATATTTTAAATGAAGTATCTTTTCTTGAGCCTTTTCTGCAGCAGATTGATTGGCTTCCTTGTCAACCTGAGACACATCATGAGAGTCATGATTGTGTTCACTGACAGTAATGTTATAATTATTAGTACTATTGCCTCTATATTTAGTTTTAAAATATTTTACTGTGGTAGTGAAATTATTGTTTGCATTAAACGAAACAATCAGCTACACAACTTTCTTTTTTTGTTCATGCCATGGCCTTTTGGTCCCTTAAATCCTTGAATTTAAAAATGTGAAGAGATTTAAGGGCTCCAGGTTTCAACTTTAACATCAGTGACTCACAGTAAGAAGGTCTCAGTTTGAAAGCTGGCAACACAAACTTTGTGCAGTTTATACATTCCCACTGTGCATGGGTGGACTTTCTTCATGTACTCTGGTTATACCCTAAAGTCTTCATACTTGTGTCTTAGTTAAACATGAAAGCACAAATATTATCCCTAAGTGTGAGTGTCTGCCTTATGGGTCATTCTCTCTTTTGGGCTCCAGAAAGGATAATGACTTTTGCAAAACTAATAACTAAAAAAAGACAATAGTTGACCAGAGATGCATCTTTTTTAACTGGTCATGCAATCAACCATGACAGGAAGCTTTTTTTTCTGCTCTAAATATCCTAAACCTTCACATAACTAAGAGAAGTCTCCAGTTACCTTAGAGTGAATTGCTTGCTGAGCCTCCACAGATTTCCTGGAAGAAGACAAATGGGAAGAAATCATGTTTGAGGAATGACGCAAACTGGGTTTGGTAGTTTTGCTTCAAAACTACAGAGCAATGTAAACTTTGATTTTCATGCTTGAGTCAATATTAAAAGATTTGAGCACACACACCTGCGAGAAAGGCCCATTTCACTCGCTGAGCTCAAGTGGAGCTGCAGCTAAATGTCTACCTGACTAAGAGAATAACACTTCCTTTAATAATGTCGAGGAAAAAGGAAGTGATTTTCAGTAAAATAACATTTTAGTTAAGCAGCATCTTCTCCTGATGTCAGAAAAAAATACCCCTTTCATTATAGTTTCAATTTACAGATAAAATGTCATGGAAAGCATGGTTTGTAAACGATACTGTTATAATTATTACAACCAGTTCTGATCATTTTGTTGAAGTATTTTAATAACTAACTAACTTTACCAATAACCACAATTCCAAATTAAATTAACCATATGGTTGGTAGTTGTACCCTTTTGTGTATTGCTATGTAACAAGATTATAGAAGCAGTTGTTTGCACTGCAGCAGTGAGGAAACGAGAGCACATATGGAGTCACGATTCTTCATTTTTGTACAGTGTATGAATCTTACTTACAATCCTGTAGATTTTGGGACACCTTTAAACAAATGCACATCATGATTTTCCATTTACCCTCAGCTAACGGCAAGTTTTGCAACCAAACAAGAAGTAAGAAGGTCTCACTTTGAATGTAAACAGACACAACTAATTTGAGCTTAATAATTAATAAACGCTACACATTACGTCAGTACCATTTTAAATTTATTACCATGTGCAAGAGAGGAGTGACGGAATAGAGAAAGTTGTCACAAATCAACAGAGAAAAAGAGGCACAGACATTATTCTGTCGGCATGCTGCCAGATAGAGACTTCAGAGGAATATCGACAAAAGTATTGATATTTTTGAGAAACTCCCAGCTTATGGTTGTTTTGTGGATCGATGTTTCCACTTATGCCCTTGATTAATTGTTAGTCAATGTCGTCCATTTAGAGCAGAAACCCATGAGAAAGGTGGATGATGAGAACCAGTGATTCACAAAATCCAACATCCTCCGTTCTCACACTTTTCTTTCACACTCCCAGTACTCAGAGAAACCAGATACAGCTCACAGGCTGTGTGCCTCGTCTGAGCACAGACTGTAAGACGTGCACAAATGCTTGTGTCCACAAAATCTGCACAGAAATCTCTCAGAAATTAGTACACTATCCAAAAGGTAGGACATTCAGTAACTACTGCACCACAGATGATTGGATATAAATGATGGAATTTTCATTAAGCCTCATTGCCAGAGGGAGGGACCATACTGTTTGTGTCATTGCCAGATTGGTCTTGTTGAGCTCCGCAGCAGAAGCAGATTGTATATTTATGGAAGAACATGTGTCATTTTTCTGATATTGAGAATGGCACTGGTAATAAAAACAAATGCTACATAATGCTTTTATTGCTTAAGGGGATTTGGATTTGATTTCGTTTTGATGATTTTAGCTTTTCAACTTAATGTAATGAAGGATAATGTGCCACAGATGGTAAATTCAGAATTACAATAAATGTAATATTATTGAAAAAAAAAAAAAAAAAAAAAAAAACTCGGCATTTGATTTCTAAGCTGGATCCTAGAGCAGATTTTGAAATTGTTTACCTGTGTGCATTTTGATGATGCATGTTGACGGGACATGAAGCATGTAAGACCCGCAGGTTCTTTGTGGGATCTGGACCATACGTCAATAGATAAATAAATAATCCTTGGCTGTGTTTGATTATCAATTTCTGATTATTCAAGATTCATACCCTTGTGTACCCTTAGTGGTATATTTTTTTCTTGCTTTGTATTATAACACTCGAGTATTTATAATTTCTGAATAAAAATACCTCATACAAAGCAATCTCAACCCTTGTATGAGCACCCGTCAAACTAAACATAAAAAGTGTTTTAAGAACCTCTAACGCTATGACAGTCCTAGGCGTACCTAATTGTAAATGTTGGACTGAAAATGTTTTTATGCTTGTATCTATTGTATCATTTCAGGTTGCCTCTAGGTCATAAATTGCTGAAGAATTGCTGTGAATTATTCTAAAGCCTAATTTAACACAGTTATACAGTATTTACATTTGCTGAAATTACTATTTAAATATCTGAAATATATAAATTTCAACTGCTTTAATTACAAATTATATTTCCCCCACTTCATACATAAATGTGCATTGCATATCTATTTTTGTATTCGTAGCATATGGACGGCACCATTTCACGTTAAATCTCCACTTGTATCAAATGGGAAGCGTGTTTATTTGAACTCTTTGCATCTTGCAGAGTTCAGTTTGAGCGACATCTGTGTGGTTAATTATTGTGAAGCCACAGCTAAATTGAGCAAGCCATTACACAACCATGTTCAACAATCTGAGTTAATAAATCACAAGAACCCTTTCACTTTCACAGGAGAAAACAAACATATCTGTTAGAGTCGCATCAATGAGTAAAACCAAACATACTTGGAAACTCAAGGTAATTACTGGCACGTCCTGGCAGAAACGGTGAACAGAAACCGTATTTACTGTGCATAACATTACCATGTCAAACAATCATTTATATGCAGGTAACTCGGGGGGGTAGCATTACTCATTGAAATCAAATGATCTACTTTTACTGGCTTAGTTTCACCTCTGATTGTGTCAAATAAAGACTGTTCATGAGACTCAAATCCCAGATCTTGAGTCTGAGTTGAGTCTTGAGTCTTTACAGTGTGACATCAAGTCTGTAAACTAAGTTTTTGCAAATTAAAAGTGACTTTTGTTAAAGTCACAGATTTGAGGCTCCTCTGGTCGTTATGCTTTATGTGAATGTTTCTTCCCAGTTAAGATTGCATTACTGTTCAGATAGTGTCTTTGCTTCGCTATAGCTAATTAAAAAAATGAAAGGATTATCATTTTATCCACGATAAAGCTTAAGTATAGGTCAGCTGGTGTGCATAGATTTGGAGCAAGTGTTTAAATTCCTCTAGTTTATGAAAACTCTGTTGGCATAGAGAAAACTTGCAATGATCACAAAACAATAACTCTGGAATCACATGGTAAATTACTGCACTGCTCTGTCACACATATGTGGTTTCAGTATTTTTTATGTTTTGATTTTTTTTTTCACTCTTTTAAAGATGCACACACGTAATATTGCACAGACTGGATATACTTTACCACTGAAATTATAAAACATTTGCAAGATTGAACTTTATCATCAGCATGAACGGCTGGACGGGTGGATGGATGTCCACAGCATTTAAATGCTTAATGGGCTGACATTTTATAAAATTAAACAAACACATCAATAACTCAGGGAGAGATTGTGGTGTAGGAGTAGTGCTCGCCACACATTTTGTCTGCTGCCATGGTTCTCACTTCTTGGTGGAGCTATTTTCAGTGCAGGTGATAAGTGAGCTGCATCTAAGCAGAAGTCTGCATTCTAGCTGAAATATGGGAGGGTTTATCTGAGCCAAGCATAGGACACGGTTCTTTATTTTGAAAAAATAAAAATAAAAAAAGCATGAAAATCACTGTAAATAAAAGTCAAGACACTCCTGCTGTTCTTCCTCAGCTTTGTCTCCAGTGCATACAGGAATAATAAACGAAGATTCAAACCGAGGTGAGAGTAAATGTGTCTCTGATGTCTTTTAGGATAACGTGGACCTTGGGGATTTGATGTTCTCCCTCTGCTACTTGCCTACAGCAGGCCGATTGACCATCACCATGATACAGGCTCGCAATCTTAAGGCCATGGATATAACTGGCGCATCGGGTAAATAAAATCAGACCTAGAAAGTTGCGCTGCTGTCCAGGAAAGAAATAAATGCATAACATAAACATTTCTCTGTCTTTTAAAAAAGATCCATATGTGAAGGTTTCTCTGATGTGTGAGGGTCGGAGACTGAAGAAAAGGAAGACATCTACGAAAAGGAACACCTTGAATCCAGTCTACAACGAGGCTATTGTCTTTGATGTCATTCCAGAAAACATTGAGCAGATCAGCCTTTTAATAGCCGTGATGGACTATGATCGGTTAGCTTACAACTTACATCATATCTTTCATTAATAATTACAACACAATAAACAGTTAAACCTACACTGAAACCTTTTTTAGGGGATGTGTAAGCCATGGTTTAAAGTCTGAACATTTTTTTTAACAATCTTAACACTTTCCTTTCAGAAAGTTTTCTCATTAAGAACGTAACATGGCATTGACCCAGAATGCAAGGCAAGCTGAGATTACATTCTTTCTCTTCTCTCTTCCCCCTGCGCCTGTAGCGTGGGTCATAATGAGGTCATTGGTGTGTGTCGAGTCGGCAATGATGCAGACAGCCTCGGTCGAGAACACTGGAGTGAAATGCTCACATATCCACGGAAACCTGTCGCCCACTGGCATCCTCTTGTTGAGGTGAGTTGGCTTTTCTATAATGGATGTGACAGCTGTTTCCAGGCATGGACGACTGACCAGTTTACAAACGCAAAAATTTCTTTTTTTTTTTTTCTTCAGTTGTTTTCTACTAACCATTTCAAAACTGGGATTTTCCACAAAACCTTGACTCTTCTTCCCAGTTCCTGAATTGTACCGTTTCTTCAACAGTAAAATTGTTTGCACATTATTGAGTTTCTAGGAATTGAAGTGGCCCAAAAGATTTAAAACTTCAAACTTATAAAAAAGATAGAAATATGAAACAAGTACATATTTTCACTTCCTAGTTTTTCACAAATAAAACCAAAAAAGTCTCCTCTTTGCTTGTCTACATAAGTTGAGAACAAACAAGCATCTTTTCTCTAAAAAAGATGCTTTTGTACATACTTCTTTCAGTATGTATTTGAATACATTAGATGTCTTTGGAACAATGGTCTTAAGACACAGAGACCAATGTGGAAACATAAACCACATGCACTTACCAGAATACTAATGTAAGTGTGAAGGTAAACAAGGCCGTTTGTCCTAAAGCTGATTCCAGTCATACAGCAGTTTAATGACACTCAGGATATCTTCAAATCTTCAACAGAAAGTATGATAAAGAAAAGGTGTTGTAGTGGCATAGTTGTAGAAATATCTGCAAAAATAAATCCCCAGAAACCGCCATAAAAGAAAACATTATTGTACACATTGTAACAGTTTTGTTATGCAGAGGCTGATTACATTATATATATATATATAAAAAAAAGTTATTTAATTTTGTTGTGTCTGAAGTTGGTCCTACAAATGATTAAACCATGGGTTTTTCCCCCCCCCCAGATTTGTATATTATTGAGTAATTTCTTTTTCAGGAAGAGAAGCCATAATTTAAATACATTCTGGTTTTAACACAAGACGTAAAATTAATGTTAAGATATGTATCAAATTTGACAAAAGTGAGAATGTTTTTCTCTAGGAAGAATAAGTATAAAATTTAAAATATGATTACCTCAAATAACAACCATCTCCACAAAAGAAGTACAACCTCCTAGACTGTGGGCAATAAAGTGATTATAAAGTCTGAACTTGAGTAGGAAAAGAAAAGAAAAGATAATTGAGTTTCATTCACTTTCAACAATTCAATGCAGACAGCAACTTTTTGGTACCGTTGAAAAATATAAAAAAGAAAAAAAAAAAACTAAGACGTCCTTGGAATCACAACAAATAGTACTGTATTTTTTCTATATCCTCAGCAGCTGCTGTATTTTGAATCCTGTGTAGAAACCAAATATTAGCCAAAGTTTTATTTTCATTTCCACAAATCACTCATTCTCACAAAAATATGCACCTGGAGGTGCATAACTTTCAAACTTTCATCCTTTCACCTGCAGATGTCAGTCAGAATAGAAAGTTGATTAAAAAAAGAATAAAGGCTAAACTTTGCAGCTTTCTTTTACTACCCAATTCCGTGTTGGTTGTAAGTTATTTTGTATGTTCAAAACAAAAATGTGTATATCAAATAAATGTTGTGCTTTTTCTCATTATCTATCTGTTTCTATGAGTTATTTGTGTAATATATTTTTTCTTAATTTACTTGTTCATTAATTTTTGTTTTGTTGTGTCCTTTCTCTTCTGTTTCTTACAGTACCAGGGGACTACAAGTAGTAGCCAAGGAGGATCTTGTAATTCCCTAAAAGCTCCTCCTTCTCCGTAGCCTTCAGCAAAAATTTAAATTAAACTACTGATCAACCTGAAGCTCCTGCTGAGTACTGCTGAATGTTGTTCAAAAATGGTTTTAATGAAATTAATGCAGGCATTTAGTAACAGCTATGGAAAGGAGAGATGCACACTGTCTTATGTTGCATGTAGAATGATTGCAAGAATGGATGTTTTGTTTTTTACGATGTTTCATTAGAAATACAGGTGTATGCAGACATTTTAAGTCTGTGCAATTCCTGCGTTTATACAGACTATACTGTTATTTATTTTTACATAGTCTTGGTACTTGTTTTAATAAAGTGAGTCTGTACTTGCGATATGTACTTAAAACCATTTGAACTGCCATGCCATTCCTTTGGTTCTATTTAGTGTTAACTTGGTGCATGAGGTCACGGTTTGGTGGGAAATCTCCTAGTTTGTTTGCTTCTGTTACTATTTTTACAATGCAGCGTGTTGCTTTGTCTGTTGATGTGAAGTAACGGTTAATTTACATACAACGTATATGTGAGCAAAACTATGTTGATTGTTGGAAATAAATAGTGTTGAATAAAAGTAACTGGAGCCTTTTTTGTTGAGTTGTTACGTTAAATTCCACAAAGAAGAATGTTGTTTGGAAGTCAACTTATAGAAGAAGTAGTACAGAATATGTATATACAACCCCGATTTTTACAACAAATGTGTAAGAAAATTGTTTTAAGCTACAGAAAAGAAAGAAAAGTCCAGTGAAATATAACTTTTACAAAATAAATAGTTTTTTCTATATCTGTAAAAAAAACTATCAGTATGCTGTAACATATGAGACAGATAGTCTGTGAAAAGAAAATCCTTACTATTAATACCTTTTATGAAGTAATGTATATGCAGAGATTGGGATAGGATATTAGCTGTGGCTTGCAAACTTGCAATAGTAACAAAATGGGACAACACAATGCATCCAGTCTGGACTAATTGACAGAGATTTTTGATCACATTTATCTGACAAACATAATGAGGGAATAAAAACTGTAGATGGAACAGAACCAAGAGAAATAGGATGTATCCCAAAGGGAAAAAAAAGAGGTGTACCTGACATTTCTTACTAATGTTCCTGTAAATCCCTGTTTTTGTTAGGAGGATTAAAACAAATTGATTTACATTTTTATCCCCGGTTCTGTTTATTGCAACTATTTATAGCAGTGGCGATATGTTGTTACAGATGAATATCCTAAGACTGTAACTATCATGCCCTTCAAATATTTGAGCAAGCAGTGAAGAACCATGACCCTGTCTGCTTAGTCGCCTGCTGATTATAATGCACCATGTGACCGTATCGTGATTGGATTGTCATCTGAAGGAGGGAAAAAAAAAAAGGAAGGAGAGTGTTGGTTGTCACTGCAGAGACAGAGGTGAGTGGGTTGCTTGTTAAGGCCTTGTTAGTGGGCACTGTGTATGACACATTTCTACTGCACTGTACTACAATGATTCAGACAAGGAGGGGGACAGAGAGAGAGCGATCTTATCACTGAACATCTTACCTGGTGGAATAATTATCCACCTGACATTTGGCTTACGCAACCAAAGACTGTTAGTGTTAAAAAGCTGAAGAAAATCCATTGTAAAAAGCTACATTGACAGAACATTTCCAACAAAAGTACTTCAGAAAGGTATTTTACAAAGTAATTAATGATAATGATTACAAGTTTGATCTAACAACATTAAATGTTCACCTGGCGAAGAATACGTGGGATTTAAACATATCCATACAAATAGACCTTTTTTTCCCCCTGCAGCCAGTGAAACAGCAACAAAATACTTAAACTACATATTTGTACTCCTGCTCCAAGTCTTAAGACTGGGGTAAAATGACAAGTATCTGGGTGCTCTGCTGACTTACAACCAGGTCTTAGGCCCTCAGGAACTTTTAAGAGATTTAAAATTACGTACTGCGTCCAACCTTTGCCATCAGAAATCCTGCCTGTGGATCCCAACGATCCTGCCATGCCCAAAGCCAGAAAGCCTTTTTGCCTAGAGTTACAGTGGTGTGACCGCTTTTCACAAAACGGCATGAGGGAAATATTTATGTGAAGATTTAGACTTCTTAAGGCTGTGATTTAAGTTAACATGTGTTTCTAATACTTTGCCTACTTTCTGTGAGTTGCGCCTATTTCTTCTTTCAGAATTATTTTTGCCTGACTATGACCCAGAAGAAAACGGAAACACTGAGTCTCAAGATTTTGATCAGGAATGTATTGAAATCACATCAGAGAATTTATTTATTTATTTATTTATTTTGTGGAAAATCAAAAAGAAAAAAAGAGAAAATTGTTTCATCTATTTGATATGCCTTGTCTTATCTAGATATATAGTCGTGATAAAAATAAATGCATTATTTAATTTTTATTTTTCACTATTTTCTTATTGTTTGGCTTCATGAATGTTATAAAAATTATGTTTAAATGATTTTCCAGAAAAAAAAGAAAAATAATCTAGTTATGACAGAAGGTGTAAATTATTTCAAGCCAAACTACACAATCCCACTTTGATATATTTATATGAAACATTGTGAACAAACTAGACATGATTAGATTAATAATAATTTAATCTAATAATGTAATAATTTGTATTCAGGACTAAACATTGAATGATACTGTTTTTGTTAAATTGGATGAAACATGACCGCCAGATCTTTGTTTCATTAGCGCCCCTTGGTGGCCACAAAAGAAAATCACATTTTAGAAAATAAAAATCTTAATAGCAGCTCCTTTTTGTACAAAACTGAAAAACAAAACAAGCAAACAAAAAACTTCTGCATGTAATCCTATTATACATGCTCAGTTTAATATGTTTACTGAGAAAACATTTGGAGGTAAGGATATAAAGTTAGTACAAAGCTAAGAAATATATTTTATTAGGTGATATTGAACAGTTTTAACTTGTGTTCATAAGTTATGCACTAAAAACAGGATGGGTTGTTTTGATAATAAATATGCCACATAGTTAACCAAGCACCAGTTGCACAAACATGATGTGCATCAGTCTTTTTGTAATGTAAAGGACTTTGATAAATCCTTTTAACACCTTTTCATAAGTAAGCTTACTTATGCTTTTAGGTTTTAAAGTGTTTTGGAAGTATTTTTTTTGTATCAGGATGTTTCCTCTGAATCATGTAAATCAAGACGGATCAGATAATTTCTTCCAAACCATTTCTTCTTTTACATTGATTTATAAAAGTTTGAGTGATGCCTGTCTCATTTCATACCGCAAACAAACTTTTTGGTAAACCAATGACAAATCTAAACCTGTTCAGAGTGTAAATACATATTAGCTGAATCGTTTAAATTGTAAGATTCAATGGAAAAACAGCAACAAAAATACTTTCAAGGAAGAACAAAATCATAACATAGAATTTTCTTTGTAAACAAACTATGTCTGGGTGTCAATTTTTTACCTTGTCAGTTCCAAAATTATTTAAACATACTTACTTTAAAGTTGCAATACGTAACTTTTATAAAAATATATATATTTTTAACATATTTGGTGAAACTGACACTATATTGTGACAGTATGGTATGAGAGATAATCTGTGAAAAAAATCGATCTCCTCTGCCTTCTCGTGCTATCTAGAAACAACCAATCAGAGCCAGGAGGCGGGTCTTAGCACCGTCAATCTCGCTCCATGCCCCCACTCCCGCTCCACCTGGCTTGCGCTCTACTGTGCTGCAGCTAACAAAGCCTGTAATGAATGCGTAGGCTAATTAGCAGAGCCACTGATAACGGTGGATAAAGGGTTTTCCTGTAATGGTAAGTTGGTTCTCTACCACTAGCACATTTAACAGCCAGTACATGAGGAGATTAACAACAGAGCTAAGACTCTCCTGGCCGGAAGTTGTGCCTATCTTCAGACGGCTAGTGGCTCAAGATCGATCTTTTCACAAGTTATCTGTCTCATAACACACAAGGACAAAACATGGTGACAGTTTCATGTGTTTTATAAAAGTTACATACTGCATATTTAACCAGCTTGTGTCTGACAAGCTAAAGATTTAATTTATGAAGAAAAAAACGCCATTTCGACGCTATGAAGCTTACAAGTGTTATGGGTCAAATGGTGGCTAAATCAACTGGTGGTGGCAGCTATCATTCACAACTTCTTCCGTTTACTGATTGATTCATGTAGGGAAAAAAAAAGATACCAGAGGGAATCCAAGTGAAAGGGGGAAAGGCTAGAGTCTGCAGCAATCTAAAGCTTATTTGAGCGGCATTGCACAGGAAGCCAATGGCCAGATGGCTAGCTCAAGCAGTTTTGGGAAATAAACTAAAAAACAAACAAAAAAAAAATAAACTGTTGGACGTTTTACAAACTGCTTTATTATTATTAAAACCATAAATATGACTATATCACATGGAATCTTATTAGTTAAAAAAAAAGAAAAGAAATTCAAATAGTCCAGTGAATTTATTTTTTGTTGTGAATTGGCGCTATATAAACAAACTAAACTAAACCGAATTGAAACAATCTAAATTTGAGCTTGCACCTCATTTGGACGACAAGCCTGACAATTTGTGACACTCCAGTCACAAAATGAGAGAAGAGCTTAAACCCAAAAGCCACACTCTGGAGGTTATTTACTGTCAGAGTCACAAAAATGTCAGGATAGCTGTTAGAGCTTTGCTGTGAACTTGAACACACTCTGCAGTCCTGCCCTTCAGAAGGACATCTTTTCCGTCATTCCTTCAACTTCCACTCCGCTTTACACATGCGAAGGAGCATCTATCTGTACTGCTTTGAGAGTTTCCATGGAGGCACGTGCCAGCCACATGTTAGAAGCTGCCTTGGAGCAAATGGATGGTATTATAGCTGGTAAGAGTCTCTGTTTCATCATCAAAGCCTCAAGAGACTGCCCAGTTTTTAATGTTAGGCTTTCATAAGACTGCCAGCAGATTTTGCTTATGACCACTTTACATGTGTATTTAATGGCAAATCCTTCCTTAGCATGGTAAGGAGGGATTGTTTTATGTTTCCTGCTCATTCACGCTGTATATAATTGACCTTGTTTCTCTCAGTAATTTAATTCAAGCTTCTGTTGTTTCTTGTACAATTCTCACAGAACAACGTGAGCTATAACACATACTTCTAACATTTTATGTCTATTCTTTTCTAACATTGGTGATACATTTTGCTTACGGCTCATGCTGCAACAACAGCAGTGTTGTAGCATGGAGGCATGACTCTAAGATCTATAATCAGAGGTGACAACCTAGTCATTATCACATTTAGCAACAACTTAAAGGACAGGAGAAAAAGCTAATAAACAAAGCAACCAATAATCTTAGCATCAAATAAGATTACTTGTTTCTCCATATTATCATTATCATTATCATTTCATGTAATGATTACATTACTCTACCTTTTGCTTTGGCTTGAAAAGGCACGACATGAAAAGTACTGTTTTTTCCTAATTTGTGGATTTGAAAAGTCACAGCTAAAGTTTGATACTATTTTCATTCCACATGCAGTAGCAGGTCAAACTGCCCACAAGGGGGCATCCCTGAAAATCCTTTTCCTCTCCCTGCAAGTCATGCTTTTTTGCTGCAAAAACAGCTGCAAAAATGCATAAAGGAAGAAATAACCACAATATTTGAGTTAAATGCATATTTCTATGTTTGTGGATTCCCTCTGTTTCAATTTCTAGGCAAAATGTGTGAAGGTCTTCTCAGTCCTCCGATGCAGCCGTGTAACCAAGGTTACAAATCTTCAGATGTTGACCCAGAGTTGCCCCTCCCCACGCCCGTGGACCCTGCTTTTGAGGCACTTCAGCTGATGGAGGTCCTCAGGGCTGTGCTGGAGGGCCAGAGCAGTGAGGAAAAGCAGGGTGCTTCCTGTAAACAAACGTCTACAGACACAGCAAATGTTATATTAAAATGGCTGCAAAGAGATGGGGTAAGTAGTACGTTTTCACTGACAGTGGTAGTTTTTGCACACATTAAGCAAACATAATAGCATTGTGAAAAATGGGCATGCAGATATCCACAGAACTTTGTCTTCTAATGTTAAAAAAAGATTGGTCATTGAATTTAGAAGTTATGCTGTGGCCTGGCAAGAATTACTTCTACTAGGATCAGATTTTTTTATTTTTTGCTTCACTTTTGGTCTTTGATCCTTTTTAGCAACATCTGGGGGACTGTTTTCTGGCCTACTAAGAAGTGAGCCGGAAGGAGGATATAGTGAATGGCACTAGTAATGAGATCCAGAGCTTCTGTTTGGAGTGCAAGTCATTTTATTTCCCTTTGAGATTTTATGTCTTATTCTCTTTGTCTTTTCCTTTCAGAAATAGTGTTTCAAGTGGTTCACATGAGACACCTAATGTATTTGCGCTTGTTTAGATGTGATACTCTAAACGTAATGCTCATTTCCACTCTTCTGCTCTGCCTCCTCCCCTTCTGTATAGCCTTTACTGACTTCTTGCCCCGCACCACATCTGAGAAGCATATGGTGGAAAAAAAAAAAAAAAAAAAAGTTTCCTCTCCTATATTCCCCATTTAGAAAGCCCCACAAAACTTAGGTTGCTTGAGGGGTGCTGTGAGAACAGACTTATGAGAGACAAGAACAACAAGAAGAGAAAAGGGAAAGGTTTAGGACAGATGTGGTTGAGAACATCATTAATCACATGCAGCTCAAATGCAAAAATATGCAGCTAAAAATCAAGAACTCCAGTCAGGCATGAAAGAAAGAAAGAAAAAAAGGGCAGTTGAAAGTAGATAGAAAAAAAAATAAAAGAGGGCGTGGGGGATGGGGGGCAGGAGGTAACGTAAAGCCAACTGGCATAGTTTGACTTATTCAGTTCAGCTCTAAAAGTCTGAGGCAGTCCGGGGTCCAAACCACACAGACCTAGATCCTTCCTGCACGCTCCTTGCAGCACTGGGTTGTAGTAAAAGAAGGAGAGCATGCAGTGCAGTTAAAAGCTATTGTTTTGATTGTGTGTTGGTGCTTCATAGCATATATTCAGTTCTGCTAGACATCAAATGTAAGATCTTAACTACAATGGGTCTGCAGAATGGAGAATCATATTGATTTCTACAAACATTTCACTTGGCTCAGAAAGGTAAGACATTCTCCACTTTTACATCTGCTTTTCATACCTTCATTCAACATAGTTGCACAACTCTTTCCTGCATTTTTCGATTTAGTTTTTTGTTCTTGTTGTTTTGCTTTTCAGTTGCAAATGCTTACAGTTCCCACAGTTTGTATTTCAGTGGAAGACTTTCTTCTTTCAAACATGAAGTGTTGCTGCATAATACCAATTTTGTGCTGTCATAACTTTTGAAGGAAATTTCTCTTGTTGCTTGACAACCCAGGCTTTCTATCTTAAGGTAGCTGTCTTGTTTGTTTTTCAGAATTATTAAGTTGTTTAAACTGAATTAAAGGAGGAAAGTACAATGTGTGAGATAATTCACCTTAATCTATAAAGTATATTTTAATAAATATCTGCCATTTGGTTATGTATGAGACCACTTCTATTGGTTTCTACTAGGTTTTAATATTCAGTGCTAATTGGATTAATAGAAAATGAGCCCTGAATAGAAAGCTCCATCTGCGTGAGTGGTTGTGTCCTTTGACTAGACACTTGACCCTCCTCCCCTCGTGATGGTGGCACCCTGTGGCGCCTGTACATTGCAGCCTCTTTTACGTCAGTCTGCACAGGGCAGCTTTGGCTACTGTGTAGCTTGACACCATCATTGTGTAAATGTGGTTCAGTGATGTTTGTAGCTGTTCAATGAACTCGCCCAGAGTCACATGCAAATCTTTTGAGAATGACCTTGATTACTTGGCACTTGCTTACTGCAACATTGTCAACCAATTAACCAAATCANAAAATACAAAATCTCTGGAAAATAAAATATTATGTATGTTGTTTTGAAGAACATTAGAATATAAGCACTTTTATCAAATCTTCATTGAGGTAAGATCATGTAAGTTATTCTTAAATCCATGGAAACTCAACAGTTTGTAAGGTAGGTGAGTTAGCTCAGCAGGTTAGAGCACGGTGCTGGTAATGCTGAGGTCATTGGTTCAATCCCCATATGGGGGAATTCATGTCTAAGGTCTTTCAGACAATCAACACTTCAAAATAAATAAGGGTTCAAAAATAACATCAACACTTCAAAATAAATAAGGTTTCAAAAATAAAATCAATGCTTTACAATTAAAAAAATAAGGTTGCAAAAATAAAATCAACACTTCAAAATAAATAAAGTTTCAAAAATAAAATCAACACTTTACAATTAAAAATAAGGTTGCAAAAATAAAATCAACACTTCAAAATAAATAAGGGTTCAAAAATAAAATCAACACTTTACAATTAAAAAAATAAGGTTGCAAAAATAAAAACACTTTAAAATGAAAAATGGTTAAAAAATAAAATCAACAGTTCAAAATGTATAATGGTAACTGTTTCTGTCTGTATGATTGTAATTTCAGGGATAAAAATAGTACATGACCGATTTCTTTTATGTTGTCGGTCAAGATAATAAATAACAAAAAAGTCTACCGCGACCTGCCGCCCTCACACACATAAACTAAGCCTGGGATCAAAAAATGTATTGAAGATGTCATTAGCAGAGACAAAGTCTTGGCTAAAAAAATAAAATCAATACTTACAAATAAAAAATCTTTTCTTGGACGTTTTGATGTTAGCTTGTCGACATCTCAGTTTTATTCGCTGGGAAAATCAATAAGCAGCTTGAGGCGACTCTGCTGCTCTCTAGTGGCGAGAAGCCGTAATGTTGGCTGGTAACAATCGGAATGCTTTATGGGAGATGTAGTTTGTAGTCAATTCGTGCTCAAAACCTATTTTAAGTCAATCATCAGCCTATAAATTCTGGGGTGTGGGGGGCACATAAAATGACATGGTGGGCCACATGTGGCCCGCGGGCCTTGAGTTTGACACATGTGCTCTAAACTATGTAACTGGCATAAAATGTGGAACACGACTTTTAATGCTGGATTAGGATTTGTAAACCTCTTACAATCTCCACACAGTTGTGGCACTGTAAGAGGTTTAAGATTTCAGTGTGTAAATAATAAAAATACAAAGCTAATATCCACTGAGAAACTGTTCTATCTTTTGAGTATTCAAAAAAAATATGTTCAATTATTTCTATTCAACAGGCAAACCTCACCTTAAACAACAGCAGTGAGTCCTATCAAGAGAGGTTATCACGACTGGAGGGAGACAAAGAGTCACTAATTCTGCAGGTATGAGACTCATAGTCTTGGAAAATACAAAAAGGACAACTAAGATTGCTTAGAAATTTTAGAATGTTCCCAAAACTGTTTTCCTCCTCTGGGCATCTGAATATAGAGTGGATTACCTGGGAATTGATTCTAACATTTGGTTGTATTGCAACACCGAGACAAGGTAGAGTTGGGGAAAAGATGGCGAAAGAACAAAGATGTATGGTAGCATTGTGTTGCAAATGTTGCACAAGTTTCTGCTTCATTACCCAGGTGAAGCAACAGTAACAAAGTGGGTTTGGTGCTATTATGACACCACAATCTCTTGTTTTGACTGATGTGTTTTTCTTATACCTGTAGGTGTGTGTAGCACTCGGGGCGGCTGAGCAAGTGCTTTGTAGACAGGCTTAGGCTCGCACCATTATGCGACCTGTTGCATGAAGGTGTGTTTATGTGTCCAAGTGAGTTTAGAGCAAGTGCCTTTTATCATTCATTAGGCCTCAGAGAAAGAAAATAAATTCTTTAGAAATGTTTGCTTCAACGGTTGGTGTACCGTTGAAGCAAAGTTCAGCTATTTCAAATCAGTTTTAGCCTCTCGGTATCAAAACACAACAACACAAGTACACTATTGCACATATGTGGGGTAGATTCTGTGCACACGTATATAGATTTAGCACAAACAGTAAGTTTATTTGTTTCTGGTTAATTCTTTCTTTCTTGTAAAGTTTCTCTTCAGTAATAAGCTTCATGGTGTGGAAAAGCATGTTTGGTTTTTTTCCTTAAACAGCTCCACATTTGCTTGAAAACTCATTTGTGGGTTGAGTAGCAGAGTTGAGTAATTGGGTCTTACCAATGAAGTACTTGGCAAATACTAATAAAAAAAGAAGGCTTGTCATCTTTTGATTTCTCCACAATTAGAAACTGAACTTGAGTGTACGGTTCATGTCAGAGTGATCAACACAACATGTGATAAATGTGGGTTGAAGAAGGCCATCCCACAGAAATACATGTTCAAGTTGTTGAGCAACAAAAAGGAGTTTCAAAGCTATTTTGGTTGTGTACATTTCTTTTGGGTACTATTGAGGCCTCTACTTGTTAAATGAAAAAGGTTCTGTAACAACCAACATTTCTTGTTTCTTTAAACTTCTATCGTATTCAATCCAAACACTGTTTGGTTCTTATCCCTTCTCATTGTCTGAGATCATCTGGTCAGAAATCAGTGCTGCAGACTAATTTTTAAGACAAATGAAGTAGACAGAAATTTCTGTCCTGATCTATTCTAAGTTGTGCAAAAATTTACCTTTTTCTTTGCATGACTGTGAATCAGTTAAATCTTTTAAGAAGCACCACGAACATTTCTTTCTTTGCCACCTTTTAGTTAGTTAAGGCGTAATCTTGTACCGTTTTCTAAAATATTTTCTTTTGACCTATATTTTTGTTTTTGATTGTTCCCATCCTCCATAGTGTTTGCCTTCTTCTGTTTTGCATGTTGTGACTTCTACATGGCAAACTGGTTTATAAATTAATTGCACTTACTTAGGCAAAAGGAGTCATTCAGAGTAAGCTCTTGGTAATGGGAGTGAGATTTTGTCAAAGTTTTTGTTGGCAAAACATACAAAATGATGCTGCTTAACCTACAAGTTTCATAAAATATGCTGACATTTCCTTACTTTTTGTACGACGTATATTTACCTTTGTGTTGCTGAGATTGCTGTAATTATTTCTTTATTTAGAATCACAGAATTTTCCTAAAGGAACTTTTTCTATCATATCTCATATATGTGGAAATTTTAGGAACCTAAGCACCTAAGCATCAGTTTATTTAGAGAAAATATTCATCATGTTCTAAATTATCTGTTGACATGCAAAACCCCTCATAGGTGAGTGTGCTGACAGACCAGGTGGAGGCTCAAGGGGTGAAGATCCATGATTTGGAAAGTTCTTTGGTGGAGCATCAACACAAACTCAACAGTACAGAAGAGATGCTACAGCAGGTAGTTGCCTCTACTAGACTTTGAACTATGCTGATTTGTTCAGACAATGTTAGCACAAAACAATTAATTTGTGTGAATCTGGACCAAAGTCTGGAAAGCCTCATAATGACTGCAAGAGTAATTCAATTAACTTGTTGTTCCCATAAAAATATACAGGATACTCAGACAGTCCATCTCCTTTAAAACGTGACATTTTCTGCACTTTCATGTGTTTTTCATAAACTGCACCCAGGAAGAACTTCCTCTTCAAAAGTTCATTACTTGGATTCTGGAGAAGGTAGCTTTGGATTACTTTGGCAACAAAAATATTTAGGACGCTCAAACGTTTTCCCAAACAGTTTCTCACTAAGGGTGCCTGTCTGGTTTATGCAAGGCCAAACTAGTCTGTCTGGGCAGGAGATTAACTGCACAGCAAGCCACTCCCCTAACTGGTAATAACCATGACTGCTCACATGCGGGTTTCTGGAGAGAAAGAGAGAGACAGGAAGGAAAAACAGAGGGAGGGAGAAGAGAACAAACAAGGAGGAGAGAAACAGCTGTAAAAAAGGTGGAGAGATGGGAGGGAAAAAGAGCGTAGTGGTGCTCCTGCAAGAGCTGGATGTGCTTTGCTGGCTCTCGGCTCTTTTACTTTAGATTTGAGACGGTTTGTTAGAGGCCACTGGATGAACTGGATATGTGAAACCTTGTCCAACGTGAACTCCGGCACATTGTTTGCATGAAGGAAATACTGACAGACACTGGATAAACCAGGTATTAACTTTCCTTCTTATGTAGCAACTCTTGCAAAATCTTCGTTGAAGCCTGGAGTGGGAAAAACAAAAAAAAACAAAAAAAAAAAAACTAAATAGGTCAAAAACTTATTTATAACCGTGTCTTTTTTTTTTCCTTGTAAGACTTATTTAGCAAGCTTGCACATTATGAAACGGGCAGCCAGTTTCTTAGAGATGTGGTCATTATGAGGCTTTGGACCTGAGCCCTAAATCTCTTCCTGGTGACAGAATTAAAATACTTTCCATCTGCTCTCTAGAAGAAGTTCAGGTCTTTAAAAAAAAGTCTGCACTTTAAATGTTTACATCTACTTTCACTGTTTTTTTTTTTTCTCTTTTCTGGATGTTCAGCACCTGCTTGACATGAGCCAAGTAAGAAATACATCTACCCTTATGTTCTGGTTTAACTGATGGCTAACAGCCTTTGAGGAAAGATATCACAGAGCTATTAAACTGTAATCTCCCTCAGCTTTAGGTTTGACAGGAGGTCATTTTTATACAGAGGACAGGGAAATGCACCTGTCAAAGTTATTTTGATATTCTGTCAATGAATGTTTTGCATGCTTTTTCTTGGTCTCTCCCCCTCCCTCCTCTCTGCTATGTACTTTGAGAGAGCTGCGAAATACACATTATAAATAGTGGTCATGGGTTGTGTATATTTAGCCACCCAAACAGCTTCAGAAACCAGTGTGGTTTGTGTGGAGGGACAGTCATTACAGAGCTGGTAACTTGCTGTGCCTCACACTTCATGTTGCCTTTGTGGAGCAAGCGCTGTATCTCGTTCAAAATTAGGGGTTTAATGTATAGGGTTGCGTCTGCCTGTGTTTTTCACACTCTTGCTGTGTGTCGTTGATGACAGGAACTCGTGCATAGGACGTCACTGGAGAAACAGAAGCTGAATCTTATGGGGGAGGTCTCTTATCTGAAACTGAAGCTGGCAGACATGGAGGGAACGCAGGTCGATGGGGCGGAGAGGCAGCACAAAGCTGAGGTGAGACTTCTTCACTGGGTCAGGAACGCCTCAGGTACATTACATAGATCATTTTGGGTTTGTTATATTGTCTCAAACTCAGTGTCTGTCAGTTAGAAAAACCGGTGTGCAGAGAACAATCACTTAATTCACAGTTGCTTTGTCATAGTTTCCAAAGTGAGCAAACCTGATTTTTAACACCATAAAAGTCTTGTTTCCAAATTACCTTTTATAGTTTGATTTACTGAAGATGACTATCTTTAATCACAGGAAATTTAAACATAACTCTGGCTGTAATGACAGGGGTAAATATAATAATCTGCTTTTTGAATGGAGGCCGTTGACTTTAAGGAAGCCCATAAATCCTTACAGGATCTGTGGAAACAAAACATTCACCCAAATACTGACTTCATTGTACCTGAGAAAAAAAATAGTGAATGGGATTTAAAAAAAAATTTTCTTAGTTTAACCAGATCATTTATTTGCTTAAGACTGGCGTGTTAGGTTTCCAGCAGACTTCCTGTGCATTTAGAGACCGTATGAATTATAGAAACGGAAATCAGAACTTTTACCAGATGGGATACTGTAAAGTATGTAATTACTGTCCAAACACTGCTCAAAGGATCTTTTTGTCCTCAGTTTAAAGGAGTTCAAACCCAAGGGAGCTGCCATGATGGCCCAAATATGTGAGCCCTTAGTTATTGAAAGAAATTCTCAGTTTAAATAAAAAAAAATTCATAACATTTTCTTGGAATCATCTGAATACAGTTAATATTTCTGGAGGTTTGCATTTGTAGGTCCACAATATCACACCTGCTTTGACTAAAGGAGGTCAAAGAAACTGCTTTTACCACTATAGTTGTCGCCCGCGTGCTGCCTTTGTTATCTAAACGTCATGTCCTCACATATGCATGTTTGCATGTACACACACACAGGGAACTTGGTCCTGGAGCCAACAAGCTTATGGTTAAAATTAGCCATGGAGGCCTTCCATATCATTTGTCATATCCGTTTTACTGAACCCCAAGTAAGACTTCCTCTGTCCACTGTCCAGGCATAGCATGTGGGCTGTTTACACACCGTCTGGGGGAACATGGGTAGAAATCACCTTGAAAATATATTGATGTCTGTTATGAAAAACATGGAACTCTTACGATCCATGTTTGTAAAAACTACATAAAATATATTTTGGACAAACCAGTGTTGGCTCAGTAAGAGTAACGGTACCAGTATGTGTCCCTTTAAATAGTCATTTCAAATGTAGCCATATGAAGACACATTCATTACCAGAAACCTGGGGATGGCTGTATGTTCATTAACTTTATAGATAATATAAAACAATGAAATGAAATTAAAAAAATACTTCACATAAAATGAAATAGACTTTTAGTAAGGTAGCCTTTGAGGTGTAAAACAAATTAACCAATAATTAAATTAAGAACTTGTCAACCTCTAATGTGACATATATCCTGTATTTTTGGTAAAGAACAATAAATGAAGACCACACCTCCTGTAAAACGCGGTTAGGTCATGGTGGTTCTTATCGCAAATAATGAATGATGGGAATACTTTTCTTCAAATGTAGTTTAACCTTTCTTAAAGTGGATGAGTTCTTAATACCAGTCAGTTTTAACCCAAAACATAGAGCATCAGCAGTTTTTTTTTTTTTCCTTTTTTTTCTTCTAAAATTGTTCAGGTTGAATGTGAGGTCAGAACTAAAATCTGCCAGAAAATGTTTGTGGATCACCTGATTGTCAAAATCAGTCTGACTTCTTACGGATTTTAGGAACTGTGAACAACCACAGTCTTATCTTATCCGCAGCCCCACAAATCTGTCAGAAGGCCTGAAAGATTTAGATGATTTTGGCAAGACAGAGTGGGCAAACAGTACCAAGTCATATGGGACATGGACAGACTCCAGCTAACAAAGACAGTCTACTGAAATTAAATTAAAGAGGTGGTTTAATAGAATGTTGTGTACACATATGCAAAAACAGGTTGATGCACCCCTTTTTCTCAGAGTTTTTTATACCAACAGATTTATTTATTTTTTCAGTTGGCTTGCACAGCTGGAAAAGTTTCAAAATTATTTATTTTGTTTCTGTTTTTTTTTTTTTGTCTTATCACAAATATCTGGCATTTAGGTGTAGACTTTTTAAATCCACAATATGCACAAATCCTGCACATAGTTTCTTTCTCTCTCTCTAAACATGTTCTTCTCAATGTTTTTCTTCCCCACTCTATCTGTCAGACTGTAGTGAATTTCATTAGTGAACTGCAGGAGCAGATGTGTCAATTTCAGAAGGAGATCAATAGCAAGATCCAGGAGAAAAAGGCCTTGGAGATCTCGACTGACAGCAGGTTTCCAGTGGTGGGCCCCACTGAGTCCCCTGAGGGCCGAGGCAAAAACTTCACGGTGTCCTGTGATGGACCCTCGGGGTGTATGCAGAAGCTAGAGGAGACTCCAGACAGACCTTTGGGGAACCTGGGAGAGGGTAGCTCAGATGCAGAGCAGCTGTGCCACTGCGGAGGAGAAAGAGTAGGCATAGTTCACCTGCATGGCTTCCAATGTTGTGCACAGCATGGGTTGTCTTACTTTATTGTGTTGAGCATCAGATGGAATTGAAACATTCACCTACTACATTAAGCAGTGCTAAATATAGCTGAACAAACACAACAAATACATTTTGGATTATAGAATAACGTGACATATTAAGAATTGTCAGTTATTAAAGATTGTGTGCTGTGTGAAATTATTAGAGGAAGCGTCTTTGTGAAAGCAACTGGATTGTAAGCCTGCTAAGTTTTCCAAATGTTCCTGTTTAGGTTTTGTTAAAGGAGCTCAGGATTCTCAAGGACAAAGTACAGTATCTGGAGGACCAGAAGTTACAATACGAAAAGAAACTCAAGGCAACCAAGGTAAAATATCTCTGTGTTGACATCGTGATACATCATAAGTGACCAAATTCCACTGTTAATTGTCCGCTCAGCTTTCCTGAATGCAGTCCAGTCTGATGTTTCAGCCAGCTAAGTGAGTCATTCTCTTGCGCACGTGTTCGCTCTCTTTTTAGGCGCGTATGGGCATGGCATATTTTTTGTTCAATAGAAATAGAATTAATAATAGCTTAGTCTATTTAATTGCTGACTTTATGTTTTCTTATATGGCTTTATTATAGACTTTCCTCTGTATTGTTTTTTATCTTCAGTTAGAAAAACAAGTGCACAGCTTTTAAAAATACAGTACATAATGAAAAATACAAAGGAAACAGACATCTGTAGAGATAAGAACCTGTACAGTTCAGAAACCACTTTTTGTAAGTTAACATCCACTGTGACAGCGGTCTAGATGTGTCATTTTTATACATTTTGCTACATTCTGTCTGGGTTTTTGGGAACTGGGGACCGCATTTGTTGTCGCTTTGATATCATCAGACAGACTGGCCACAAGAATTTTGTTAAAGAGCAGTACGCCAAGATTACTATGCTGTTGAGAAGTAAATAGAGCACAGGATTTGGAACTATGTGAAAGATTTAAAAAAAAAACTGACTGAAGCTAGAGTTTACTTTGCATAAACAGCTGAAAGGAAGTTCAGTCAATCTTACAGAAATTGTTTCCTTAGATTTAGGTTGTATGAATTCCAGTAGACTTTTTGTGTTAAAACGTAACTTTTAATTATCCATCTGCATTACAGAACTGATTACTGTATAATAGCCATACCTCGTGACTTAAATTATCATACTTGTCACATTTAACTTTATTTCCAAAGATGGTGACACAGTTCAATCTGAACAAATCTGAACAAACATCTGTGTCCTCCTTATGCAACTTCCTTTAAAACAAACTAAACTGTGGGGAGTTGTGGTTCAACATTTGGTGCTTTAGAACTCGGAGAAAATAACTTCTCCCTTCTTTGTTTGGGGTGTTTTCATACATAGCAACTTTTGAGGAGATTTGAAATGGATGCATCTGTCTAGCCTTTATTGAGTGTAAAGTTCTTGGATGTGAACCTTTTGTAAACAGTGAATAGACCTATGTTTTCTTTCTGCTAAAATTCCTCCTTGTGTGTCACCCTCAGGCAGAGATCGGCAGCCTTCAGCAACTTCTCCTCACAAAGAATGCAGAAATTGAGAGCTTGCACACTCAGTTGCTGGCCAGACCTCCTCTGACGACAGAGATCTCAGAGAGAGGTAAGCAAACAATTTGTGCGACTTCAAAGCTTCAACAACCTGCCAGTGAAATGCTGCAAATACATACGCATAATTAGATGAAGACAATTATCGACTGTCCTTTTGCATTCAGTAACAGCTGTGGAAATATTTCGGCTTGATCCTATATAAATTGTGTATTTTGGGGGCGGGGGTTGTGTCTCTGTCTCTCAGAGGAGATGTACAGGAAAAGACTAAGCACCAAATGTAAGCCTATTGAGCACTCAATAAAATATCTTGGGCCTTGTCTACTACTAACTGTAGATTCACTGCTTTTTCTCTCGGGTGTTTTTTCTTAATTATCTTTTTTATTTCCTTCTGCTTTAAAAGACTGCTTTGAAAATTATTAAAAGTTTTCTTAAATTACTACTTCAGTCTTTATTCTCTTTATGTGTTTCTAAAGAAACAACATCCTTTTTGTCAAAAATTGTCTGCTTCTGAGATCTTGGCTCGTAGTTATTATCGTTTACTAGAAATGCTGATGTATTCTTGAATAAACAGATTATTAAACTGTGTAACTTTTTTGTGACTTAGATCAAGAACTCCAAAGGCTTCGCAGTGGAATGAAATCACTGGTTGCTACCAATGATGAAAAGGTAAGCTGCAAAAAAAAATTTCAATCAACTTTTTAAAATTATTTCATTGTGGAAAAACATTTCATTACACCATAACTTATCCAGCTGCTCTGTATGTGGGAACACAGTCAATTTTTAGGAACGTACCAGCTATTAGATCCTGTTATTTATTCGAGGTGCCGCCCTCTGACCATTTACGTTTAGCACAGAGGATCTTTTGTTTTCTTTCGCCCAGAGTATCTTGCACTTTAAGCACTTGCAGACAGACTTGCGTGTAGCACACTA
>NW_006799972.1:2027230-2050912 GCF_000485575.1 Poecilia formosa
ACACACACACACACACACACACATGCTGAAACGAGCCTTTTCAGACTAGCCACAATTAAGCAGGCTTTGCTCTGCCAAGTTTAATTTTGGAGTGAGCTGCATTAAGATAACTATGGCAAAACCAGGCATGGGCACCACTTCAAAACAAACACACTCCTTGCAGCTGTTTGCTGCAAAATACAGTTTCCAGTGAGGTCTAGGTCTGTTCCCTCCCTGTCCGTTACTTTGATGTAAAGGCCATATGGTGGAAGGGTAATGTCTGTGGGCGTATCAGTCACCAGCCGAGTAAAACCAGCAGCGGGTGGTCATGCTTCTTAACTTTTAATGAATACCCTAATAGGGTTATGTTGACTTTAAAGCTCCACTGCTGTGTTTTCTGCAGGACCGACAGATTGAAGAGCTCACTCTGCTCCTGAATCAGTGCAGACAGTTCAGAGATGTTACTCACATCTCAAGACAAGGTATTGGGATTATTTACCCTTCTGTAAGAGTGACTGAATTTCTACCCTTGTGATGTATAGTGTATAATCCTTCCATGACTTGTCGCAGCTCCATCTGCTGTCAGTTCATTGTCAAATGGTCGGACTGCTTCAAGTAGCAGTGAGGAAGGAGACCAGAACCTGACCAAGACTGTTGACTCTGCCAGTACAAAATCCGACGATGTGAAGTCTGAGGTGGGTTTAAATAAACCTACCAGGTTTTAAAGTTAGTGTGAAAAATACAAATCTAAACAGTCCATGCGAATTCTGTGTATTGTAACTTTTTGACCCATGACAGGTTTCAACAAATAGTTTGTGTTCCCAGCAAGCATCAATCCAGACAGATTGCGATTCCAGGTAGTAAAATACTTTTTCATCATAATGAATTTTGCATCTCTTATTGGAATCTTTCTGAGGGTGTTTTGCCTTTTTTTTTTGTTTGTTTTTTTTACAGAACGGAGCTACAGATTTTATCAAGTAGCTTGAATGACATAAACGGACATTCACCCAAGGTATTTGTAGTATTAGTGAGGTATTTACCTTCCCTTATTTTAATCAACAGAAATGCGCATTTGATTCAAAATTAGCAAGTTGGTCTCATTATGAATATTTAGGGTTTTTGAATATTTATTTTGTTGCATGCTCACGGTTGAAAACTACTAAGTTACTGGCCCAAACTTGGAGATATAGCAGTTATGTTTAGTGTCCTCTACTTGACTGTGTCCTGTCCAGTGTCATCACTGATTTCAAATTCTTTAGAAGCGTCTTTAAATCGATTACCAGACTTATGAGTTGTTATAGTGAAAGCCTCAGACAGAGGCTTTTGTCTTACCATGCTGTTCATTCTCACTTTAAAAGTCAGGAACACACCAAACTAAATGTCTGAGATTTAAACAATCAATTGCTTTCAAAATTCTGATTAATCCTGATGTCGCGGCCTTCTCGTTTCCAAAAAACAATATTCCAACAAAGGCCGTGGGTGTTAACAGGTGGTTTTTGATTTGAACGCACTTCCGATTTAATTTGTTTGAAAAAATATATTCTTTATTTCTTGTAAAAATAGCGACAAAATAATTACCAAAAATGTCCTACAACTTAGTCAAAAATGAAAGTAAACTTAATATGACGTTTCAAGTACAAAAAGTGAAAAGTGAAAATGAAAGTGGTCAAAAAAATCATTTACAAAACCTCCCATCCACACACCAAACATTTGCCAAACAATCGCTCCACTCAGCACCCGGTGTGTTTTAATTACTTAAATTAATGGGAGGGTCTAACCAATTACCAACATAATCAATTCAAATATACAAATTAACTACAGATTGTGGATCTAAACTTAACTTAAATAAATTCTAAACTCCCCAAAATAGAAAACTAAATTAGTAGAAATTACAAGTTGCAAACATTACATAAATGGCCACCACACCTGATGTTATATTTATGAGTTGATGGTGATAAATGTGTGAGTGTGTTACTCCTGAGACATTTTACAAAAAAAATAAAAAATAAAAAATAGCCTCATCTCCAAATGTTAGAAAAATACACTTTTTTCCACACGGCTGTAAATGCATTAAATGATCTGAGCTCGTTGAATTGCATAAGAATTTTTAAGAACTTTCTCCCTTCTTATGTGTTTATCTTTTAAATTTGTAAACAGTTTCTCCGTGGTGGTCTGGGTGACGGTAGAAGTCAGACTTTGCCCTTGAATTCTACTCTCCTGGAACAAAATGAGACAGATGATGCAGACATTCAGAGACAAAAAAATCCAGTCGAAGATGGAGACTCGTGTCAAAGTAAGCTAACACAATAAGTTTCATACTGTTGTTCGTGGTATTGTAGGCTGAGAAGTAAAATGCTTTGGCATAATGTATTTCTGAGGCCTAGAGATTCCCATGAGAGCAGACAGGACTCAAATTTGGAGCTGTAACCACTCTCTTCTGACCAGAAGACCACTGCACTCTTGATCACAGCTAATTGCAGAGGCTCCCGTCAGAGCAGATGGATCGTGGGATAGGGTTACTTACCCAGCCCAACCTCTCCGTTTCTTGAACCAACCACATTCAGCCCAGCTCCACCCTTCTTTGATGTGACTGACCAGTTTAAAATCCAGGCACACCCTGTTATCTCTTTGAACCTTTGGCACAGACAACAAACTTTATCATAAAGATATCACCATGTAAATTATCCTAAAACTTTTGTTTACGTTAATACATGATGATGAACCCGGTGATCTGTAACCAGTGTTTATCAACTCAACAAAGCATTGTGAACAGTCAGGGTACCTCACATTTTTCACATGAATTAAACATGTTATAAAAAAAAAAAAAAAATCTGGCTCCATACTCACTTATCATTATCAAGATAGTTTCTGTCGCATTAACTACAGGGAAACAGATATGATCTTTATTCAGATGTCATTAGTCAAGAGCATGTTTTTGGCAGGAAGTTATTGAAGCTTAGTCTGCCCCCTGACGCTATTCTGAGTAAAGCACTTTTTCAACAACACAAACATGTCTCTGTAAAAGCAAAAAATAAAAAAATCCTTAAAAATGACCGGCGCTTTTTGGTCTCAAGTCTGCATATTATTTGTTCTCAGCCACTGACTGTTGTTTTTATGACCCCCTTAAGGAAAGCTGGAGAGAGCACATGACGGCACACCCAGTGAGAATTCCCCTGCTCATTGTGAGGCACAGCCTGGCCAGCGAGCTGTGGGATCTCCTGAATACATGAAGAACAACAGGAGCTTCAAGAGATTCTGGGGAAAGTAAGTGCAGAGACACAGAAACAAGTAAGCTATGTCCAAGCAATTAGAAAGAGGTGACATTTATTATTTTATTTTTTATTGCAGTTGCAGTTTTAAATCTAATGTTATATGATTAACTGACCACTTGAGGATATCATGGGCATTAATATTTCTTTGTTAGATTATCTGCTGATTTAACTATGAGCAAAACAAAAAACTGAATGTTGTACCCTGCCCTGGTAAAGCAGTACACTGAATTACATTTGGTTGATCCCAATACACCGACATGCAAAGTGTCTGCCAGTATTTAGTTTGAGCGTCAAAACTGCAGACATTTTAATCTGCCAGCTTGCACTTTTGTTCATACAGGCTTCGAAGAACCCAGTCTGGCGGCTTCCAGCCTGCAGATCCAGACGCGGGTCAGTTCAGAAGAGGAGGCTTACGTGCAACAGCGGGGCCCAGACTTACCCGAACTCCTGAATCCAACCCCACACGGTAAAACACTTTTGTGTTTCAAGATTTTCCTGCTGTACTTTCAATACCTTAATAAATTGTACATTTTGTCTCATTATTAATTTTGTCGTTGTCAGCGACCTGAATATTCCATTCAGTCAGTGGACCAAGGAGCAGGTGTGTGGCTGGCTTGAAGACTACGGGCTAGGCCAGTACATCAATCTGACCAGACAGTGGGTTGAAAATGGGCAGACGCTTTTGGCAGCCACACCTCAAGACTTTGAGAAGGTTTGAGAACCGCATGCCAAGTGGAACACTTGTACAAAAATAGATTTTTACATATCTTTACACTTGTATATTGAGTCATACTAATATTGTAAAACTTGTTCAAACTATTGTTTCTGTTCCCACTTTGACTTTTCTTTCTGATTTCAGGAGATGGGCATGAAACATCCCCTTCACAGGAAAAAGCTGCAACTTGCTTTGAGGGCCTTTACTTCAAAGGTTGCAGATAAATCGTCAGAGCTGGATCACATCTGGGTCACCCGTAAGCGTTAATCTGCAGGAAATATGTCTCAAACTGGTCTAATTTTAGTTAAATCCACAATGATAAAGCGGGGTTCCTTCTGCCATAAACCAAACAGTCGTACACAGTGTAATGCATCATAACAAAATGTAAATATTGTCATTTGCCAAAACATGAAAATTCAACTTTTTTGCATGAAGCATGTTTTTAATGTTGTATCTTAGTGAGCATATCTATGCGGTATTTTCTGTTTCTCTGTAGGCTGGCTGGATGATATTGGTTTGCCTCAGTATAAAGACCAATTCCATGAGGCTCGAGTAGATGGCCGAATGATCCAGTATCTCACAGTGGTAAGGCTTAATCACATTAACATACAATTTTCTAATACACTTAAAGTAATAAAGTTGTTTTGGTTGCCATAAACTTTTCATCAAATTCAATGTTCTATTTTTATTTTATTTTTTTTGTAATTCCAGAATGACCTCTTGACTTTAAAGGTCACCAGCCAGCTTCACCATCTCAGCATTAAATGTGCCATTCATGTTCTTCATGCCAATAAGTTCAACCCAAACTGTCTTCGACGCAGGCCAGGCGAAGAGGTGGATAAACACAAAAAGAACTAAGTTGAAACTAAAAATATACTTGCGGTAGTATTACGATGACAAATATGGCCATGCCTCACCGTTATTTAAAGGCATGGATGTTCTTACTAGGGAGGCGTTTACTGAAAATGTAATCTCATAATCTTCCACTGGATGGCAGCAGAGATTAAACGTCCTTAATCTCGGGCACTATGTTTGTTTTTAAACAATTGATTTTTCTGTCCATCAACAGTGATTAAATATTTCTTATACAGTAAGATTCTAGTAGGTATTTTTTTTTATTTTTTATTTCAATGGAATATTATTTCAAAGACATTTTGCTTTTATTCCCAGAAACATCCCTCTCCTTCAGAGGTAGTGCAGTGGTCAAACCACTGTGTAATGGAGTGGCTTAGAGCAGTTGATCTTGCTGAGTATGCTCCTAATCTACGGGGGAGTGGCGTTCATGGTGGCCTGATTGTAAGTAGTGCTAAAAAATACAAAACAAAAAAAGCTGTTTTGTGTTATTTTTTGTGGTTTTACATTAAATAAAAATACTTTCATTTCTATCTTGCATATCTAATAACAGCAAAAAGACTACACTTGGTTTCAGAATGAAACACAATACAAGGTTAAGAGAGGGTTTAAAGAAAGAAAAGATCAAGCAGAAAACCACCCAAAGGCCTTTCCTTTTTTTTTATTTCTCTAAAAATGTTTTTAAAATAAGTTTAAAATTGTACATTAACCCTTTCATGGATGAATTATGATCCTTTATGTCAGGATTTTTTTCCTTTTTGTTGATTTTCTTAAGGCATAAAAAAGGTAGGAAAAAAAATTTAGTAAAAAAAAATATATATATTTTGTTTTTTTTAGGTAATCAATCGTAATTTTCTCCAAATACAAAGTTCTTATTTGAAAAATAGATCAGTAGTATTGATCTTTATGGGTTATCTGATGTCACAATATTTTGTTTACCTGCAAGAGTCATCTACTGTAGAAGGAGGAACCGGGTCGGTCAGCATGCTTTTTTGCCTGTTGGCCATATTGGATTTCACAAAAATAATTTATTGCATTTGCAGCTGATGGCCAGTTGTTGATAGTGTATTTTATGATGCATTAGTGTCCACTTCAGTGGTCTGTGTGCATTTATGACATAAAAATCCACAAGAAGCACAAGAAAATGGCTTTCAGATAGCTGTCCACTGTAGTGACCGCTGTGCATGAAAGTGTTAAGGTTCCTTTAGACAAATTAAATACTATGGGTAACAAATCAAAGACTATAAAACATATAGCTACTCAGTGTTAGTGCTACAGCATCTGATATGCATAAATCTGATTATTTGTCCAGCAAATTAAACCACTTCTTCAGTTCAGGTCACAAGTGATTGTTCATCAAATCAATCAAATATGATATTACACTTGCCAAAAGTATTGAGTCACCCATCCACATCGTTGGATTCAATTGTTTCAATCACTTCCATGGAAACAAGTGTAATATTGCAGAGTGGAACTGATTGGGAATGACAGCAACTAAGGCAAAATATTATAGGTTACATAAAGTCACGGAGAAGAGGTTGCCAACTTTTTGCAGTGTCACTTGCCACAGACCTACAAGCTTCATTTAGCCTTTAAACTAGTTCAAGAACAGTGTATAGGCACTTTTCATGAAATGAACTTGTTTTTGCAGCTGGATCTGAGCTTTATAACTTCCAACTAAATGCTTGGCGTCAGTTGTAGTGGTGTAAAGCACACTGCCACAAGACTGTCGAGGGGTGGATACTGTACCTGCCTTCTGGAGTTACAAATTACATTTTTTTTGGCAATCTAATCAACAACTGCGGATGTCATAGTAGCCAGAAAATCTGCACCTGCCTGACTGGAACGTGTAATGTTTTCTACAGATGGGATTGTGGTGTGGGGTATGTGTGTGGATTATGGTTAGTTGGACTCTACCCATTAGCTCCAGTAAAAGGGGGGCTGGTTGTTTGGTGCAGCCCATTGGTTCCAGTGAAAAGATGCTTTTGAATAATCTTGTGTTACCAACTTTGTGCTGGAATTTTGGAGCTTATTCAGTTCCACCATCTAGTTGTGCCAATGCACAAAGCAAGGTCCTTAGGAACATCAGGTAGGAGTTCATCCTGCAATCGGTGGGTCACTGGTTTGACTCTGTCTGCCTCTGTCATTGGACAAAACACTTCACCCACCATACTTGCAGGTGTTGATAAGAAGGGCCAATGGCTGGAAAAGGCAGCCTCGTTTCTGGCACACTTGCAGATGTGGCTACAATCCTGTAGCTTGCCATCAGCTGTGTGTGAATGTGTGAGAGGGAAAGACTCATTTCATCGTAAAGTGTCTCAAAGAACCCTCTGAGTGTTGAAAAGCGCTATGTAAGTCTGATGTCATTTCATTTAGTGTGGAGGACTTCAGACCACAACACGATAGGATAGAGACTGCGAGCCAGGCGTCCTCGTCCTACATCAGTGCCTCACCTCACAATTGCTCTACTGAAAGAATGATTGGATATTTCCACAGCCACATTTCTAAATATTTTAAACAATTTTCCCAGAAGACTTAAAGTTATTGAAGCTTTAAAGGGCGTGTGGCCAAACTAACTGAAGCCTTTGTATTAAAATATAAGATGCACTTAAGGTTCATATGTGTGTGAAGAAAAGTGGCCCTTTGAGAAATATATGGTACATTATACAATATATTATATATTGTATATCTGTGTAAAACTGGAAGGTGCTCTATAACCTTTTAATGTTGACAATCCAACACATTGAGCTGACATGCTTAGGAACACCAAACAAGCAAAATACCTCTGGCTTTGAAGTGAAACTTTCAACTAATTGCTGTAGAAAACCACAAGACAAGTCAGTAGGTTATATACCAGGATCTTTAGGAACTCCTAAGTGACTTTAGTTATTCATTTCATATTAGGTCTCCCACCTTCTCATCCTAACAGTAGCCTAAAAGGGGGAAAAATGGCTTCAGAGGACACATTTTGCTGTTCAAAGCCGTTTTTAGTAGTTTGTGGCTTGAGACGGTTTCATAACAAACTACACTAAATATTTTATTATCATTCTTAGGATAAAATGTATTCTTTTGTTTTGTGTTCTTTTATAGATCTTGGAGCCTCGCTTCAGTTCTGAGACTTTGGCGCTGCTTTTAAATATTCCTCCACAGAAGACTTTGCTCCGACGTCATCTTGCTACTGCTTTTGCTGCCCTGGTTGGGCCTCAAGCCATGCAGGAGAAACGAGAGTATGGCAATGCCACAGGCCATGTCCCACTTACTACCACTGCTAAAGTCAAAGTAAGAGGGCCGTTTGAGCAGATCCATAGTTATTACAGAAAAATAACAGACGTAAAAGTGGATTAATATCATATTGTACCTTTTGTGTTTTTTTCAGCCAAAGAAGCTGGGCTTCACCCAATTCAGTCATCTCAGAAAGAGGAAACCCGATGAATCTGCAGACTACATTTGCCCAATTGACAGCGAGGCGCTAACAGTGAACGGAGTTTCCCGGGTGCTCACTCCAGCACACAGAGGCTTCAGCTCAACTTTGGACAGACAAGCTGAAAAGTGGCAACCAGCAGCTATAAAAGCTCACAGTAATGTTCCAGATAAAAACTGAATAAACAAGAAACTCAGTTTTATCTTCCACTTATTGACTTAAAATTTGCTGAAAGATTATTATGGCTTTTCACCAGGATGTATTTCTGTTGGGATTTGCTGGATGGGTTTGGAGGACTCTATGAATATATACAAGTGTTTTATTTATCATTGTCTTTTTTGATCAGATGTAAGATTGAAAATCTCAGTATTTAAGAGTTTAACGTATCTAATACGATGTGAATGGTATTACAAAGCCTGCTCCCGGCATTCCTTATGAAGATTGATTCCAAAGCTTACCCCACTGCTTTAAAACTGTTTTATTGACCATTTTGTATCTAAATATTTCTGTATTTTTTAAAATGTAAATTAGGATTGTATGTACAGCTTAATTATTGACATGAGGTACTTCAAGGTTGTGTCTTTTTATTTTTTGGAATTGTTATTTTTGGCATTTCATTTAGTATATTAGATCTGAAAATTGTGTAAATTGTTTTCTGCTAATTAAACAGTTAACCTAATTGGAACATAACATTTTCATTCATTAATATGCCTTAATAAATTGTAGGTTTCCAATATTTCTGAAGCGTGATATTTATTTCTGTTTCAAAATTAGATATAGATAAATAGACGGACCGTAGTGCATAAGTAAGCTGTGTAAATACTTCCACCTGGAATACAAGAGGGTAAACTGCAAGAACTGCAGAATTTTTAATTTTATTTCTTTTCCAATTTTTATTCTTATGATACACCAAAATATTTGCACAGTCTGTTGTCAGTTTAAGTTATAAAACTGACAACAGACTATTTCATACACATTAAAACATAAAAAAAATGTTTTAATGTGTATGACAAATGTAACCAGGTTTCATTTAATGCCTGAACAAGCCAGATATAATCAGATATAATTGTTAAAAAAAAAGTACATACTGGCAAGTAATCAGTAGCCATATGTGTCGGTTTTATTAACCCATTAGAAACTGCAGTGCATATTAAAGCTGCATCTGGAAGCAAATGATCGCCGGGATGGAAAATGTAGATCTGCTCAGACCAGACTTCAGACTGTTGCTTTACTTTTTTTTTTTTTTTTGTTTATATGTATTTTCACATCTGTTTTATGGTGCTGTTTATCAAATGTTGGTCTCACTTTTGGACATGTTGCTGCTGATTGGGACAGCCTAAAAGAAATACTAATAAAATTGTATCTAGTTTTATGTTAGTGTAGCTTTACTCTGCATTTCAAAGATCAAAATGATAGACAAAATTCTGCTTTGTGAAGAGAAACATGAGCTGAAGGCTTATAGTAGTAGTAGGCTTAGTTTTTTTCTTTATTTTTCAGACATTTTAATTGAGCACTTTACCTGTTTGATGTATTTAAATAAACAGCAAACTTGTTTGTCTTAGATTTGTTTAATCCTATTTGTGTTGGTGTTTGCTGGTCTCAGCCTGTTCTACCGTTTTACCTGCAGTATTTGATCAACATGTGGGCACATCTCTGTTGTTTTTTTTTTAAATAATTGCACTGTGAACTGTAGTTGACAAATAGCTTAGACATTATTTTAGATAAAAAAAATAAATAAAAAAAAACTTTCAATTTATACAAGACCATAAGACTATTTAATATTACATTTCGTCAGATGTGTCAGAGCTCATATTAAAATTTTGGTTGTCATTGGGTTACACCAACAAAAAAATGTTCACCTACTACAAAAAACTACAAAAAATGATGCAAAATATGTACATCTCATATCATATCTTAATGCAGTGAAAACGTTAGGTGTGTGAAATTATGGAACCCTGCTCCGTGAAAAAAAGCTTAATCAAATCAGGGCCGTGTCCGTGAATCTAAAAAATTGCAGTAATTGGTATTGTAGCATTTTGGATATCTATTTAAAATTTTTTGAAACACACATGCACAGAAAAATACAAGTAATATATTAGCTCTTCATTTCATTAGTTTGATAAGAAAGAATATTCTGATGATTAAGTGCAAATGACAGTGTTATAAGTCATTATTTTTATTCAACTCAACATAAAAGAAATTCAAGAGATGTAAGTGTAGAGGTTGGCATTACAGAAGGTGAACACCTTAAAAACGCATGAAGTAATTGTAACACAAGGTTTAATAAAGCTGGTGATTATAAGACAAGAGGTTACATGAATTGAATGTTAAGCGCAACATAAATCCTTTTAAACCAGCAGGTGTCAGTGTTGCCTATGCAGTCTGACAGAAAACCGCCAGTTGTGAACTTTTACACTTGGTTTCAGCTCTTTGTCACTTATCATCGAATAACATTTATTTATTTTTGGGACAATCATTTAATCATCCATTTTGTTCCTTATTCTTGAAAAACAAATGAATACAGTCTTTAATGTGGAAGGTGTTAGAGTTTAATAATCTTCTGTTGTCGTTTCGCTCTAATTATAAAGTATGCAAGACTTTTCACATTAAAGAAAAACAAACAAACAAAAAAAAAACAGATTAGATCTAAAATCATGTCAAATGTATCCACATTTTATTCAGTTTTGCTCTGCTTTCCTAGTTTTTTTTGTTTTGTTTTGTTTTTTTTGTGCATGTCTATGTGGAGAAAAGATGCTTTGTTTATAACAGTGCATCTTAGGCTAATTTCAGTAATGTGATCCAGCCTGCACCCGCTGACAGTTTAATAGCTATTATTTGTGTCACCCTCTCTCATAATGCCTCTGCTGTAAATTGCTACCTGCAGGCAAGGAGGTCTTGACTGACATATTACCTTGCAATATGGTATCTATTGTTTTAATTAAGTGTAAGTGTTTGTGACATTCATTGGTTTCCAAGTTACTTTTTAATAGCACATCAAAAAAAGAAGAAAGTGAAATTAAATTATTACGGTTTACATTACATAAATATTTTTGCAAACTCTTTGCTAATGACTACACATTATTCTACCACTGTGACTGTCAGTCTATTTAAATGCATCACAAATAAAAACGATGGATAGGTGATGCAACATAAACCCTCTATTTGGCAGCATCTGCTTCCAGTTTTTCTTTTTTTATCCACATATACGCTTTATTATTATTCTTTTGTCATTTTTTTATTCACTGCAACAAAAACTAGTTTAGGCTTTTTTTTTTATTTATTTTTTTAGCTCTATTTAGCGCTTTTTAGTTCCTCCCCGTTTCTGCCTGATCCATTTACTCTTTTAGATGCCCTAAGTGAGACATAATCATGTTTTCATCTGATGTCACTGGCCATTCCTGTCAGTAATGTACCACCAGCTTGCCAGTTGGGGAAACATATTTGATGTTAGGGAGGTGCATGTGTTGCATACTCTCCATCCAGCCACTGAAGTCGTATCTGTCTCCGGCACACCAGTTTGTTCTGACAGGCCTGCCACAATGATGACTGCATCACCCAGATGCGGCAGAGTGGCTTCCGAGCCAACGCTGACATGCCGTCTAAAGGAGCAGTCAGCCGTCTACACGAGTCTCTTTCTGCCCCATCAAACCTCGGAGCCCATCTCATCCCAAAGAATGAGGCTGCATCGCCGTGGTTTGTTGTTTCGTTTTGCTCTCTGCGATGAGTCCATCAAATGTGACAGACTTATCCGACTTGGATCCGTCTTAAAATCTCTAACGATAAGTTTGTGTCTTTAAGTCTTTGAGTTATCTTAAAGACATTCTGAATTTGCTGCGTACATGTAACGACTGTTGGTTTTAAACGTGCACGACAATGAAAAATTAAAAAACAATCAGCATCTGTGCAGCATGATTGCATAACATTATCACAAATACAAAAGTGCTCACAGAGATTATTTCAGCAGTCAAAAATCCCCCCCCCTAATCAGCAGCTCCCTCTTCAGATTCAAGTTGGTATCAGACTGGATTGCTTGGAGACATGAGTATTAGTTCCAGTCAGACATGTTTGCAAAATGAAAAGAGTATTTTAAAGCTAAATCTGCCCGGGACATGGATATGTCAGAACTTGCTTTGGCGTCAAGCCAGTTCCTGCTGCTGCTAGTTTGAGGGAGCGGAGTGGGGAAGGAAGCTTGGAGACTGCAGCTGTGAGAAGGAGCTGCTTGGAAGGCGGTGCTTGGTTCCACCAAACGTTTTGCAAATCAGAATAATTGCCAAGGAATATTTAACAATTTCTCAAGCACACATGAAAAAAAAATTAAAGCAATCCACATGTGAGTGACATTTTAAGATGACATAGAGCGAAAACAAAGTCAATTTTACAAAATACACCCCCTTTAAAAGACATTTTATTTTCAAGCATTGAAATAAACGTGTGCAAGTGTTGCTCCACACAGGTGTGCTTACTTCTGATGAAAAATCTTTAAATGTCTCTACAATTGAAGATAATAATATTGCATTCCTTTAAATAATTTACTGGTTACGTTGGCTTTATTTGAAGTAAGTAACACTAGGGGAGACGTGGTTTCTGAAACCAGAAACCACTCAGAACAGAGCCTTGTACAAAGAAGTTAACACATATACACTGTCAGACCGTAAAATCACACCATCACAATTAAAAAAACAAAAAAAGAAAGTAAGAAAAGATATGTTACCCACTTTTAAATCGGAGTTAATCTGCTCTGAATGGCCGGTTTGACAACCAGAACTATCATAAAAGTGCTGAAAGTCAAAAGAGTTCCCATGTCAGAAGAATGGACGCTGTTTCTGCACCTCTGGCCGTCATCATGGGTGATCAAGACTGACGCACATCACCAAAGGCTTTCATGTCTGATGAGAACACCTGTCTGACTTGCAGGATGAAACTGGGCTGAGGCTTGCCAATGCAATTAACATTTCATATGTGCTGTGCTGTCTCAGACAACAGTTCTGTGGTGCACTAAAAGAGAGAAGACAGAGCAAGAACAAAACTGTAGCAAATTCTATATACGGTATGATGCTGTAAACCGTTTGCTTTAGTTATTATTATTAATATTTTAATCTTTGCCATTTCTTAGATCTAATTCCTAATCTATAATGAGCTGAA
This sequence comes from Poecilia formosa, assembly GCF_000485575.1. Lineage (NCBI taxonomy): Eukaryota > Metazoa > Chordata > Actinopteri > Cyprinodontiformes > Poeciliidae > Poecilia > Poecilia formosa. Next base: position 2,040,612 of record NW_006799972.1, read on the forward strand.
AAAAGTATATTCCCCTTGTGAATTTCTTTCTTTTTCTTTGTTGAAATTAAATGTTCTGGGTAGTTTAATATCAAACATAAATAACACCAGTATCTACCAAAATCAGTCTCAACATCTATTTATTAATTATCCCCAAACCAACCAACAAAAGAGTAATGGGAGAAAAAAAAAAGATTCTAAAAGGGCCTAGTCAAAGTTCAGACTTCATTTTGACTGAGATCATATGACAAAACCTTAAACTAGTAATTTATTCTTGAGCAACCTGAATTAAAGTAATACTGCAAGAAAGAATAAGTCAAAAATCCCTCCATGTGATAGAAATGGAGAATGTTTGACATCAGTTGTTGCTGTTCGGTGTAGAACAACCGGACATCAGGTTCAGTGGCAATTGCTTTTTTCACATTGAGCCATGCGTGTTTGAATAGCTTTTATCATGTAACAGATGAAATTACAATTTGAAAATTGCATTTTTCAATTACTGAAATTATCTTTCAATGATCCCAATATTTGTCTCATCTGAAACATTTAGGTGGGACTCAAAAAAAGCAAAAACAAAAGAGAAAAACAGAAATGACATACACTTTTTCCTCTATGCTGCAAAATCACTTTGAACAAACAGAACGATTAAAAGCTGGGGTCAAAGAGACTTATTACATATTGGATTTGTATTAATTTTGTTTGGCGGATATGAGACACAAGGAAAGTCAATCACGAGACGTTGATGCTGACCGTCTGTAAGGAGAAAACAGAAGGATTTCCACTGAGTTGAGGAACAAAACAGCCATTCAAACTTTTCTTCCAAAATTTATAATTCAGAGTACTCATAAATAGCTATTACAGTTACTATTTTGACAAATTGAAAAATGCTATTTTACTGTGTAAGCTGTCCACCTCTTCTGGACATGATCTTCACATTTATTAACAAAACACCTGGTCGTGTGGTTTTAGTAACCTCCTGCGTAAATATGAAAACCAGAGCCAGAATACACTGCATCCTCTTTTTGTCACATCCTGTTTACAAACTGCAAATACATACAGCAAGGGAGCTGTTTGATGAGATAAGACAGTCTCATTTGGGCAATATTGCATAAAGAAATATGCAAGAAAAAAACAAAACAAACCCCACCAGCCACGCTTGATGAAATTACAGACAAAAAAAAAAGGTCTCTGATGAATTGGCACTTAATTACCGGTTGATTAGCATAATTATGCATGTTAATAGCATCTCAAATGAATTGCAGTTGTCAGGAGGGAGGAAGCATCTGTAGTGGTGGCAGCCTGATACATATTTTCTCCTATCCAACAGCGTTGTCTAACTCTTCCCCTTAAGTGTTCTCCATTAATCACAACACACTTCTTTTCCTTTGGAGTGAAATTTGGCATTTTGGGATAATTGGCCTATTATGGTGCGCTTGTCACATCTGTAATACCAGGCTAATGAGTCCCCTTGTGTGCCAGCATTCCGAGATGATGGCGGAGCGTTGGTGCTGAGTGGCAGGTAAAGATATGACTCAGTCATACTGAGACGTATAATCAGACTGTTGCAGAGCTCATCCTCTCAACATTCAAAACACTGACAATATTTGGATCTCCGTGAAGCCAATTTACTACCAATCAAAAGGTAGAATATGAATATATGTTATTTCGTACAGATTTTAGACTATAGTATACTTACAGTGATTTCATTTTACTGTTATAGGATAACGTACAACTCGCTACAGTTTCTGTGTATTGTGCATTTTATGACCTTTCAGATGTTTCACCAAAAGCGTATTTAAACTTGGATTACATTTTTTTCTTACTTTTTGTAGTAAACCACAATATATTGTAACACCATACATAACAATGTACACAGTGACAGACTTTAGTTGTTTTTGATACATCTTATGCTATTAATTTGAATCACTTACTTTAAAAAAACAATTTCTTGAAAATGACAATGTTAGCCTTCTCTTGATTGAAAAAAAAAAAAAAAAAGCCGTAATATATTTGATAATATTTCCCCACACTACTGCTCCTGCAGTTTTTAAAACTTTCACCAAAAAGAAATAAAGGCTATGAACAATTAAAAAAAAGGACTTTTTATCAATCAAACATATAGTCTCTTTTTGTTAAATAAATCAAAATAATAGTTACAATATTCTTAGGTAACGCCTCTTAAAAAACAAAAACAAAACAAAAACAATTAAATGAAGAAACAAAGAAAGTACAAAACTCAGTGACTGAACCAATCACTTTAGCCATTGGCTTTTGTGGCAGGGAGAATTGCATTGGATATTAACTTACTAATGCCTTGTGGTCTGTCATTCTCAGAGACAGCCTCTTAATGCCTAAACGGCTCATTTACATTATTGATAAACCAACCCTGAATCACCTCAAACATAGACTATTTAGGGGAAATAATTTTATGCAAACTACATATTGATGGACTAATGATCAATTGGTCCTTGTGTGGTGATAATATGCAACCACTAAAATGTGATGTACATGCTCAATTAGAGAGTGTATCTAAGTAGTAGCTGGTTTAAACGAGTGGCGTCGCAGCACTGCTTCTCCGTCTGACCATACATCTTAACTCCGTGGATGATACTACGACAGACTTCTTCATCATCCTTGATAAATGTTTGGAAAGCAATCCTCTTCTCCAATAATGGTAAACATTTTCTTTAGTTTAACTAAGATGGATCAGGACGTCATTTATTTAATCTTGCAGTTGTCACTTTATGCATTTTTTAGTGAAAGCAACGCTGGAATAATTTAGATAACAGGACATTAATGTATTAGAATGACGATCAAAGTCCAGGCATTAGTTTAAAAGTCTTCAGTAAGACAAACAATTCTGAAAAGTACACAAATGAATTTCTGGTATATGTCCACTAAAGGACATGCAGACTTTTGAGGTGAAATTGGAGTGATAGGTGATTGTAAAAGTATTTATTTAGGTGGCTTCATGGCGAAGGTGAGCATTAGTTCAAAATTTCTTAAAAACTAAAATCTGTTTTTCTTGAGATATTTGCCAAATTCTGGAGCTATTTATCACTCCTTCACTTCTGACTAATACCACAGACTTTGCTAATAAAAAACCCTGACAGCATGATTTCTTCCCCTTGGCTCTCAGACCTTAAGTCTTGAAAGGTTGTTCTTGCAAAGGTAAACGTAAATTTGTTGGCACAAATTCTGCTGTGCAAAAAGTTAGATTTCATGTTAAAATGTTCATTTCTTTCATTTTGTTTGAATAGAAAACAACATGGTGCATGTTTTCAGCATTTTCTTCCTAACTCAGTTCAATCTCACTAAAGAATCAATAAGGAATTAAATCGATAAGTAAAACCGATTTCTTAAGTGTTTAATTTGCCCGTTGGAGCCTTTAAACATTTCACTTTTCTTCTTATTTTAAATCTTTTAAAAATATATAATTTTGGAGAGGTCAAAGCAGATAAACTCCAGAAATTGATTGATCAAAAGGCTCATATGCATTATAGGGACATCCTTTTTCCAAACAATAAAATAATCAATGCTGTGATCAAATACATTGTTGTGTACAAAGTGATGCAAATGGGGTCTGCCACAGCTCCTTTTGTGCCTCTGACAAATTGGGGACATTGTTTGCATGCAGGGAGATTGCCTGTCTCTCATAGTAACACATGGTACAGAGGATTTGTCTTGCTGATTGATTGGTGTCATCTGTAAATGCTCATCAGCCTCTTGATTTCTAAGAGCCACCTCTATAAGAATGAAGTTATTTTTCTGTAAGCATCTATAAGTGGTACGATTAGCATTTATGTGTCTCTATGACAGAAATAGTCATTATTATTCCCCACCGGAACAAAGTGTACAGCTTTGTCTGTGTATCATCATTTATCTCTACCACCTACAAGGTATATAGATGTCACCAGCTATCATTGAGTTAAAGACAGATGTCCTCTATAAAACACTGAGGATTTATTATACAATCAAGACTGACAAAAATTCAGAATTCTTTTTTTCCCCCCAGAGATCCTAAAATTCTTCCGTAGACTCTCGTCTACTTGATTTTGTTCGTCCAGTCGTTACATATAGAAGTAATGAAGACATTTTTTTTTTTTTCAATTTGCACTATTTAATTTACCCAACTTCAAATGCAAAGCATCTCTGGCAATGACCAGAATCTATTAAAACGGCACCATTTTCAGCTTCCAAGTCAAAGACTGAGGAATAATCAACTCGTGCTTTGGGCAATGTTAGCCCACAATGCCGTTTTTAAAACGAATGACCACCATCTGCACTTGTGTTCACAAATCCTGCTCAGATTGATGGCAATGAATGAAACGTTCCTCTTCATTTTTAGCTTTTCCACATATATCAGCCAGGGGGAAAATCATTCATCAGGGCCATACGGGTATTATGTATGCTGACTGCTACCATTATGATAACATATAATAATGAAAAGAGGCTGTGGCGATTGGGGCTCTATGAGCCTCAAAGGCAATTTGCACAGTCATGTTTCAGGCGCACTGTGCAGTAATTTTAAACCAACCCTGATGTCTTTGCGCTTCGAATGTCCACAGGCAACACATCTTTGGTCTGGAGGGGGGGAATGATTATTGCGGCTGTTCATCATTCATCAGTTTGGGTCGAAGTTTTGACGAAAGGTCAAAAGCAAAGTCATTGTTTGCAGAAAATTAACACACAATGAAAGCCATCATTTTCAAATTAAGAGCCCAGCATGATGGTAGAGGATTTCTGATTCCCACTTGTTTTCCAACCACAAGACACCGACTCCTTGCAGTCACTGAGTCAGCCATGAAAGTCTACTTGGAGTTCAGTTACGTCATGCAGTCATTGAAATAATCCTAGTGTGAAAGACTGTAGATGATACTTTGTTTTGAATAAGAATAGTCTAGCAGTCTGTCCCCGGATACAATTCTGTAATAACCCAGCATTGCTTTGACATGAAATATCAGCTTTCTTACAGAAAAATGTGAGTAAGTGGTGAGATGTTAATGGTGCAAGCATTCAGCCTAATCTGTTGCTGTCTTTACCGTTTGCCTAACAGATACTAGAGGAGAAAAGGGACATCATATTATGAAAAAAATAAATTTGAACAAGCGTGTTCAAAAGTAATTAGCCCCCTTCTTTAGCACTGTCCATTAGCCCTGACATATTGACACAGGAGAAGAAAACATTTGTGTCAACTCTGGCAGCTGCCTGCACCGTTCAGATAAACATTTTCTTCCTGTTTTGTTTTGATTCCTGATTACAAAATGATTAGTCAGCATGTCCGTCACCTTCTTACCCTTCACCTATCCTGTAGCTTGACTGACAGATCAAACAGTACAATGGTGGGTCTTGGTAAAGTGTCTGCTGTGGATTTTTCAGCGAAGTACAACATTTGGCTTGTAAAATTTATGTGGACATGCTTTACAATGGGTAAAAAAACCAATTGCGCTCCATTATTTGTCTATAATAATCTTTGAAATTAACATAGACAATCAGTTTTATAAATGTGAGGAACAATTTATTTTCGTCGTTATGTGTTTTTGACTGTAGTACCTTGGGGGTCATAGAAACGATTTATAATTCTATGCAATTCAGTCATAAACGACTTACTCTTACCTTTATTTGTTTATTAAGGTAAAAATGTATAAATTACAACACAGCAATGTAACAGAATTTCCGAAACAATTTATACCAGCGTGTTGAGAAATCACAAACAGCAATGTTTTTTTTTTTTTCTCCCTGGTTCTTTTCCTGAGTAAATATTAACTTCTTCATTGTTCATTTACAGCATTTCATGGCTAACACAAGCTTTAAACAGCTCTAGATAAAACACAATAGCTCTTTTATAGAATAGTGTCTCTATGCATGAATGACTACGAGAAAATCCAAACACTTTCTGCACACTTTATCAAATGTTCGTGCTCATTTTAATTGCAGCATTATGTGCTTGAATCAGATGTCCCTGTTATTACCTGAAATAACTTTGCAGTCTCGTGGCAAAGGTGACATAAATTCAGAGAAAGTACTTCATTTTGATTACTGACGAAGTAATGTTTGATGACCATGTGATAACTTGTTACGATAACAGCAGACAGAGCACAGGGTGCCCTTGTGTTTATTTCAGTAGCAGTCGGATTGTTCACTGGTCACCCCCTCCCGACTCTGTAGCAGCTTATATTTTGATAAGAGTTTGATAAAAAAAGACGATAAGGACAGTATCTTAAATCTTTGGCAGTATTGATTTACTGCTCGGGCTTCTACAAATGACATACCACCGTCTCCTTCCTTCTTTAACAACTTCTTAGATAGTCAGAGGAGGTGGTTGTTGTTGTTTTACTCATATCGCTACATATTCATACACTGGAAAGAGATATCGCTAAAACATGACATTTCTTAACCCTGGATTCAATTTGTGAGTTGGGGTACAATACAGAACCTTTTACAAAACAAAACAAAACAAAAAAAAACAAAAAACAACCATGAAAGACATTCTGTAGATTTAGATTTGTCTTGTCAACACAGGCGTTATTCGTTATATGTAAAGATCCGCACCAACACAATGAATGTCTTTCAAAGTTTCATTCAAAATGCCACGTACCTAACGTTTGTCTTTTCAATGGAACAATTTTAGAATAAAGATAAATGCTGTCCACTTTTACAAAGCTATAAATGTCTGATTTTACTCACCTTAACTGAGTAATCAACATAAAAGTTTCAACTTTGGACCTAATTCCCAGTAATTTATCCTGTTGGAGTACAGCCAGGATTATTGATAGGATGGTATCACGGTGCCATAATAGAAACTGATTGCCGCAAAAGTATTTTTAAATTAAACTTTTAATGCTGCCAACATATTTAATACAGTGATAATGCTAAAACTATCCACTCAGATTACGTTTTAGTTTGAGGAAAAATATTTTAATCAAATACATTTAGGTTAGTTTTGGATAATAAAATAAAACAAATTTAAATAAAAAATAAATAACTATTCTGTTCGTTGTGATTTGATATCTTTGAATGTCAAGGATTTTTACTGCAGAACTAAAACTCTTTCTTCTGAAATAACATGAATGGTTTTGTTTTCCATTCACAAAACATTCTTAATAAAGCAGTGTTTATGATCTGAACTCCCTCACTAGTGATAGGATCACATGCTCTGGCACATGGTGCTGTGCTTTGGCCTTTGGTCAATGGTTAGATATGGGACAGCAGTCATTTCTCAGGCCATATGCTCTTGGTCCTGGTGAAAATAACTGAGGTACTGCAGGGGGAAAAAAAAGTCCACTTATTTTTTCAGTTTTCTCTAAATAGAGTTGAAAAATGGGGGTGAATTTGGTAGATATTACTGTTTTGGTTTTCTGTTTTTTGCTAAATATATTGCCAGTAAAATGAAATATGAAATGCTTACAGGTTTTAGATTTTAGATTTCTTGTTTTGATTCACATATTTTCATGTGTCGGGCTGGGATGAGAATAAAGATGAGCAGAAGAAATCTTCGTAGATCTGCTTCTTTCCATAAACAGGATTTTGGTAGATGGTAGTGTTGTTTTACGATTTTTTCTTGGGCAAGAAGTTTGGACAAACTTTTGGTACTTTGGATTTCTTATTCTCCAAAAAGTTGTTCTTCAAATAAGCATCTAAGCAAATGTTGTTTCAGCCAGTGGATCTGCAAGTATTTTTCTCTCTCCAACAAATTTTGCACTGAGATTTGCACTGTATTATATCTACTTTTCATACTTTTGCATGATTGCATATTTATTTTTATTAAAATAATCCCATTCAAGGTTGCAGGGAGAGCTAGAGGCTAGCTATGTAGCTCTGCAAACGGTGGGAGGCAGGTTGCATCCTGGACGAGTTGTCAGTCAGACCAATATAGACACTCCAGATAGAAAACCATATTGAGATACACATATTCACATCTGAAGTCAAATGGTAACACTTTATTTGAAGGGGGGTGAATAAGACTGTCATGACACTGTCATAAACATGACATAACACCTGTCATGAACATGAATAAGCCTTCATGAATATTTATGACTGTTGTCATAAAGCGTCATTAGGTAAATTATGACACTTTTAATACAAAGTTGACATTATTCAAAATGTCTTTGTTATGACAACTTGACATTAACCAAGAAACCATTACTGATATAAATTTGTTATAAAAGAATAACAAATTTATATCGATTGCAGTTTAAAAATGAGGTATCGTTATGTTATTAAAGGTAAAGTTTAAACAGTAATGATTTCTTGGTTAATGTCAAGTTGTCATAACAAAGACATTTTGAATAATGTCAACTTTGTATTAAAAGTGTCATAATTTACCGAATGACGCTTTATGACAACAATCATAAACATTCATGAAGGCTTATTCATGTTCATGGCAGGTGTTATGTCATGTTTATGAAAGTGTTATGTCAGTCTTATTCAACCCCCTTCAAATAAAGTGTTACCAGTCAAATTATAGCCACCAACTAACCCAACATATATATTGTTTTCTGACTGTACAAGGAAATAACTCAATCCAAAGATTTGAAACGACTGCCTTCTCATGATACGGGAATGTGATTTTCTTTCTTGTTTCCACTGAGTATGTTACTTTTTCATGTATATTATGTTAACCTATGAACTTAAAAATGCCATTTAAAGATCCCCCTGGCCCCCCGGTCACATCTAGACAACACATTTTTACAGAATTGTAACTAATGCAGGGATTTCATGATTTGTCTGTGATATTCTACAAGCATTTACAAAATCTGGAAGATTATTGTGGTTTGCAAAAATAGGTCTAGAATTAAGCTTTAAGCCTGTGATTGCAAAACAAAAATATATTCATTCCTTTTCAACAACTTTATACAGATTTATTTATTTATTTATTTATTTTAGGGAATCCCACAAAACAGTGTAAAATATTAAATATTCATATTGAAAAGTGATGAAGTCACAGTCTGATTCAAGACCTTCTGGTACAAACCGAATGCTTACCTGATTATAAATCACCTTGGAAACACATGGTGATGCAAAATCCATAATGTGAACATCATGCTTAAAACCATATTTAAGCATTCAGGAGCGCTGCTACAATAGCCTGTTAGCATGCATTTTGCATTTATTTACCAATTAAAAATGCATTTGGTATGGATTTGAAAGTACTATGCAAAGCTGCAGTGCTCCTGTAAACAGATTACGGTCCTGGGGGACAGTGTGGTATTGAATGATTAAATAGGCCTACTATGATTTATGATAATGCATAAGAAAAAACAGGGGCCTCTACCCTCAGTCGCTTCGCTAGAGTAGAGAATCGTGAAATTAGCATTTCCTACAATTCTTCAGTTACCAGTAAATACCTTTACTTTAATATTTCATGTAAGTTAAGTCTTTGTCCAAAATTATTTCAGTCACTCTGTGCATCTCATATTCTGCAGTTGTCAATGCAAATATTTGACGTCGATGAGAAACAAATTACCCAACGTAAGCAAGACAACAGCCTCTTATTTGCACACAAAAAAACCCCTAAATGTTAGAAGAAAAATAATTTTCTTTTGTTATTGAAAGAGTGTTACCCTCCTCCTCAGTGGACTCTGATCTGTCTTAGCAGTGCAACACATGGCATCAGTCAGAGCTGTAAAGCCCATGTTAAACAGCGAGCTGATTTGAGCGCTCCGTGAGTGGGAGAGATGTTCGTTAAGACCCCTTTCAATTCAACTGACATGCTGAATGCTCCTCAGAGCAAAGGGAGATTTGGGGCTTCGCTTTATGTGACAGATAAGATTACACAGCTAATCCAGCCGTGTCAGAAGGGAATCATGTAGTCTTCAACTTGCTCTTATGAAGTGCTTCTCTCTCGCAGTTGGTGTAATTAAGAAATCTCTTAATTTGCACCTACTTGATTCAGTTTCTGCATTCAGCAAAGCAATTGGACCTAATATCTTTCATTCCGCGGCTCAGCTATGTTTCGTTCTAAGGCCAAGGTATTATCCTTTTAGCGTTGGGTTTGCTTGACTTTAGAATAAGTAGTCCTGTAGTTTTGTTTTATAATAGACCTATCCAGCAGTACACCTAATTACAAGGTTTTCTGTTAGAGCAAAAGTGTTTTTTTTTTTTTCCTTTCAGCCCACAGACTCATCAGGCAGCCTTAGCAGTAAAATGCTGAGCTTCAATGAGACGTTCACAACAGTTTTAAAGCCTTGCTCCCATTCTGCCAATGGTATTTTGAGTCAGCTTGAATTTGCACCCCTCACTCCCCAAACACGCCCCCCCCCCCAGAAAAAACAATAAATAAATAAAAAAATTCCTGAGTAAATACACTGAAAATGTGAAAC
>NW_006799972.1:2052853-2055005 GCF_000485575.1 Poecilia formosa
CACACACACACAGAAAATAATTTGCGGTATTCTGATTTATTAATGTAATTAGATTAGTTGTATTACCTCCCCCACGCCACTAGAGGCAGTACCAACCCTGAAAAGATGTGACTAAGCAGCAGATTTAGACTATAGAATTTGGTAAAAACGGAGAGCTTTACTGAAGTAATAGGGTATATGCCACGGACTTCCGTTTTAGCACTTCCGCATTTTTTTTCCCACATAGCCTGCTTCCGGTGCACAGGTCACTCTGTGTTAGAGATGGAGTTTTTCACTTGGTCCTTGCTGGATTTGCCCAAAGTAACCGTTAACCATTTTAAAAACAAAAAGCAGCAGGAGGATGTAACTTCATAACCTCATTTTCTAAGCAGAATATCAGAGGGAAAAAAAGAGAAATTACGTTGTGTAACGCAAGAACAGATTATAGCAGCCAAGTGGAAAAAATCACTCTAACGTGGATAATAATTATGAAACAGCAAAGGTAGATAATCATATATTCGGGATTCGGGAAATACGTGATTTGCACCATTTGTTCTGTGGGTTTTTTATGTGGGTCGGTGCCACGTAAACGGCTGTAAAGGAAGGTTTTGGACCTTAATCTGACTGACTTCTTGTGTGGTTTGGAGCATTGCTGCTCTCGGCTGTTTTTAAATTATCGTGCTCGGTATCGCTCCGACTGCATGTTAAATGTATTTTATATAATTGTCACATAAACAAAAACTAAGGAGTTGCCTAAAAATAATTTCATACTCCATATAACATAAACGCACATCAACACACACATATTGACTTACCTTGTGCCGAANTGAGTAAATACACTGAAAATGTGAAACCATTTTAACTGTTAAATGGCAGATTCACTGTAATGTTCGGTGCAATAATCCACGGCACTGTAGCTAATGGGTGAGATTCTTAACCTTTATCTTTTTAGACACTACTGGGTACATATCTATGTGTTATCTCTAAAGACACAGCAACATACAGCCATATTTTGTCAATAACACAGGGGTGTTTCCTCCTGCTGCCCACACTTTAGGAACCTTTGAGATGTAATTAGATTTTATCAGCCAGTAAATCAAACCCTCTTGTACAGATCAAGTGTGTGTATCATATGATTACAGTGCAGTGCTCTGATAAGAAACATTTCTGTATGAATGAAAACGTGGCCTTTGGCCTTCTGTGTTTTTGTCACTATAACGGTCTGTAATTGGTGCTGTACAGATTACGCCACGTTATTGGTAAATAGCCTAATATGTAATATGTTAAAATAAAGAGCTAAAAGTGAACTAACAATAGTTTCAATTGTTTGTACGTCACTGCTAAAACAGGAAAGGTCAACGGGGATTCAGTATTCAGGCACTAAAGTCACTAATTATTATACAAAAGGTTGTCTTGCCCTGAAGTTTAACCTGTTTTATGATGTTTTACTTTTAACAAGACTGTATTTTCTAACGTAAACCTTTTACTGTACTGAAGAGTTAAAGGCAGCAATTTAAATCATTGCCTTATTGCAAGGACTACAGAGAGAATCAGGGTCACACAATATCTTGTGGCTTTTCAAGAAAAAAAAAAAAAGAAAGAAAGAAAAGAAACTTGCATCCAACTTTACCAGTAACTCCCGAGACTGCATGTCGGGTTGACCTCTTTTTGCGGCACTAAAGTATGACTAAGGCTATGAAAAGGTTACTATTCAAAATGAAAACAGCTAATACAATAAAATATTAGAATAATTGCTGTGCGTTCTACTTGCTTTCGATGCAAATAACCCAACATTGTAGGCTCATGTTTCATAAAATTTGAAAATAAGTTTCTAATCAGAGTTATAAAAGATGGGGCCCGTCGTTCTGGGGTCAAGTCTTGACAGGAGCAATATATGCACAAGACTTGGCTGAAGCCACCCTGCTGTCACTTTGTGATTGGATTAATGTTGGTCTAGCATTGCTGCCAGCTTTGTGGAAACCCCAGGTGCTTCCTGCTGCCTCGTCTCGGGGGCCCTTTGGAAGTTCAGCCAGGTGCTGTGTTACTTTAAGGCACATTCAAAAGAAGTTTAAAAATTTCTGAAATCATGTCCTTAGTAAAATACACTAATTCTAATGTGGAACATATAAAAATTACTATTGCTGTCTTTGAGCCCCAAGCGGGGTAGCCATTC
>NW_006799972.1:2055015-2083488 GCF_000485575.1 Poecilia formosa
CAAACCCCCCAGTTTCATATGCGCATTCACCGATTATTAATGTAATTAGATTAGTTGTATTACCTCCCCCACGCCACTAGAGGCAGTACCAACCCTGAAAAGATGTGACTAAGCAGCAGATTTAGACTATAGAATTTGGTAAAAACGGAGAGCTTTACTGAAGTAATAGGGTATATGCCACGGACTTCCGTTTTAGCACTTCCGCATTTTTTTTCCACATAGCCTGCTTCCGGTGCACAGGTCACTCTGTGTTAGAGATGGAGTTTTTCACTTGGTCCTTGCTGGATTTGCCCAAAGTAACCGTTAACCATTTTAAAAACAAAAAGCAGCAGGAGGATGTAACTTCATAACCTCATTTTCTAAGCAGAATATCAGAGGGAAAAAAAGAGAAATTACGTTGTGTAACGCAAGAACAGATTATAGCAGTCAAGTGGAAAAATTCACTCTAACGTGGATAATAATTATGAAACAGCAAAGGTAGATAATCATATATTCGGGATTCGGGAAATACGTGATTTGCACCATTTGTTCTGTGGGTTTTTTATGTGGGTCGGTGCCACGTAAACGGCTGTAAAGGAAGGTTTTGGACCTTAATCTGACTGACTTCTTGTGTGGTTTGGAGCATTGCTGCTCTCGGCTGTTTTTAAATTATCGTGCTCGGTATCGCTCCGACTGCATGTTAAATGTATTTTATATAATTGTCACATAAACAAAAACTAAGGAGTTGCCTAAAAATAATTTCATACTCCATATAACATAAACGCACATCAACACACACATATTGACTTACCTTGTGCCGAATCGCTGCCTCTGTTCTCAGCCTGTTCCCGTAGCAGTGGATTTCCTCCGGCATTATTTTCCTCCAACAAATTATTCCACTAAACGAACCACGTACAACTCCCTTTATATCCCCCATCTTCCCATTTCTGACGCTGGATCTTCAATATCCTCAAGCTTTGAAATAGCAGGCAGCTACAAACCACGTGTTAGCTGTAGTGGCTAAGTTTTGGCTACAGTCCGCTGTCGCCTTGATATCAGCTGGAAAATGAAAAAACTAAGCACTGGATGGTACCGACTAATTACTGGAAACAACGGCACACCACAAAACTCAGTCGTTGTACCAGCAGCTCACAGATATTTTAAGTTTTGCGTCTTTTTCATGATACAGATCTTGCAGCTTCGGCCAAGAACAATAGGAGCAAGCAGGACCCGGAACCAACCTATGCGGAATAAATTCAAACGGAAATACGTCACCACCTCTCGTGGCATATACCCCATTAAAGACACAAGTTCAAATCCATGCTGAGAGTGGAGCTCCTTCCCGCAGCACTGATTGGCTAAGCAATGTAGCAAGTGATGGCAAAATGGGGCGTCATCACGACTTTGCACAGTGTGTCTTTACCTCCGCGGCAGAGGCTCCGCCGAACCCCTGAGACCGACTCATCGAACCCATGGGGTTCGATCGAACCCAGGTTAAGAACCACTGCTTNTGAGTAAATACACTGAAAATGTGAAACCATTTTAACTGTTAAATGGCAGATTCACTGTAATGTTCGGTGCAATAATCCACGGCACTGTAGCTAATGGGTGAGATTCTTAACCTTTATCTTTTTAGACACTACTGGGTACATATCTATGTGTTATCTCTAAAGACACAGCAACATACAGCCATATTTTGTCAATAACACAGGGGTGTTTCCTCCTGCTGGCCACACTTTAGGAACCTTTGAGATGTAATTAGATTTTATCAGCCAGTAAATCAAACCCTCTTGTACAGATCAAGTGTGTGTATCATATGATTACAGTGCAGTGCTCTGATAAGAAACATTTCTGTATGAATGAAAACGTGGCCTTTGGCCTTCTGTGTTTTTGTCACTATAACGGTCTGTAATTGGTGCTGTACAGATTACGCCACGTTATTGGTAAATAGCCTAATATGTAATATGTTAAAATAAAGAGCTAAAAGTGAACAATAGTTTCAATTGTTTGTACGTCACTGCTGAAACAGGAGAGGTCAACGGGGATTCAGTATTCAGGCACTAAAGTCACTAATTATTATACAAAAGGTTGTCTTGCCCTGAAGTTTAACCTGTTTTATGATGTTTTACTTTTAACAAGACTGTATTTTCTAACGTAAACCTTTTACTGTACTGAAGAGTTAAAGGCAGCAATTTAAATCATTGCCTTATTGCAAGGATTACAGAGAGAATCAGGGTCACACAATATCTTGTGGCTTTTCAAGAAAAAAAAAAAAAGAAAGAAAGAAAAGAAACTTGCATCCAACTTTACCAGTAACTCCCGAGACTGCATGTCGGGTTGACCTCTTTTTGCGGCACTAAAGTATGACTAAGGCTATGAAAAGGTTACTATTCAAAATGAAAACAGCTAATACATTAAAATATTGGAATAATTGCTGCACGTTCTACTTGCTTTTGATGCAAATAACCCAACGTTGTAGGCTCATGTTTCATAAAATTTGAAAATAAGTTTCTAATCAGAGTTATAAAAGATGGGGCCCGTCGTTCTGGGGTCAAGTCTTGACAGGAGCAATATATGCACAAGACTTGGCTGAAGCCACCCTGCTGTCACTTTGTGATTGGATTAATGTTGGTCTAGCATTGCTGCCAGCTTTGTGGAAACCCCAGGTGCTTCCTGCTGCCTCGTCTCGGGGGCCCTTTGGAAGTTCAGCCAGGTGCTGTGTTACTTTAAGGCACATTCAAAAGAAGTTTAAAAATTTCTGAAATCATGTCCTTAGTAAAATACACTAATTCTAATGTGGAACATATAAAAATTACTATTGCTGTCTTTGAGCCCCAAGCGGGGTAGCCATTCACCAGATATTATGACTATTACTTTAATGCAGTGGTTCTTAACCTTTTTTGAGGTACCGAACCCCCCAGTTTCATATGCGCATTCACCGAACCCCCCTCCCCCTCCACCCCGACACAGAAAATAATTTGCGGTATTCTGATTTATTAATGTAATTATATTAGTTGTATTACCTCCCCCACGCCATTAGAGGCAGTACCAACCCTGAAAAGATGTGACTAAGGAGCAGATTTAGACTATAGAATTGGGTAAAAAACGGTGAGCTTTACTGAAGTAATTAAAGACACAAGTTCAAATCCATGCTGAGAGTGGAGCTCCTTCCCGCAGCACTGATTGGCTATGCAATGTAGCAAGTGATGGCAAAGCGGCGCGTCATCACGACTTTACACAGTGTGTCTTTACCTCTGTGGCAGAGGCTCCGCCGAACCCCTGGGGTTCGATCGAACCCAGGTTAAGAACCACTGCTTTAATGTTATTCTGATTGTTCTATGGATAGAAATTGAGTTTTTAAATTTAATTTGATATGGGTTCGCATGCCACTACTGCCCAGTCTTGATCGTAAAAAAACAGAACACTAAAATGTTGCGATGTTGAATAAACCCCATTCACCAAAATCAATAGGTCAATGGAGGAGACATTAATGCAAACTTAGGAGAATAAAATATGCCAAAACAAGAAATGACCAAAGTAGTAAATAAGGTGATTTGCATTGTGTAGTAAATTTGACCTGCAACATTTCCTTGTGTGACTTGCATCTTAAAAGTCTCCTTTTCCGCTACTGTATTATTTAATTTCAGTGTGAAGGTCATCAGCAAAATAAGGACATCATTAAGAATTTATGAACAAAACATCAGTTTCTTTCTTCTATCTCTCAACATTACTGAACCTTTTTTTTTCATTTCTTAATTAAAGCACTCTGCTCCTCCCCACTTTCCATCACAGTTCTGAGACCCCTGTGCTGCAGGATTATGGGATTACACCAGAAGGGTCCATGCTTATGAAAGCACTCAGTAGCAACCGGTCTACTGCTTGACTCCTGTGGTACAAAGAAATTCTAGGTGGAATTCTTTATTTGGCCCAACAGAGCCTCTGCCTTTGTAAGCAGCACAGCAGGTCTGCGCTGGCATCCAATGGCATTTATTTTTACTTATTTACCAAAGAGTGTACAAAAAACCCAACAAAAAGAAAGCCCTAATTATGTATGGATTTCAAAATGAATTTTATTGGGTTAGAAATAACAACTTTGAGCTGTGTGTGAGGGTTTGTGTGTCTGCATTGGAAGGTGTAGCTGTTGTTTTTTGCCTTAGTGTCTGAATTAATAAGACTATTACCGCAGCAATTATAGCTCTGTGCAGCACCTTGGATTAATTTCTTTGGATATCCAATGCTACCAATTAAAACTGTTGCCATAAGTCTAGCAAGAGAGGGGCTTTCAAAAGATAAATTTCCCACCAAATAACAATGGCAATTTTGTAGGTTGTAAAACTGGGAGCAATTATTTTAATAAGCATAAAACAATTTCTACTGAGCAGCAGCCACGGCCGATCCAGCGTTAGAGCTCGAGCCAAAAGTAGAAAAGTAAGAGTGTCAAAAACAACCACAGGAGAAAATGAGGTTACCTGTTCAGAAGGTTGTAAAAGAGGGAGGTGTTGACCTCCTGCTGCTTCACTCTGTGTGGCCACAGACTGTCTGGTCAAAGTTGCGTTGTATTTTTCAGAGGATGCATATCCAAACACATAGTCACACACACACGTACGCGTATGTAGAGATGATAACTGTACAATCCTATAATCCTACGAAGCACTCAAGCAGTGAACAAATGGATTATGTTACTACTGCAAATCTGCTATACATATTGCATGTATAATTCTTAAAGTTTATCTCTGTAACCTACATGTTTAGAGCAGCATTGTATGCTTCTTAGTCCTTATGACAGCGTCGGCAGCAATGATCAGCAATTTGAGAAGCAGCCTGTTTAAAAAATCCCCGCATTTAAGTCCTTACAAGACTGAACTCATTCTTATGGTCATCGTTTTGCTGGGGTCCACGACTGGTTCCATTTCCGAAAATGTCCAATACCAAGATTTCCCCCCAACATGACTTTCAACACGACAGGTTTGCTATTTTCCACTGAATTTGGAAGCTAACTCACAAATGGTCCTGCAGACATTTCTTTGTTTAGCAACCAAACCAAGTTATCACAACGACACTCCAAAAAACATGAGGAACAAGAGGCAGATTTGTGAGCAAATGTCTTGTTTACTGTTGGCATACAAATTGTATGTAGGAAACAGAGAGTACCAGCTGAGAGCGCATGCGCTAATATTATTGGCTTGGTATATTTTCTACTGATATAATGCTGTGACATAATATATATGGATAAGCACGATATTTAAAGAGGGGTATTGTATAAAATGTACTTTTTGAGCTTTGTATCATATTACAATGTTATTCACTCAGCAGAATCATACCTGGAGTGTTGATTTGATTCTTTCACATATATTTGAGGAATCCTTGAATCTCTGGCAGAAGTCATTCATGGGCACCTCAAAACTTGCTCTCTCAAAGTGCTGCCTATTTCTACAAAGCTCCTCCTTGGAGTTACAGTCTTCAGCCAAGCTTGTACTTAACAGAGCACCTTCCCCACACAGCTCCACCAGACTAGCAGTAGCATCCTATGGATGGGTTTACACTGCTCAACAGAAAGGAATTGTGGGGATGACAGCATAAAGGCATATAGCATTTAAGCTTAATATCTAAGTTTAATTCATTTAAGATAATAAATGACTATATTTAATACTTTATTTTTATCCACATAAGCTACTAGAAAAAATGAAACAAGCTGTGCCTTTCTATTGAGTGCCACTGAATACTATAGATACAGCTGGGGTTGACCAGAGCATGCTTACTTTGATGTAGATGTGTCCCTGTAAATACGTTTTCAGTACATGGTAAAGAATCATGTAACAAGCTGATTATCCTGCTCAATTTGTAGTCTCCTGCACATCTGGCTCTTAAATTACCACTGCTAAAAAACAAGGAAAAAAATTTACAATGATCTTGACAGGGTTTCAGACTGGGCAAGGAGCCCAGTCCCCCTACCTCACACAGCCTCAGAGCCCGAAACACACATGGGGGCTATTATTCTTAAAGTAGCTGCTGTGGCACAAGGGGATAATTTGAACAAAGTGTGTGTGCATGCTCGAACACAGTCTTTGAATGTTTGCTCTGTTATCATGTCCACACATCTCAAGCGAGTAGCAGAGTGAAAGCGTGCCTCGTCGAGATAGAGGTATGGGAAGATCGTTGTGCTGTTTGAAGCCCTTGAAATCTCCTTTCCGTTCATCCTCAAACGGTCAAGTCAGCTCTTGAGTGACTTGTTCATTTACATATTTGTTTTGTTTTCAGTTTGGCAGGAGAACTCTGACACGTGTGTTTATTAAAGAGGCACTCAACAGATATGCACTGATGTTCAGTTTAAACCTAAAGCTGTAAGTCATATAAAAATGATTTAGACGTAGGAGATGAAATACGACGACGACTGAAAGAACACTAAGTAAACAAGTCCCAAAATAAAGATGGAGTAGTATGCAGCGTTCATTCATCCGTGCATTTATTCACTCACCTCTATAAAAACTGTGTCCAGGATAATTTTTCTAACCCCAAACATCAGTTGTTGGTCATACCTCTAGGGTGTAGACGGACTGTCTCCTCATGGTACTGGGTGAATTAGGCTGTGGCTCGTCAGCAATGTGCTAAACCCATACGTGACTTATGGTTACCCACAAGAGATTTGGCCTTTAGTCCTACGACTTCAACCACAGAGCAGAAACACACAAAAAAAGTCTCATCACAAGCACCAATAAAAGAGAGAGGAAGACAGCAAGTGTCAAATAATAGAATGTGCTCTTATGGTAAGCTTATGATTGCTGTGTTCTGCAGTCTAACCTTCATCACTTTTTCCATTAGGTTCAGTTTGCTAAGTGAGACAGACAGCTCTGGTAGCTTGCTGTTTATTGCGAGGCTACCACTCAGAAATGTGCCTGATTACCACCGTTTTATGGGATTCTTCTAAGTCAGATAACAAATGGCAGAGTCATTAACACCAGTTTTGAAATATGATAATTTTTTTTTTTTAAATATTCCAACTTTTGGGTGCTTCTGATGCATATTTGCAGTGACTGATCCTCCACATGGCTAAACTTCTCAAGCACTCCTAAGAGGTGAGCCTCTGGCTTTTATTCCACATTTATTCACACAAAGAATTGAGTTTCACCAAATGGGGCACTTATTAAAAAGGGAATTTAATGTTTTTTTGTTTTTGTTTTTGTTTTTTTCAAGGTGTGTAATTGTGTAACAGGATCAAATATTTGTGGATTGATTAGGTGTTAAAAAAAAAACAATGTGGCACTTTTCCAGTTGCTATTAAGTGTTATTTGAGCAAAAACCACAATGTTGATGTAGTGTTAAGTGTAAAGTTCAGAATGAATTCAAAGGTCTCTTGTTAAAACTTACTCCCAGACTCCATAGCATTCATTTTCAAGAAACTAAGTTTTTTTTTTTTTTCTATTGTTACACAAAGTGATTCTCGGTTTGTCAGACTGAGCTTAAGCATTGTTTTCTTCAGAGTTATTAACTTTTTTTTCTTGGTGAAGAATGAATCTAGATGACACAGAAAACAAAAGCAAGTCACTCATTTTGACTGCAATTCAAAAGTAAACCTTTTCAGGTGAGGACATATTTTGCCATCCAGAACCGAGAATGAACCTGAAAGCCAATAACTGTTTATCCAGTTGAAATTTTGACAATGTTGGCCTTATTCAACCTCCACAGATATACCTGATGTACAAATAAGACACATTATGTCAGTTGCATCTGGTGTTATTCTCAAATTTCCAAACACCTGTTTATCCCATACAGATTAGTGTCGCCCATCATCACTCTTGCATAAAGCATCCACACATCAGAGAGGGCAGGATAAGGGGTGGGATTGTCACGATTTGATAATGACACTTAAAAGAGATAGACCGATGTCTGTGGGTGGGCTCAGGGGAAAGAGGCTCAATAATTAAAGTGCCCAGGTGATTCATTCAAAGGCAAGGCAGAGCTTATGAATATGTCAGCATGGTAGCTAATTGCAAATGTTAGCAGCAGTTGAAATGGATTGTTCTTACTACTGCTCTAGCTCCAAATTATAATGACTCTTTTTTTTCACCCCTTGTTTGAACGGAAATAATCACTGTAAGCACAGATTCAGAAAAAAAGCCTATTTTTAATCAATACATGCTTACAAAGATGCAAAAATAAGTGAGGAAAATGAGTTGCAAACTGTCTTAAAATGCAGAAGATAATTCAAACAGTGAGTTCAAAACGAAGTAACAGTTTTACAGAGTTTCATCAAACAAGCTATTCAACGAAGCCAGGTCCTAATCTGGTGGTATTCACAGTCTATTTCCAATGTTTGAACTTGGAGAGAATCCACAGGGAGTCCTGGTCTGTCAGCGCTTTAACCTTGGTTATGAATCTAGCCTCGGCTTACTTCATGCGCAGGTAAAACTTCCAGATCTCGATGACCGGGTACATATTCTTTTTAAATAGCCTTAAGAATAACATAATTTAGGTTCCAGTTTCATTAAATGCTTTCTCATTTTTGTCATGAGGATGTCTCCTGCCAAAGCAGGTAGACTTTGGTGGGAATCTACCAAAGTCTACCTGGTAGACTCCAGGTAGAAAGACACCGGGAAGTCTTTCTCCTTCCCGGTGTGCTGAAGCAGAGTCCAGTTGATACACATTTCTCATCCCCTACCACAAACTATCTAAAATTACTTTTTAGAAAAACAACTTAATTGTCACCAACACTGATTAAAATAAAAATATCCTGGCCACTTTTAGGATTTTAGAAGCTTTTTACCAGTGAAACAATTATTTTCAAACATGTACAAATGTGTTAGCAAGTTACAAAAAAACAGCTCATAACCCACAGATGTTGCAAAGGGAGGCTGCTGTTAAACATTTTGGACAAAAACCTCTTCTGTTTTATCTGCTGGGTATAATTTATTCTAGAAGCAAAAAAAAAAAAAGTATCTGTTCATGACCTTGATAGTCGGCACATTAAAGGGGAGAGTGTTTGCTAAACGTGAAATTATATGCTGCAAGAAAGACATGGCTACATCATTGGAGTCACCCCAGAGTAAACAAATGAGTTCGGCAAGCAGAGGAGGGATTACCATATCTCCACTTAACTTATTTTATCCTGTGAGAATCATCAATATTAAAGGGTAAGGAGAAGGAGAGAAACTGCTGAGGTGGGCTTTTAACAGCAGGGTGAACTGCTATGTTTAAGCAGAGAGATAAATGAGAAATCTCCCCAGAATCTACAAAGAGAGTAAACAGAGTCGTTTTATCTTTTCACAATGTACCGATTTCTTGATTTTGAAATGGTGACACAAACAACTTAATTCTTTTACGCCGAGTTGTTGGTTTTGTGTTTCTGTGCATAATTTGGTCTGACGACATGCAAATTTGACTCATATGTTGCCTTTCTACTTTGCAATTACAGTCTAAATGTATTTATAACTCATTTTCTAAGTTCAGTTTATGACTATTTTACATCTCATTACAGTTTTGACAATTTTTCCAGGTAATTTGAACTTGTATTTTTTTTTCCTGTTTAAAAAAAATAATAATAATAATCTGCCACGCTTATGTAGATAACACCATATGGATGTAGATGCTACAACAGGGCTGTGAGGCTCGGAATGATGGTGTTGTCAAGCATAAGATTCTTCAGGCATTAGGTTGCTGATCTGTGAACTTTGCTCCTGTTTATCTCACTGTGACAAAAAAGAAAAAAACAAAAACAACAATTAGATAATGCTTAAGCATTAGGAGCCTGTTTGCATCGACACTTACCCAAGCTTGTGCAAATGTGCCCGCCTAGGGAACACACAACCTTAACGGAGGCCTTTTTCTGCTTGCCAAATTGTAATCCTGGCCTCCACCTGATATAAGTTATCAATATTTTACAGCTGCCATTAAAACTTTAAAGAGGCAACAATTAGACAGAGAAACAAAGGAGATCTTTCATGAAGTGTGGTCAGGAAAGATTTTAAAGACGCCTTTAAACCCTTTCATTTGTTCATATAAAATTCCTCCTGTTGTATGAAGCTGTGTGGTTGGACACGTTTCATGAAAAGATATTCTGTGGTCTCCTTAATGGCCATCAGCAGGGAGCGTTTGAGTGAAAGGCAGAATCGTCTTCCACAGGACTGCATCAAATACTACACTTATATGTGAATTAAAAAAAAAAGATTAATAATTGCATATGCCCCCCACACCCCCACTCCTAAAAAAAAAAAAATAGCTTTTTCAAATTTTATTGTACTTTTTTTGTATAGGTTTTCTTGGCACTGATGGCCTTTATTCACGAGTATTCCTCTGTTTTAATCATCATCAAAAAGGTTGTCATTGTCCTGTCTGAACTTGGGTCCTACTCAACCGCAGATCATTCATCATCAAGTGCGATGATGCCTATCAGTGAATATGCAGATTTTTATTTTTTATTTTTTTAATGAATAATATGGCAACACAGAAGTAAAACAAAAACATAGCAATGTAACTCCAGACATAGGCTGGCTTTAGAAAGTCAGAATGATAATCATTTTCAAAGTCTTTCACTTAGTGTTCTTTTTAAATTTGTCTCATTTGTCCATTAGTACTTTTACCTTCTTAAAACACAGAGTGCTTCAAATTTTCAAATATTTTGAGTCTTATAAATGCAACGAGAACCTGAGCGGAAATATAAACTTTACTTTAAACAGCAAAGACAAGTAGGCTGCAGAGTATTCTGGTTGTGAAAAAACAATAGTTGTACATTCTTCTGCACCTGCACTAAATTTAAATTCTAAAAAGCTGTAAAAAGAAATCCATCTTTCTTTATTTCTTTCTTGAAAAGCAGGTCAGCTCCCCCAAGATAGTCCTTGTGTAAGCAAGTACCAATTCCATCAGAGTGAACAAAAATATTGTAAAGTAAGCTAAAACGGGTTTGTCTGTGTCTTGGGGCTGAACTTTTAACTTTTTTTTTTGTTGTTTTTTTTGTAAAATGCACTTTCTCTTGGGATTAAATGTTGCAAATATCCAGTGCATTCATTTCATAGCACACAGACACATCATCCAACCTTTGCAGGGATTTGCCCATAGGTGTGTGATCATCAAAACAGAAAAAAGAAGACATTTAACTAAACTGCAAGTAAGTGACTTCCAAAATATAGCTCTGTGCATACCGTTAGGTACCAAAACAAATTGCCTCTCAATAAGAATTCTTGAATCTCTTGTGGCAGCCATTTGGAAGTGCTTAAAGATGCCTCAATGCTTGCTCTCACAAAGTACCTCCTATTTCCACAAAGCTCCTCCTTGGAGCTGCAGTTTCCAGTTGAGCTTCTGCCAAATAAAGCATCCCTTCCTCTCATCCCTTTTTTCTCAGTCCTAAGCTCCTAAGAACGGCTGCAAACGTCATAACAGAGACGCTTTGTTGTCATTACATGGTGAAGACAGTGTTGGAAAGAGCAGGAGTTTCTTAAAGACACAAGCCAATTTCAAGGTGTCAATTTGCAAAGTCAGCCGTCTTATAAGCCGTGTTTGACAAATACAGCATTTTTATAATAACAGATCTTGACGTACTTTGTTGATTGCGCAAGAAAATGGCTCTGTGTGCCTGGAAAAGACATAATACCACCCATTTAGATGTAAACCTGCAGCTGAAAGGGAATTTTGGTTTGCGTGTTTATGGTATCTCTGCATGCATCCCAGTGGACCCAGGTGAAAGTGTAAAGGACTTTCACACTAGTTAATATAATTACACACTTTTCTTTCTTGGTATTTCCAATGCCTTTTTTTATCCTTTCAATCCTTGTAAGCTTTACTCACTCTGATGTTTTCTTTGGATAATTCCACAATTCAGAGAGCCATTACTTTTCCTCAAGAAGATTCTGTCATGGATCTCTTTGGCCCAGCACTATGTCCAAGTTGGCCCAGTTATGGTGGAAAAGCCGAGTGGCGACCACATAATGACCAGTGTCTCAGGGCCTGGCTAATTTTTCATGTACAAACAGGCTGCTGACTCCCAGGTCCAGACGTATTTAAGTTTTCTAAGTACCCTCCAGGGGTCATTAAACATTGTAACCTGAGTCTCTGATCTATTGCATGAAATTCACAGCAGAAACCTCTTAGCAACCATTAGCTGTTGCTAAAATGAGTTTACCAAAATAAATGTTTGACACATTAAAAAAAAGAAAAAAAAGAAAAAAAGAGTTGTATTTCTAACCCAGTACACAAAAACACATTAAATCTATACTTGCATGTTTTCCAAAACTTCTCTTGTATCCCTCAAATGTTAGAGGAATATTAATTTACCATTCCAAAATACAATTTTTGAGCTTTCAAATATTCTATTCATCTGTTTCGAACTTGGCAAAAAAAGAAGCAGCATATTGTACACATATTATTTTCCTCCCTGCTCTCTCATCTTGTGCTTTGCTCACCCATGTCCATTTAAACTGACTCATGCAGTGCTGTTATGTTCATTCTCATTTGTTGCATTCAGGGGGAGAGAGTGTTTGTTTACATTTTCCTCCAACTTCAGCTCCATGAAAAGCAGCTGATTTTTGCCTGTGCTTAAATTCTTCACTTTCCTTCCAGGCTGGTGATGTTGATGTTGCATGGTAACATCAGTACATGTAAATCATGTTGCAGCAGCAAGAAAAACAAAATCTCTATGAGTTAACAATACCATTGAAGCAAAGGAGCGTGCAGTGTGGTGTTAGGAAGCAGCTGATCCAGATTGTTGTCTAAATGACCTATGGTTTTAAGTAGGTTTCTTGAAACAAGTGTAGTTACTGAAATGTGTCGTGATGTATGAATTCACTAATTATTTGTAAGTGTAAAACTTATTAGGCTCAAGTGAGCTGGATTAAGAAAAATATATCACCTCTCTGGTGACCCACATAAACCATTATGCAGACAAAAACAAGTCTGGGTCGAAGGGATCCTTACAGCACAAGTGTCTATGTTCAAATTTGTTGTATAGTGTGCATAACCAACTTTTATCTGGCATATATAGTGAAAGAAATCCCAATATATATGCAATGTATTCACATTAAAGAGTTGTCTCATTAATTGTGTTGAATAAATCTCTCTCCTTAAAATTCTACACATAAATGGCAATGTGGAAAAATGTGTTCAAATTGTTGCAGCTTTAGAAAAAAACTTGAAAACCAAGAATTCACAACCTTTGCCCATAAAGCTCAAATTTGAGCTTTTTCCATTTACCATCCTTGGGGTGAGATACAGTTTAAATGGAGTCCATCTGTTGTAAATTCATTTGATTAGAGTTTATTTGGAAATGCACTCACATGTCGATATATAAGGCCCCACAGCTGACAGTGCATATCTGAGAGCAAACACCTATAATGATATCAAAGAAATTGTCCTTGATATATGGTTGTTTTGAGGCTCAAATCTGGGGGAAGACAGAAAAAAAAATCTGCTGCTTTATAGATCACAAAGTGGCTTTCATTGTTCAAAAATAGAAGAAGTTTGGAACCACTAGGCCTCTCCCTAGAGCTGTCTAAATGAAATGACAGAGGGGGAAGGGCCTTAGTCAGAGAGGTGACCAATGGTCACTTTGTCAGAGCTCCAGTTCCCCTCTGTGAAGAGAGGACAACCTTCCAGAAGGACAATCATCTCTGCAGAAAACCACCAATCAGGCTTGTATGGTGGAGTGGCCAGAAGAAAGTCAGTCCATAAG
This sequence comes from Poecilia formosa, assembly GCF_000485575.1. Taxonomy (NCBI): domain Eukaryota; kingdom Metazoa; phylum Chordata; class Actinopteri; order Cyprinodontiformes; family Poeciliidae; genus Poecilia; species Poecilia formosa. The sequence continues at coordinate 2,068,649 of NW_006799972.1, forward strand.
AAAAGGCACATGGCAGCCCATATGGATTTTGTCAAAAGGTAACTCAGTCCATGAGAAACAAAATTCTCTGGTTGAATGAGACAAAGATTGAAACTCTTTGGTGTGAATTCCAGTGATTATATTTGGAGGAAACTCAGCATCGTACTATGGCCATGTTTTGCAGCAGTGAGAACTGGCAGGCTAGTCATAATAGGGGGACAGGTTATTGTAGGAATGTTCGGAGACATGCTGGATACAAACCTGCTCCAGAGCGTTCTTGACATGAACCTGTGGAAAACGGTTCATTTTCCATCTGGACAACAACCCAAAGCACATGGCCAAGATCTCAAAAAAGGTGGAACCAATCTGGGAATGTCCTGGAGTGGTGAAGAAAGAGTCCAGCCTTGAAAACCAGACTTGAAAATGGCTACACAGACGTCTCCCACCAAAAGAAGGATTGATGCCAAAGGTAGAACACAGAGTAATAAGCAAATGCTATGAATGCCTACATAAATGTTGTTTCTTGGTTTTCAGGTTTTAATAAGTCTCTAGAATTTCTTTCTACATTGTCATAATTTTTGAGGAAAGAGATTCATTGAATGTAGTTTGGGATACGGCTCAAACATAAAATGTGAAACATCTGTGAATAGTTTTTGAATGTAGCATAACATGTACTGTAAGATCAGGATGAAAAAAATTAAATAATACCAAGCAAGAAATTTCATTTGCTTTAACACAATCTAGTAGCAATAAATGTACGTTCTGGACCTTGAGAAGAAATTAGCTTGACTGTCACACATTTCTAGTGAGTTACGGTAACATTCGAAACTAGTGCTTATCTGAAAATTATGTTAAAACGCTCCTCTCATTGAACTTTAATTAACTGCTTTCGAATTTGCCAGCAATGCAGCTCTTCTCAGTAGGACATTATTATCAGAGACACATCAAGGCTTTTTATGGTCCTGTTCTATGTTCTGAAAATGCTCATATGTGGTTATGGTGTTTCCATCTTTTACATATGCAATGTCGTCATCATGAAACATACCAAAAGCAGCGGTGGATAGCTTGTAAGTGACAGCAGTTGCATTACCTACATCCAGTACACACACCAAGTAGGGCTGTTGATTACTGAACTGAAAACTCTTTATCTCTTACTCGAAAAGCCTCGCTGTGGCTTTCCTGTGTGAGGATTTGACACCAGTTTGTTGCTTCTTGATAAACCCGGACTTTTTCTTGAGGTCTTACAATGAAAGCCTGTTGTAACTGCTGTACAGGATGTTGGTCTTTGATGTCTTCATTTACAACGCACTTTTAACCTCAATGAAAGTACCATGTGGCCTTGAGCAACATGAATGAGAAATACATGAGACTTTTTTTCTTTTTGTCCTGGCAGTTTGATGCATGAGTTGCATTATTCGCATCCAGACCAGCATTTCTTTTACAGGAAAAGGAAACACAATGTAATTAGCTTTTACCGAAAAAAAGGGGGGAAAAAAATAAATAAATGAGTAAGTTTCACAACAACACAAATTATTTTAGTAAGTAAAATATCGTCTTTTTAACACAGTGTAGTTCGTCTATCATTTCACAAGTCAATACTTTATCTCTTGCAATCCCTTTCTAATCATTTTCTCTAGATATCTCCACTTCACAACACGTTATATCGAGGCACTCCTAGTTATAAAATAGTGCATTAAATGCAGTTTATCATTCACAATTGGCTTACAAGTTGTTTGTCTAAAGAAACAGATCGCATCGAGTCATTGACATGCAGCTTTCACTATTCCTAGACCAGCATGTAATGAGTAGACAATAACTTGTGTTGTATAGTTGACATCATGGAATTGCATTGTACTGAGTTGAGTATGCCTGTAGTGACAGCGGAGAGGAAACAGTGGAAAAACTTCCCTGTAAGGCCAAGGAGCCACTAACCAAAGAAATGACACCTTTTGAAACAAACCCTGTGACTCATTAGATCTCTGCATCATCTGTCGGTGATGCAGAGATCTAGCGCTCTGGGTCGTGGTTGAAAATGGTAGTTTGTGTGTGCCTTACTGCTGGTTAGCCATCTAAGTTGGTGTAGCCATTTTAAGTTAATTAAGTGAAAGGAAATGCAAAAGTTTCTGAATGTGTGTATTTATGAAATTACAAGAAGGAGCTGTCACGAGCCTTCAATTCATCAGGCCTTGAGTAGTTTTCCAACAGTACATTGACCTTGAGTGGCTGGTATCGATTTCATGTGGTGTCGAGCTAAGAGAGGTCGTTACCACATGGCCTGAGCCATGGGGTGTGATCAGGAACAGATCCTGGAAATCCCAATGCAATAGTGATAGATCATCAGGCTCTGTGGAACATGAATCCATGGAGGCAGTGTGACGCTTACATTGAATTTATAATCATGCAATTAACCAACAAAACAAAGACCAGGAACTGATACTGACATATTCATATTTCTGTATATTTCTGTCTGCGACAGGGGAAGTAAAGTTAAGTCCACATGTGCAAATAAATAAACACCTCAGTTTAGTACTTTTTATTTTACACATTCTCGTTTTCCCTTTTTGTCTCCATAGCAGAATTTTTGAAACCATCGTTTTGTATCACATATTTTCTGTGTGCCTCATTTTCTCTCTGGGCAACTAGCACGGCTATTACTGGCCTTGACTCAGAGGGAGCAATCTCTGGTGCCATCCAGACCACAGCTCACAGCCTAGACTGCAGGCCCCATGTGGAGGAGAGCAGCTTACAAGCTTTACCCACCAGGAGAAAACTCCCTCTGCACAATGGTTCTTTTCAGAGTTCCTCTGCAGGCGTCACACAAAACCCCCACAAGATTGAGGTTTAAAGGGATGTGCACATACGTATACTATCCCCCTATTGCATTATTCTGACAGCTAAAGGGATTATTGCAATACATTAGTATTAGTAATAAGGAGCACCTAAAGTCCAAAACTTCTTGATATGCAAATGGAGTACTCTTAACATTCTCACAATAAGGCACGGATTACGCTGCATCAAAGGAAGGGAACTGTAATCAATTGATTTTTTTTTTTTTTTTCCATCTTAGTTCTACCAAAAGTAAAACTTCTGCATACTTACTTTGAAGTTTATTTCATGTATGTGAACTATTGGTGCTAAAGATGGCAGTTTTACATTTTGAAAGTAGCAAAGATATCATTGTAAATATCAATATGTAAAATATTCCAAAAGGCAAAAAAAAAAAGATTTATGGTTCTGTGAACACCCATGAACTTGCTGTTTACAGGCTACAGCATTTGACTTTTACTGTGCCAGAAGCTGCTGTAAATGAATCACTGAGGGGAAAGGTGCGGGGGATTGTGGCGGGGGGCAATTCACATGACAGTGGTTTTAATTAGCATTTGAATCGCACAAGTCCACGTCGCCACCCCTGTACAAGTAGAAGAATCTGCGACTGGCTGGATCTGTAGCCACGTAAGGTATATTATTCATTCTAAGAAGGTAAAATTTGCCACCATTGGCCACATAGGTGTGTTTAATTCTTCTGCTTTTATGCTCCTTATAATGCAGTCCCCACATGTTCCTGACCCCCAAATTAATAATCATTACTTATTAAGATTGTTTTTTTGTTTTTGTTTTTTTTGACTCTGTAGGCCTTCATGGAGAGTAACGGAGAAAATAATTTAAAAATCAGTGTAACATGCAATTACACATTTTTGTACTGGTTTGAACTTCACACAAGAAAGACACCAAAATATACAAGTTATTTTTTTAGAATAACATTTTAGGTATCAACTCTAGAAATGACATGTCTTGCGCTTCCTCATACTATATGAGGTGAGATTCTCTCAGACTCATCAGCCACTGGTGTCTGTAATGGTGCACTTTGGAAAGGCATCCAATGCGTTGCACAGAATCCACCAAAATATGTCCCATCCTGCTCCCCGTCAGACATCAGGTCCGCCATGACACCGCCAGAACCTGAGCTCCTTTGCTTGTAACATACTTTGCCTTGCTGCCAGTATGTGCAGATCAGTTTTGCACGCAAATATCTGATTGTTGTTAAATTGAAAACAGTGAAGTTACTCTTTTGCTTCTTTGTTGAATAACGGGGGAATTCCTCAACAATCTTATCTGCAAAGTCTGTTTGCTGATCAGTCTGATAGATGAAAAGATGATAATCTTGTCTCACAAAAGTTCAAAATCAACTTTATTGGCTTCTTACCGTGTTTAATTAAATCTTTCAACCTTTTAATTTTTACAGTAATTGATCTACCCAGCCCATGGTGAGCTTGAGTGCTACAAATTTTGCAGCTATGATTAATTTGTAAAAAGGACAATAACAGTAAAGAATTTGAATTAAGATCTCCGGTGGCATCGGTTTTCATAGTTCCCCTCACACTTGAGGTTCCAGCATGGTACAGTAAGTACAGAAATAAGGGCATAGGGTTGAAGAGATTGTGGTGGTTCTCCCTGTTTCCACTTGTGGTTTGCATGTCCGTGGTTTGCCTCTGGCTATCATTGGAGCAGACTCCCCCATACGCTCTGTGCACTGCAAACTTCAGCTTGGGTGGTACAGATCACCCCCGCCCCCACGGTAAACCCGAGACAAGATGTAGCTCATTTCTTCCACTACTACACCAAATTGACTTCATTTTCAGGAGTTCTTAGTTGTGAAATATGTAGGTGTACACTAAAGAAATTCAAGATGTTTTTTTTTTTTTTTTGTTTTTTTTTTTTTTTTTAGTTGAAAAAGCCAAAGTAAGGAGTTAAAGACAGTCTGCTCTGAAATTCCTTGTTTGTATCAATGCGCGCTTCTTACCCCTGAGCTCCATTTCTTTGCCTTTCTCTCTCCGTCTTACAGCATTGACATTGCTGTAATTTGAACCGCCTTTCCCAGGAGCCTAATCGTTTACTTCCTGCTTGCAGAATATGCAAGTATTGATTAGTTATCAGACCCTAATTGGGGTGCAATCACTCTCACCCTAGGAGGTTCAAATCTATGATGGGAATGGCAGATAGTAAATAAGCTAATACTACTTGTACATTGTTCTGCCCGATTGCCCTTAAAAAATAAAAATGTCCCCAGTATAATTCTTTCAGTAGTATCAAACCGATTAACAAAATAACAATACAATAAGTGACAGAAGTTTAAAACAAATATCCTTCCTTGCAAAGTATTTATACCCCTTGAACTTTGTCACCTTTTGACTTTGTGAAGAGCCAAAATGTGAAGAAGTGCGACATTTATTTGTATTTTGTGTGCCAAAATTAATGCTTGTCAAAATAACATAACATTTTGTTGCCAGTACAGCTGCAAGGCTTTCGGAGGGCATGTCGCTAAGAGCTTTCCAGAGAACTGCTGTTCCACCCCTCCCTGGAAAATGACTTCAGCCAGTGGCACTTTCTGATATGGGAGACATGGAAACCTCCCAGGGCGGCATGAGGACCCCCCCGCCACCCTTCCAACATCGCATGGGCTCTGAATGTTTTGCACCCCACAGTCCCTCTGCAGTTATTGATGGAGGCAGGATGGGAGGGGAGGTGAAGTGGCTTCCCCAGGGCACCAAAAGGGCTAAGACCACCTCTGACTTCAGCTCATTCAGATTTTAATGAGCTGAATAAATCTCAACCGGACAGCAATTGCCAAATGATGCCACAGATTCAAAATTTGATTCCACATGTTAATATGCATTAAAACCATTCAGTTGTCCCTCAGGCTGCATGTTCAGACTCATTCAGAGCTGGAAGGAAAACAGCATGCTACATAGTTCGTACTTCCAATTAAAACATATTGAAAGCACTGATAATTTTCTGTCCAATTCACAATGATGCACTTCTTTGTTTTGATTTATAACATAAAAAAAAGAACAACAAGAAAATATGCGAAAGCGTGTGGCTGCCATGTGTCAAAGTGTGACGAATTTCTTTAAATTGCATGTAAGTGGAGAAAAGGTGAAAAGTCTAGATAGACAGCAAAGTTACACCACCGTCTACTCAAATGCTGGATCTCTTGGTGTCTCTGTGCACACTGTTTGTAAACGTACCGACCTACATGTCCTCAAGCAGTAGAAGGGAATGCACAGTTCTCCACACTTCTCGGCCTCTCTCTGCTCTCAGCTTGCCTCAGCCTCTCTGGAATACTGTGGGTTGCACTGGCCACAGCTCCCACTGTGCCGGAGCGCAGTGCAGAGTGTGGCTGGAATGGGAATAGACAGTTAATGGGCACTTAGAGGACGGTGAAAACATTTTCCTCTGGAGAAGCAGCGGCTTGGATGTTTCTCAGCGGGACAAAACGGAGCTAGTAACCCGTCGCTCACTGACTCCGTGTCAGTGTCTTACTATTCTCTTTATTTACTTTTCAATTACCAAAGCCAAATTCTGGTTAAGGTATAGGAGAGCTGGTAGACCTGTATGAGAAGATGTTTTTTTCTTTCTTTTATTCAGCAACAGAGCAGATGGAGTACCTAACAATCAATAAATGGCGTTTAATTATTTGACAAATCCTTTTCAGTATGTTTATACATCCTTATGCACTCTTTTACTCTCAAATTCTTAGATGTTACCTTCATTCATTCCATGGAATGCCTTAAATGAGACTGGTTTGGCAGACATTACAATTTGTCTGCTTTCAGTTTTAAGTGAGGGCTGTGAGTACAGAGGATCATTCAGCTCGGTGCCCGACAGCAGTGCCTGGTGATGGGTATTGGCCGGGCCTCAAGCCCCATGTCCTGTCCAGGCATATGAGAATACCATTGAGTGTGGTGTCATTTAGGAAAAGCTGGAGACAGCTGCACATTTTCCAGTCTAACTTTGAGCTTTTGCCTGCATTTCTGTACATTGCTGTGTTGTTTCCATTCCACCAACACCTCATCTGATTTTTGACCCCAGCTCCTACCTTTAATGTATTTATTTATTCACTTATTTTAACAAATAAATCCTTGTGTTTGTTTTTCTTTTTTTTTTTTTCTTAATATTTTGCAGTCATTCAGAAACAAACTTGAAACAGCTCTTTTGCTGAAAGAAAATGCTAAGTTTAACAAAATTAACTGAATTCTCATTTCTTTCTTTTATTTGTTTTACTTGTATAAGCTCAGGTGAACCATTACCAACAATATTAACCTGAGCGTTAGCAGTTAATATATGCTTTTATTGGTGATCGTTCAAAGTATGCTTTACGACATGGCTTGCATCTCGAAGCCTGTAAATGACTCCTGATTTATCTGGGTTGGAAGCAGGGCGTTTCTCTGCCTGCCTGGGATATATTGTCTCAAACAGGGTTATGGAAGTGGAAGTGCCTCTTCTCTGAGAGGGAGGGATATGTGCACTGGTGGGAGGAATGAAATCTGCAATGGGAGGCAGATGTGTCCAAAGGCGACCTTCTCAGCAGAACTACCCGACTCCTAAGGCAATATAATTGACTGGCTCGGGCTTCCCTGCCTTGTTTTATCCTCCGGTTTGTATTCTATCTGTCCCAGTAGAAACTGTTAGATTTGAGTCTGTGAGTCGACACTGTTCCCTACTAATGAAAGCATAAACAAGGGCTAAGGATTTTGTTTATGTTTGCATCAGACCAGTTATAGAGCGAGGCTTGAAGGACTGGCATGGCATGAATTAATTTAAATAAAATTAAAAGTCGGTAAAAAAAAAATTGCAGCTACCAAATGTGGACGTAGAAACTCGTTGTGTACAAAGAATGTTGTCATAGAAGTTTTGGTGAAGAGGAGAAAAAAAACAACAAAACAAAACAAAAAAAAAACTACTGTTTTTACTTTCTACTCACAGTGAAGGATTACTTTGGTTTATTTGCTAAGGCTTTATGATGACCTAAGTTGTCTCAGAGGTGCGTAAACTTTGACCCCTGCCTCTCGGACATCACATCAGTGGTAAAATTGGATCATTTATTTATTTTTTTATTATTATTAGACAGACTTTATGCCACAGAACGTTTTTCACGTGGCAGTCACAATGCTACAATCTTCCATTTGGATATGTTTTGGTATATAAACACACAACCTTTCAGATTGCTTTAAGCTGTGAGCTCATTCCACTGATTGTCTCTGCTTTACCCAAAAAACTCTCAGCACATGCTTCAGTTGCACTTCTGCGTAAAACAACAGAAATTAGGTGCAACTTGGACTGTAAAGGTCCAAGTATTAAGTTTATGTTTTTTACATTTACGTAAAAGAGAACTGTGTTTAAAGCAATCACTTTTAACTGTGGTCTTTTGTTGAAGATTGCCTTTTATTTGTTCAAAGGGGATAAATGGAGGCGAAAGTCTGAGATGTTCTGGAATCTATTTCCCTTGGTGTTTGATATTTCTAAAGAGATTAACACAATCTCTGGGCTCTGGGTGACTGTTTTCTAGTATTCACTGCCTTTTTTTCACCAACTGTGTGTCATACCTACACCAACTTAAGTAGAAGTATCTTATGTGAAGCTTTCCTTTGCCACAATAGAGACCACAATAAGAAGTAATCCATCACTGGTTTTCTGTCTTCCCATACAAGACTCTGAGGTGGTAATGACTACTTTTAAGATTTGTAAAATGGATATTGCATTTATGTTGACTAATAATAGATAAATGCAAAGATGCAAAGCATAAAGTGCACACAGGCTTTCTCTTTCCAGTTGCCAGACATGGTTGAGCAGAAAGCGGCTCTGGCTGAATTGTATTCTCTTCCTCCACACTGCGTGCGGGGCCAGGCAGGGGGGAAGCGAAAGAGGAGATTTATGTCCTTCTGTGACACGTGCTGCTCTTGGTCTCATGCTAATGGAAAATTGGATGTTTTAAGAAGAATCTGTCAAAGAAAAAAATGTTTTCTTTAAACCCTCTGCGTGTCAGGCAGTTTGACGACATTATAACTAAAGTAAAGCATGAAAAAGCTGTTAATGACGCCAATATGTCACATTTTCACACACACACACACACACAAAAAAAACAAAAAAACATTCACGCCACTTTAACTTTGAACTCAAACAGCTGAAGGAGTCTTTGGCTGTTTGAAAACAGTCTGCTTCAGTCTCCAAACTTTATATAGTCTGAGAGATTGTGAGATTGAAAGAAAAAGTCCAGTGCCAATAAACTGATCACTGTTTAAACAACACATTAATTCACAATGGATGACCAGTTTATCTACATATCTTCCCACTCTCTACTTGAACACTGAAATGCCTGTCAGTAAAATTGGCCCAGAGTGCTTTTACCTACGACTTGTGGGAAAATGACTTCGGTCATAATTCTGTAATTCCAAACAAGGAGGGACAAGTCCATAGTTTCCAGCCATCACAGTTCGCCTTTGTCCATTCAAACAAGCATTCCCATAATGCCCACATGTTTCAGATGCCTTCTTCTTCCTTGTTTCTTCAATTCTGTGCTTGTTTACTTTCTGAAGGGATCTCTCTGCCCTCTGTTTGCAGCTTTGCTTCCCACTGCTGTGTAGGAAACAGACACCTTGGTTCCTGCAGACACTATTGATGATATTCAGATCTAAATCCTTTTAAATTACTGTGCTGGTATATCACATTTTTCCTGGTCAAATTGTGCAGAAAGTTGCTTAATTGTCCAAACATATTCAGTTTAATGATATGGACTTAGCAAGGATCTAGCATAAAAAGCATGTGACCAAGATAAGAAAAAGTACACGAGGAATAGGAGATTTTTAAACATTATGCAGATAATAAGTCATTGTTCTGTGAACAACAGGGCTGCTGTTTGATGTTCAAGACAAATGGCTTTATTTTGATATTACTGGATGAGATTGAGATTTAGCTACAGCTGTAAATACAAGAAGTGGAGAGTTCACCAAGTAAGGGAAATCAAATCAAAAATAAGTAGTTAGGATCTTCTGGATCTCAGACAAGCAACCAATCTGAACCAACCCGTGGATTTCATGTCATATAGCAACAGGAGAGTGCCAGTGTGTGATGTGAAACGATACGATTAGCACTTAATAAATGTCCAATTCTTCTTGCTGATAATTGGACTGTTGAAATGTGAACTTTTACCAAATGGATGTTGAAGTCTCATTTCTTTGAACTGTATTTTTTACAACTCTAATAGTGATGATTAATTCTTGACACTAAAGCCTCTGCAGCCGTTTTTATAACCGCTTAATACTGTTGAATACTGCTTTGGTCTTGATTGGCTATTTATTTATAACGAATTGTGCTGGGCTGAATTAACATTTGTCCATAAAAACTGAATTTGACTCTGAATTCAGAACACAATGATTACTAAATTAATTAAAATATTCGAACACATGGGTAAGCTCATTTGAAATTTGCCTTAGTAGTTTAGCAAATGACATTTGCTAAACAGTGAAAATAAATGTTCTTTGAATTTCGCCTCCAGAAAATGTGCTGGATGTGTTTGGTGCCAGATAAAAGTGCAGCTTATCCAGGCATTGTGTTTGAGACTGAACCAATGATGTGTTAGCTCAACTGTGATGACCCCAGAACCATCATCAGATTTGCAATATACTGCCTTGAGATGGTTATCCCTGCTGGATATCCCTGTTCAACATCTCAACCTCATCATCAAACCAATTCCTAAAACAACAATAGGGTGGACAAAAAAACCTGCAGCACCTTCTCTTCCTGCTGAGCACATATCCTATGGCCACTGCAATCCGTGTTATAGATTACAGCAGGATTTCGTCTGGGAAAGAATGAGAATGCTCTTCGCTAATCCTTGTTTTCTGTTTGTCAAGGGACAAGCATGACTGTGGAGAAAAAAAAAAAAAAGGACAGCTGAGCTATCAAGATGGGAGCTGAACTAAAGAGCAGTTGAAATGACAGCCGTTCAAACAAACGTATTGGTTTTGACAGATCGCTTTTGTGTATTGTTCTCATGTGTTCTCAATTATCTGTCGGTTTCTGGTTTCTTGGCTTACGAGTTGGAACAGAGCTGTGAAAAAACGTACTTTCAGATTACACTTTATGTGTAATTTTTTAAGATCATAGCCGGCAGATTATGTTCTTTGAATATACCACACGACTGCCTTATTAAATCTCATCAAACAGCCCGTCTCATGTCTTTTCTGTTTAGCCCTCCTCGGTGCTGCATGCCGCTGCGTTTATCAAGTCTGGACCAGATTCAAAATCTTCCAACAAAGTCTAAATTAGTGTAACAAGATCTGTACTTAGAGACACACGCGTGCCAAAACAAATTGCTCTAATGTTGAGAGACAGAAAAGAAAAGGGTTAGGAGGAATCTAACACCCAGTGAAGATGTAAGCCAGCAGAGGGAGGTAATCTTAGAGCTTCCATGGCCTGGAGGAGCGTACCCCCTGATGTTTAACCCAACTCAACTTGGCAGTTGACCAAATCGTGAGAGCAAATGTTGTGTCTTCTTCAATTAGACACAAGTTTCTCTGTGCAGCCAAAGCATGGGGGAGATTTAATAAAAAAAATGCAGTTTACATAAAAAGAAATAGCACACAGCTTTGTGGTATCTCTTAGAATTAAACTGCATTTTATGTGAACTTAATTCAGTCATATCCCTTAAGGTTGCAACTCATTTACAAACATCATTTGATCATTTGGCTAATGTGGCTAAAATCAGTATAACCCTTTTTAGTCTTTGTGTAGCATTCAAATTGCAATCATTACGACAAATGCCATAAGTGACTGGTAACAGTAGCTCTACAAGAATTTTCTGAATAGACAAAGAATGAGTTTCCATGTTTTTCATTTCTGTCTAGCAGCAGACATGGCAGTGAGATACCTTTGTGTTGCGGAACACAGCTGGGTGCAAATTCATCACTTACGTACGTTCATAAACCAAATATGTGTCATGTCCAAGGCCAAAAACTGAAATCCATTGCCTCTCTTCAACGCTTTTCCTTTCCTGGCTATGCTGATATTTTAAGAAATCCCTTCCTTTGCCCACCAAAGGGATTACAAATACATAACCCCCTCCACACACACACACACACGCACACACACCTTTGTAGCATATATAGCGCTGCAACGTCAAAAATCTGTCCGAATTGAAAGTTTATTGCAGTGTCTTGATGATGTCTTGTGGAACAAGGCAAGGTTCTGAGGCTGTTCTGTCTTAAATATGCAACAACAACAACAACAACAACAACAACAAATGTCTGCAGCAAGGTTTTGTTGGTTCATTGTCATTGTGTCATGTGAGGAAACAACATAATGGTGGCTCAATGGTAGGAGTGATGTTTTTCCAATCTTGAAAGTTGTAGTTTCAATTCCAGGGTTTTCCTCCCATTTGTAATCTTGGTCCTTTTAGCATGTGTGGATGATCTGATTTTGGCATTGAAAATATGAAGCAGGAGTTGTCAAACTAGCACAGTGTTAGCTTAGGATGTGATCTGACCAACAATTTCAACACTCCAAGATGGTTATTGCAATGCTCTTTGCAGCTGTAATGTCCCTTGGCTTGGTCTATATGGGATATAAAGAACTAAAATCTACACAGTGAATGAGGAGGCAAGATGGCATTCAAGATTTATCAAATTATATTTTAAGCTAATTTCTGAACAGACTGATAAACAGTTTCAGGGAGAGCTCAGACTAACATAATAGACAAAACAACCCTGAAATAAAATAAAACTCCAAATAAAACACTAGTTACACAAACCTACAAAGACAACCTACATAACAAGCAGATAAACAAGAGAAAACTGAAACTGAACAAAAGGCAGCTTTCCCCTAAAGGCAGTCTGACCAAGCAGTACAACAGGCATTTAAGCCTGTTTTAACAAACAGGGGTGTATGGCAGTCAAGTGGCCAAGAGGCGCAGAAGAACAGCTTCAGAGCTTAAATAGGTGATTAACGATTCTCAATCTTAGAGGAGGATGTGGAGCCTACAACAAAACACAACATGTTACTTCACTGCAAAACAAATATCCACATTGGGGATGTAACACTGCCCAGCTGCTACAGAAATTGCACCTTCCCTCTGCACAGCTTTCTGTACAACTAAACTGATTATGCCATACTGTGACTAAAGACAGTTTTTTTTTTTTTGCAGATATAAGGCCTACCCAGTAAACTCTATCAAAGACAAATATGTGACACAGTTTCAGAGTTGGGTGGATGCTGGACACAGATGGTAGAGAAGATAACCGAAAGTTTTTAGAGACTGGAAATGGCAAAAATTATACCAAACATTGCTCTTGCCAAAACAAGAAAACTTGTTTAATTTTGAAAATTAAGTTTAGTTTTACAGACATGAACATTTTCCAACATGCATTGGTTGTAAGATTTGTGCTTTCAGAAGACTGAGCCTCAGTGGTGATGACTTTTGAAGAGTCCAGAAAAGTGGCAAATAAATAAATAAATAAATAAATAAATAAAGCTATATTTTTATACTAGTATTTGTCTTTGTACTTTCTGATTGCCACATCCATGATTTAAGAAACACACATTTACATTTTTATATATCTGCATTTCTTTGTGTTGCATTACAGAATGCTGTATATTCTGTAATGCAAAGCAATGAGTCTAAGAATTAGCATTTGCCGATAAACAATTTTACCAATATTATTCAAAATTAAAAACTAAATAGTAAAGATTACTCCAGGTAATCTAGTGTGGAGTTAAATCTCCTTCAGCACGTAATATGACTGTCATGAGCAAGCAGATAAGAAACATTAGTTCAGTCGTTCTTTTAGATTATGTAAGAAACCCTTCCCATTCCTGCAGAAAATGTATTTCACTCAATCATTGAAGCGCTCTGTCAAATATTGCCCCCACTATTGCTTCCTGAATAAAATGGGTTAACACTAAGATTTCCTGTCTTGGCAGAAGTCCCAGCTGAGAACATGCCTCTGCCTGTAGAGAACCAGGAAGACGGATCTGCATCACAGCTTTATGACACACTAACACACTACAAAACACAATGAACAAAATCAAATGCACAGAGCTACTTGCCTTCACCGGAATATCAAAATGCAACAGTTGTGCTGTCATTGTAAGTCATTAGTTTAAAGAACTAGAGTAATTAAATTAAGTTGAATTAAATTAAATGCCCCAAAACTGAAAAAAAAGAATATGTCATCATGGCAATTTCAAATTTCTCACTGAATTATAACATGTAAAATCAAAGACTTTATAAATAAATAAATGTGTTTTTTTTTTTAAATTTTGTGTTTGCCTTTATATATTTTTTTACAAACATAAAGACATGCTACATGGTGTGTAACGTGGAGCAGGTGAAAGTCCCCTGATGCAGGTGGTGAACTAAACCATCAACATCTGAAAGCAAAAGAAAAGAAACATTTGTTGTTTGATGGGATGAACCTGAGAAATCTGAGAGGATGTTAGATCATATTATACAGTGCAACAGACATTTTATTGCTTGCTGCTTGTTAAATATCAAAGCTCATCAGTAATACTTACAACTACACCTTACTCTTCCTACCTGTCACAAACAAAGGCTGTTGGGTTAGTTTAATGCCCGGAGGGGTGAGGAGCATGGATGGAATTACTACCCTGACCGTGCCACTTGATACACTCATCTCTTACTGCAGGTGTGATGTCTGATATGGATGTCTGAGGAAGACAGTTTTTCTCTTTGTTCTTGTCCCCCATTATTTGGACTGTTCCAGGAAAGCTGTATGCCTTGCAATGCCAGTAAAGCACCTTGCACAGAAGTCCCTCCCCCATCCTTTGACCCGACACATCAACTGTTACAGTTATGGTTCACTGAGCTACACAACTTTCCCAAAATCATTGTCAGCTGAAAGCATGAAAAAAACAACAACAACAAAAAACTAAGTATTCATGCTGAACTAACAAAATGATCCTACACAAGAGAAACCCTATATGGTGTTATAATAATGAACAATTTGGTGTTTTTTTTTTGTTTTTGTTTTTTTGAATGGTTTTTTGAATTGCTAAGCAGCTTCTAA